>NW_027527964.1:491180-532119 GCF_008692635.1 Crocuta crocuta
ATCAACAGATTTATTAAGCACTTAGCACAGAGGCACAGGGGCTTAACTGCCACCGCCATCTAACAAACATTTACGGAGCATCTCCTCGGGTCAGGCACAAATGCTGACCTTGGGCTACAGCACTGAACAAAACATATGTGGTCCCTAACTTCACAGAACAGATAATCCACCTGCTTAATACAGTTGTGATGCTCAACCTCTTTAAATGATGAGGTGTGGAGATACGGGAAAAAAAGAATCATGTAAATCATTTTGGAGCAAATACCACATATGAATTCAAATGTAACAAAAAGATACAAAGGAGCAGGATTTAAGAGATAGATGATGTATGTTTTTAACAAGTATGCCAAAACACAATACTGATGACTGACCTTCATTGCTGTGATAAACCAGTTCTGTGCCCAAATTCTCCTCTGAGGAATTAGTGGAAATACCCCACAATGGACCCAAAACACAATTCCAGAAACAGTCTATTCCAACGGAGCAAAGAGAAGAGGTAGACCAGAAAGTAGTTTCAAAGTTTCAGTGTACCCATATTACATGATGACACGGGGACCCAATCAGCATAATCTAGATTCTGGGGAAACTGCAAGGCAAACCACCTGGTTTCTTCAATAAATAAACCTCAGGAGAAGAAAAACAAACCAAAAAAGGAGAGGGAGAAGAAACCTACCAATTACAAAAGGTGAGAATTCCATCAACCATTTATAAGTATGTTCTCTATTTGGATTTTGATTTAACTAATTTGTAAAAAAACAAAACAACAACTGAGACTCTTAGGGGAAATTCAAATACTGCTTAAATATTTGATATTAAAGAGCGACCATTAACATTTTTAGGTCCGTTTGTAGTATTGTGGTTACATTTCCATAGAGGATTCTCCTCTTGTAGAAGTATTACTTACTGAAATATTTGTTGAGGAAGTGATATGACACTGACATACTTCAAAATAATTCCAAAGGAGATGGGGGTGGGGGGCGGGGCAGTGGGCAAGGGTAAAGATGAAATAAGACTGGCTGGACAGGCACAACTGTGGAAGCTGGGTCATGAACACAAGGCAGTTTGTCTTCTTCTATTTTTTATAGGTATTTGAAATTTTCCACAAAAGTTAAAAGTTTAGGGGCACCTGGGTGGTTCAGTCAGTTAAGCATCTGACTTCAGCTCAGGTCATGATCTCACCGCTCGTGAGTTCAAGCCCCGCACTGGGCTCTGTGCTGACAGCTCAGCGCCTGGAGCCTGTTTCAGATTCTGTCTCCTCTTCTCTCTGCCCCTCCCCGACTCATGCTCTCTTTCCCTTTCTCTATCTCTGTCTCAAAAATAAACATTAAAAAAATTTTTTTAATAAATAAATAAAAAGTTTGAAAACAAACTATTTCGGCTCCCATCCTTGAACCCTTAAATAAGCTCCTGAGCACACTCAGCAGTCCTGAGAGCAGCCTAAAGCAAGCCCCTTGCAATGAGGCACTTATATGAGGCTCCAGCAGGAGCCAGGTGTGGGGCAGGGGATAGTCCCCATGGGAGCAGGGGAAGTATCCACTCACCTACAGCAGACAGCGCAACGGTAGGCTTCCTTGTGTCCCTGAAATAGAAAAGTCAGAAATCAAATGCCCAATTCATAGGCCACCATCCACCTGTACTTTTCACCCTGTGCACACCTTTCTCCACTCTGCTTCCAGTGGGTACCTGGAGCTCAGAGGGAACGTGAGGGCCTTAGAAACAAGTGTAAAGGGAGGCCTGTCTCCCTTAGGGGACAAACTTTCTCAGCTACTTCCACTGAGGATGAGTCTGAATTTCAAATCACATAGTTGCAGCCACAGAAAACAAACTCTATGATTCAGCACGGCCGGCGTGACCCTGATTGTAGGGGTGGAGGAAGCCGAAAGAAGCCCCTCCTGGTGTCATTTCTCCTAGTGGCAATGAAGGGACAGTCACGGAGGCATAACTCAGCAAGAACCTTCCCAGTAGCACTTCAAAGGTGAAGTCAAAAAGCTACTGCAATAGTCCCAGTCGCTAACAGGTGGAAACCGAGGTGTCCACTGACAGATGAGTAGATCGACAAAATGTGGTCCAGCCGTACAATGGACTATTAGCCAGCCTTCTGACAGAAGGAAATCCTGTCACATGTGACAACATGGATGAACCTTGAGGACATGATGTTAAGTCAAGTAAGTCAGTCACAAAAAGACAAATACTGCATGACTCCTCTCCCACTTGTCAGAAGAATTTAAAGTAGCCAAAACCATAGAAACAGAAAGTGGGAAGGTGCTTAATGAGGAGAGTGTTAGCCTGAGAGGAGAAAGTTCTAGGGATATGATGCACAACAATGTGAATATATTTAACTGAACCATACACTTAAAAATGGTGAAGATGGCGTATTTTATGTTTTGAGTTTTTCGACCACAACTAAGAATAAAAACAAAAGAAAACCCTACTCCTGGATACAATGGGAGACTCCTGGAGAGAGAGATACTCCTGGGGTCACCACAAAGCCAGAGGGCAATTTCTCCACCAAATGGTAAAGTGACAGAACGCAGCGCCAACCCAGGGCTGGGGGGCTGGACGGCCAATCTGTGGCTCGGGCTTACTAACCCAGAAACTCTGAAAAGGAATCATCTGTTCAGCATCTTTTAATCCTTAAATTATAAAACCAATGATTTCATGTAAATGAGGAATACTCTAACCTTGCCTCTAACTCCCTGGGGTTTTATTTAAAAACACCTCCCTCCCATTTCCCCCGGGTTTTGTGCTCTGTCCCCACTCGGGCGCTGCCGTTAGACTGACGCCACTGAGGCACTTCCCCGAGGGGATGCATGTGAAATCCACTGCGCACACCCTCTCGGACTCCCTTTCCCCGGTCTGTGCACCTCTTGGTGCCAACCATCACCGAGCCACTGCCATTTGGGTGTGGAGCAGTCCGCTGACGGGAGAGGGGGTCCCATCGGGGGACTCTACACACCATGCCCTCTGGTTAGTCACCTTGAACTGTTATGGCAGAGGGAGCCGTACTCTACAAAGGGAGAAGGGGGACAGACGACATGCCAGGCCCTAGGCTCGGGGCTCCTTCCCTCTTCACCTCCTGAAGGGGAACCCTTAGAGGTGGCTCTCAGCCGCACGGGGGACTGAAGCCTCACAAGGAGCAAAGCAGATGTGTCTCGTAGCACCGCCTGCTGCAGCAGATGCGTGTCTGTGCCCATCACAACTCCCCACTATCATCTGCCACTTCAGTTAAGCTTCAGCCTGACTTTCAAATGCCAGCACCTGTGTCCCTCTGCACAAGGGATTTCCCTGGCTGCTGAAGCCTGCTTTGCAAACCTCTGTGACAGGCCCGAAGTGCCAGGGAAGGGACGATCCGGGCGCAGCCTGCCACCAGCAACTGACAGGGGATGACGCCCCCACTTCCTGAGCCCTCGAGGGTGGGACACCTCTGAAGAGTTCTGTACTAGCACCTAGCAGTCCCCACTAGGAATAAGCTCCATGTGCTCAGGGTGCCACCCGGGGGGACAGCGTGCCCTCCGTCTGCAGCCTTCCCAGCCCCACCTCTCCTTCCGCCGGCACCTCTGTCACCCCCTCAACAGTGTCTTCCAACGCATGCTCATCTCGGGGTCTGCACCCAGGGGAAGCCAAACTTTGGTCTCCAAAACAAAGGTCTCAGATCATCCCTCAACCCAGCGGTTTGGCCTTTTAATTGTTCTTACTTGATATCCCAAATGTAGATGTACGTGTCCACAGAGCTGGTAACCAGGAAATCTGGCTCAAACACTGCCCAGTCCAAGTCGCTGGGAACATGAGAAATAAACAGAACAACAAAGAGAAAAAAAATTCAGAGTTCAGTTCCAAAGCACTAGCAGATTTCGTTTCTAGTGGCTTCAGAGTCACCATTAATGGTCCTCCTTAACATGATGTAGGCTAGAAATCTCCAAACTTCTTTGGGAATGAACAAGACTTAACTGAGCTCTGAAGAAAACTTGTAGGTCCTTTACCCTGTCATCACCAGCTATACAATCACCTGCCCCCCTCCCTCCCAAAATGGAGGACTTCAACTTCAAACACACACACACACACACACACACACACACACACCAAGGCAAAAACATTACATAATTTTTAACTTGTAGTTTTCTAAACCAGATTCAACCACAGGTACCTCGAGTAAAACGAGCATCTCTCAAAGCAGTGGCAAACCACCATGTTGCCACGCAGCTTTCAGGAAGGGTAAGACCTCCCTACTCACATCCTCCCTCCTAGAAAGGCAGTTACTGCGCAGTTAACACAGGCCAGACATCTGGCCTTTCCCAGTACTTCCGGGTCAGCTCCCCCACTCCTGCACTCCCTGCTGCTACTTCCTAGGATGAG
This sequence comes from Crocuta crocuta, assembly GCF_008692635.1. Classification (NCBI taxonomy): domain Eukaryota; kingdom Metazoa; phylum Chordata; class Mammalia; order Carnivora; family Hyaenidae; genus Crocuta; species Crocuta crocuta. The sequence goes on from NW_027527964.1 coordinate 495,534, forward strand.
TGTTCTCTGCCCAGAAATAGTGACCCAAGGACAAGATGGATCAAGGAACACTCCAGAAGGCCATGGGCGGGAGGCAGCTGTGCCCCACAGCCAAGCATAGGGCTGCGTCCTGCTGTCTGTGCTCCCGCGCACTGGCGAACATAAGCTGAGGATTCTGCTGGCATAACTGCGTCTCCCTCCCGTGGCAAAAATCAGCTCTAATTCTTCACTCCAGACTGGGCTGTCTCAGTGTCTTCTGGAACTGAGGTTAGCAGTTACATGAATGCTGGTTCCTAAATACTGGCTGATCCTTACTGTGAGAGCCACCGTTTCAGTGAACACTGAGGGCCTAGCAGTCACCCGGGGCCAATGTAGCACAGAGGGTCAAGTTGTGGAAGGAGGACAGAGCCTTCATGTCACTTCCCAAGGGACTATGACAAAGTGAGACAGGCCACGAGCTGTGGAGGGCTGGTGCCTACCTGATTACACGAGTGTGGCCTTGTAAGGTTGTGCCAACTTCCCCACTGCCATCTTTCCACTTATAAAGGTCGACCCGTTGGTTACTCTGAAAAGAAACAAGGGGAAGAAGGCAGCCAGTCCCACACCCGAACACATGCTCTCACCCCCATCTGCCCAGGGCTGAGAAGAGGAAGCCATGCAGGAACCAATCTGCATGGCAGAGACCCTACAGGCTGACTTGCTCACAAAGCCATCAGAAATGAGTACAATTAGGATCTCCTGGGGTGGCTCAGTCGGTTAAGCATCCAATATCAGCTCAGGTCATGATCTTAGTTTTAAGTTCAAGCCCCACATCGAGTTCTGTGCTGACAGCTCAGAGCCTGGAGCCTCCTTCCGATTCTGTGTCTTCCTCTGTCTCTGACCCTCCCCCACTCATGCTCTGTCTCTCTCTCTCTCTCTCAAAAATAATAAACATTTAAAAATATTAAAAAAAAAAAAAAAAACAGGGGCACCTGNAAAAAAAAAAGAGTACAATTAATATGTGAGCCAACCTGAGCTCAGCACATAGGACTACAAATTTCCAAACTGCAGGGCAGTGCTATCTTCAAAGTGAATCTACCCTGAGTGGCTGCAGCTAAACTGAAGCCACAGAGGCACTACCTGAGTAGTACCTGAGTGATGGCTTATGGAGATGCACCCCTCACCCCTCCCCTATTGCCCCCCCACCCCTGACTGCTAGGACCACTCCCAACTCTGAGCATCACACACCCATCTCGCCAGCTGCTGTCACACTAGATGCTTTCAGCTCACCCTCCCTACTTATCAAAAGCCCAGAGTCCATCCATAACACTTTAAAAAACACATATACACAAGAAAACAAAACCACTATCAAAGGGGTATCCTAGAAAGCAAAATTATACAAGACTCCTAGAAATATGCCTATACTGAATTTATTATTTTTTTTTCTTAATGTTTATTTTTAGAGAGAGAGATTCAGAGAGAAAGGGAGACAGAGGATCTGAAGCAGGCTCTGTGATGACAGCCCAGAGCCTGATGTGGGGCTCGAACTCACATACCATGAGATCATGACCTGAGATGAAGGTCGCTTAACCAACTGAGCTACTCAGGTGCGCCTAATACTGAATTTCTTTTCTTTTCTTTTTTTTAGTATTTTTAAAAACTTTTTTTAATGTTTTATTTATTTTTGAGAGAGAAATAGAGACAGCATTGTGCAAGGGAGGGTCAGAGAGAGAGGGAGATAGAGAATCTGAAACAGGCTTCAGGCTCTGAGCTAGCTGTCAGCACAGAGCCCGATGCGGGGCTCAAACCCACGAACCGTGAGATCGTGACTTGAGCTGAAGTCAGACACTTAACAGACTGAGCCACCCAGGCACCCCTATTATTTTTGAGAAAAAGACACAGCACGAGCAGGAGATGGGCAAAGAGAGACAGAGACACAGAATCTGAAGCAGGCTCCAGGTTCTGATCTGTTAGCACAGAGCCCAACCTGGGGTTCAAACCCACAAACCATGAGATCATGACCTAAGCTGAAGTCAGATGCCTAACCAACTGAGCCACCCAGGCATCCCTATACTGAATTTCTTAAAGGGTTAGGCATAAAGATCTAGGAAAGACTGACCAGGAAAAAACACACTCCAATGGGGAAAGGAGGAAAGAAAAAGCTATATTTCACTGAAACAAGCAGCCAGCAGAATATCTAAATATCATGAGCTTACGAAACATACCAAAAGTGAATAAAGAAAGACAGCAACAGACTGATTACTGATACACAGGCTATCTAATAATTTCTGAACTGATAATATAGATGCAAATCTATTAATATCTATATATTACTAGACTGATTTTCGTTTTAGCTCAGAGATGGACAGATGTAGAAAGTTCTGAGGTTTTTATCCAGAAATGCCAGTTTCCAATTCTAAATAGGTTCCTAGTCAAAGGTTAGGATTCAAAAGAGCTTCCAATGGGAACAGGAGTAAAAAGAAAAGTCCCCCCCATCTTATAAAAATATCCCCTGTCATTGCTAGAGGGTCTGCTAATACCAGTCTACGTCCTAGGAATCTTTCTGTTTTTATAAATTTTTTTAAATTTTATTTATTTTAAAGAGAGAGACAAAGCACAAGTGGAGGAGAGGGTCAGACAGAGGGAGAGGGAGGGAGAGAGAGAGAAAGAATCATTAAAAAATTTTTTTAATCTTTATTTTTGAGAGAGAGAGAGAGAGCGAGCGAGCATGAGCAGGGGAGGGGCAGAGAGAGAGAGACAGAGAATCTGAAGCAGGCTCCAGGCTCTGAGCTGTCAGCACAGAGCCTGACACGGCGCTCGAACTCACGGACCACAAGATTATGACCTGAGCTGAAGTCGGATGCTTAACCAACTGAGCCACCCTAGGTGCCCGGAGAGAGAGAGAGAGAGAGAGAGAGAGAAAGCTTAAGCAGGCTCCATACTCAGCACAGAGCCCAACATGGGGCTCAATCCCACAACCCTGGGACCATGACCTAAACCAAAATCAACAGTTGGACACTCAACCAACTGAGCCACCCAGGAGTCCTACTGTACTTGGAATCTTAAGAAACCTGCCCTCTGCTCTGTCACACAACGCTGTACAGAGCGGGTCATCACCCATGTTAGAAGTGAGGCAGCTGAGGCTCAGAAAGTCAGGAGAGTACTAAAAATAAAATAGTGAGTATCAAAACTAGGACCTGACCTCACATATGCCTAACTCCAAAGCTCTTTCTCCTGAGAAAGGCTGCCTTCCAACCAAGAACAACAAAAGAAAAAAAAATCAATAAATTGAATTCTATCAAAATCAAGCCTTTTATATATCAAAGGACATTATTAATAAAGTGAAAGACAATAGAATTAGAGACATACTTGCAAATCATATCTCTGGTAAGAGTCTAGTATCAAGAATATATAAAGAACGCTGACAACTCAGCAGCAAAAAGACATAAAACCCAATTTCAAAATGAGCAAAGGATTTGCATAGATATCTCTCAAAAAAAGATACACAAATTGCCCACAGGCACATGAAAAGATGCTCAACATCATTAGTCATTAGGGAAATGCAAATCAAAACCACAGTACGATACCACTTTCTCCCACTAGGATGGCTATACTTTAAAAATAAAAAAAAAACAAAACAGAAAAACAATGATTTTGGTGAGAATGCGGATAAACTGGAACACTGCTGGTAGGACTATAAAACAACTCAGCTACTGTAGAAAAGTCTGATGGTTTTTCAAAAAGTTAAACACAGGCTTACCCTGCAATTCCACTCCAAAGTACATACCCAAAACAACTGAAAACACGTACTGAAGAAAGTACAGTTACACACCTGTCCACTTCCACCTTACTGACAGAAGCCAGGCCAAACGTCCATCAGAGAATGAACGATTAAACAAAACATGGTATAGTCATACAATGGAATACTATTCAGCCATAAAAAAAAAGAGTAAAGCACAGATACATGCTACAGCAGACACAAAAGGTCACGTATTCTATGTTTCCATTTATATGAAATATCCAGAACAGATAAATCCAGAGACAGAACACAGACTGGTGGCTGTCAGGGGCTGTGGGGAGGGGCATAGGGAGAAACCGCTTCGTGGTAGAGAGTAAAGTTTTACTCTGGAGTGATGGAAATGTTTGGGAACTAGAGAAGGGCAGGGGCTGTGTAACGTGTGAATGTAAATAACATTAAACTGTCTACTTTAAAATGACTGTCCAAAGGAAAAAAAAGGCTATCTCACCGTTCGTAAACAAATGCAATGTTAATCCACTTAGGCCAACTACTGACTGGTTAGCCTAAATCAGTTGTTCCCAATAAGGGGCAATTTTGCTTCCCTGGGACATTTAATAACATCTAGAGACATTTTCAGTTGTCATGGTGATGGGAATGGCGAAGATGCTACTGGGATTAGGTAGGTAGGAGCCAGGGATGCTGCTTTGTCTCTTACAGTGCACAGGACAGATCTTGCTACAAAGAATTATCTGGCCTGAGAGGCCACTGGAGCCCAGGTCTAGGACCCCTGGACCAAACAATCAGGGGCTGAGGATGAGAGAGGAACAAAACTCCTAAGGTGTAAGCCAACACAAAGAGCATTTTTTCCTAACTCACAGGAAAGGGTTTCGGGAATGGGAAAGCAGTAGACTGGCCCTAACTTCTCCTTCAGAACAGCCCCCCAAACCAGTTCAACCTCAGATGTCCATGGTGAGAGTCACAAAGATTCTTTGTTTGTTTATTTACTCATTTAGAGACAGAGCACAATCAAGGTAGGGGCAGAGAGAGGGAGAGAGAATCCCAAGCAGGCTCCACACTGTCAGAGCGTGACACAGGGCTTGAACCCATGAACCGTGAGATAGTGACCTGAGCCGAAATCAAGAGTCAGACACTCAACCAAATGAGCCACCCAGACACCCCAGACAGTCAGATTCTATTTTGGAAATGACGGGGAAGAGCAGCTTTTTGTTCCTTCTAAAGCTGACAACGTTGCTTTTCTTTCTTTTTCTCAGGTGCTTCCCTCTCACAGACTGTCATTTCTGATAAGAATGGAGCCAGACAGCACTGTGACTGCTTGCATCCCCTGGATGATAAGAAGTGTTCTTTAAATACTGTTCTTCCAGCTCAGTGCAAAGGAGCCAAAGGTTTAGATCTCTAATTCTAGGAGAGTAGAATGCTGGTATAGAATCTGATGAGATATCAGAGACGATCTAGCCTAGATCTTTCTTTCCGTCATGAATCCCTTGAAAAAACAATAAAATGTATACATCTTTTTCCTGGAAGAAATCACATATAAAAAGACACATATAATATCAGGAGGTTAGCCAATCTAATGAATCCCAGTCAAGAAAGGACCCCTTCCTGGGGCACCTGGGTGGCTCAGTCAGTTAAGCACCTGACTCTTGGTTTCAGCTCAGGTCATGATCTCACAAGCCACTGTGGCGGGCTCTGTGATGATAGTGTGGAGCCTGCTTAGGATTCTGTTTCTCTTCCTCTCTCTCTGCTCCTCCCCAACTTGTTCTCCCTCTCTCTCTCTCTCAAAATAAATAAATAAATAAACTTTTAAAAACAGAAGGATTCCATTCAAGTGAAAGGGTATATGGAGTCTTCTGATCCCTCTGAAAGCAGTGAAGGTCAGAGTCACTGTCCAGTTACATTCCTGTCAGTGGAAACCAGTTCTTATCACACACAGAAGTGGAGGCATCTACTCATTTCCCTTTCAAAATCTGGATCTCAGAAACACAAGATCTGACACCGATGGTACCAGCAGCTCTGTTCGTATATAGATACACACCATATGTGCATGTATACATATGTGTCTTTAATTTGCCTCTATCTTCCTTTTAGAACCATCCACACGTCTTTTCTGCCTGAGAAATGAGAGTTACGTTCTCTTCTCTACATAGAACATAGACCGACCAGCCCCGGCTCACACTTTAACAGCCTTTTCCTGTACTCCTTAAATGGCTCACCGAAGCTGCAAAATAGTGTGCGAAGCTGTCATGAGGATTCCACTGCACAGCTCCAATGTCCCACTTGCTCTGGCGAGAGATCTTTCGGTGACCTTCGAAAGGGGCATCTAGATTAACGATGTATAAGAATCGGCGGCTAGGAAAACAACATCAACATTATGACAATATAATAGCATTAGCATTAAGACAGAAAAGCACATTTGGAATTACATATGGTTTACAGCCAGTGCTCAAAATATCCCCAGATTTATATGACATTTATCTACTCTGAAAGGCATACAAGTGGCAGGTGGAATTCAAGGTGACAGTTCACCAAGCAGGAGCCACGTCCCTGCAAGAGCCTGTCTCCAGAGATGGGCTTCCCGACTGGATCCTTGGGAGTCTGACATCTTCCCACCAGCTTCAGCTCCAAGCCCACTCCACTCAGGCCTTTCCCAATCGCTCAGCTGGGGGTAGTTCTGGTGCCCACACAACTCCCCCTGTGCAGTTTGCACTGTGGAGGCAGCCCTGATCCCCACAGTACAACTACCGATGGTAAGGCTCTGGTCCTGGACCCAGTGAGCGGAGCACGGAACATGTCTTCAGTGTCTGTATGTCCTTCCTCACCAGGCACAATGCTTTGCATTCAGTAAATGTGTGTTAAACCTATCACTTATCACGTAGCCAAAAATCCTGGAGAAAATCTCAAATTCCCTTGCAAGTTGACTACCTGGCAAAGGCAATTAAATTAAGTCTATTGGGAGGGAAATAGTAACCAATAAAATGATAATGAAAATAACATATTAAGGGCTAATGATGTTCAAGGTGCCAATCAATATAAAGGATCTGAAAACAGGAATGTCCCATGTTTGCCTATTTTCCCTGTGTTTTAAGTGAAAAATCCTTGGTGTGTGAATCAACATCTCGACAGCCATTAATCAGCTGTTGTTCGAGAGCACTCCAAGCCCCCAGGCATCAAGGAGAACAGGTGGGCTCAATGGTGAAGAAAAAGATTAATAGTCCCTGCTCAGAAGAGATGGGAAATGCAAGTTAACACAGCATGTAAACATCTAGCAGAAACCCTAGAAGAGAAGGTTGGGGAGAAGAAAGAAAGCACAGGTAAGACAAAGTCACAGAATTTCCAGAACTGCTGGACAGAACAAAGATCTAGAATCTCTGACCTCCTCTGAAGGAATCACTTGATTCTGCAGCAGGCAGGCTGGCATCTTCCTCTTAGTATGAAAAACAGGGAAAGGCTGAGAGCTGTAAACAGGGGGCATGCGTGAACAGGGGAGCTCAGGGACATTAAAGAGCAAATGCACAGCAGCAGGAAAAAAGTGGGTGCTTCAGGATAAACATGCCTGACTGAACATACGGTTTATCTTTATTCTCCCCTGAAGACCCACAAAAGTCAAAGTAAAAATATAAAACACAGAAACCCACAAAGACAAAGAAAATGAGAGAGGAAATGAAAAGCAAACAGACAAATGGTACTCGATCAAAAGACAGCAAACACCCAAGGGCCTGCAGCGGGGATGTGAATGAGAGACAAGGCCGCCTCAGGAGCCGGAGGCATCAGCCTGCAGCAGGGGGAGAGCGAGGCCTGCAAAACCAAAGGCAGGACAGAACAGGAACTGTCTGAAAGGGGACTAAGGAGAGGGGTTTGTGCGTACCTCACAGAGCCGGGTGACCACCTCTCCTTCACCCCGGCCTTAGACAAACTACTTCAGAGGAGCCCCAGGCCTGGGACGAACGGCTGCTAGCGTGGGAATATGAGGAGCTGTGCTCAAAACAGGGCAGGAAGTGGAATGTGAGACCCTCAGGCCTCTTCCGCTACGGCTGATCTGTAGTCTTCACACAATGACCAGTGACAAAAGGATTCTTCTCAGGGGAAAATGACCAGCCCAAGAAAAAGACAAAAGCAATCAAGTAACAATATGGAACCCGGAACCCAGGAAGTAATGACATCTGGGCACCCTCCAAAAAAAGGTCTGGTTCCCACATGACCTCCTTCCAAAGAACCCCACCGTCACACATGTAAACTGATCACTCTTCGACAGTTAACCGAGAGCCAGGTATCAGTCACAAAGGAAATCTGAAAGACAGGGACCAACACAATCAAAAGACAAAAAAAGAAATGGGTAGTGCCGAGGAAAGAAGAAACCTATAATTAATATTGTCAGAGAGGGAAAAGAAAATGAGGTGAAGAACGGAGAACAGAAAGGAGCTCCTGGAAATGAAAAGCACAGGTGGCATAAAGAAATCTGACAGAAGAGTAGAAAGTTAAAGCTGAAGGAAACTCTCAGAACACAAAACAAAAAGGACCAAAAGAGAATCCACATAGGATATGCAACATGGACGAAGAGCTCCAAAAAGAATGAGGGAAGAAAATAGGAGGAAATTACCAAAGACACAACGCAGGAAAACTTCTCCAAACTGGAAGACACAGACTTTCCAGATTGAAAGGGCCTTCCAACAGTGCTAAAAATTACACGGGGTCTTAATCTGAATGGGAATCACATGGGCGTATATATTGGTAAATTTACTAGAGCTGTTCACTCAAGTACATTCTTCCCTGTACATATTTTCAAGTTCAGTATAAGAAGACAAAATGGTGAACCTTCAAGATCATGCTGAAAAATAAAAAAGGTATGTACCTAAGAACACACCAAAACAGGTGTTGATTTCCAGTGACATAATCCATTCTCTCCTCGGATGCTACAAATGATAATGTCCACAACAGTGAATGCAGAGAAGTCTAACATTTGAGACAGAGTTATTCCTTAGCACTTGAGGGTTTTTTTTTTTTAAATGTTTATTTACTTTTGAGAGAGAGAGAAAGTGCAAGCAGGGAAGGGCAGAGAGAGAAGAGGGCAAAGGATCTGAAGCAGGCTCTCAGTAGAGAAGCCAATACAGGGCTCAAACCCACGAACTGTGAGATCATGACCTGAGCCAAAGCTGGATGCTTAACCAACTAAGCTACTCAGGTGCTCAGTATTTTGTGGGTTGTTAACAATAGCTACATGATGCCAAGTGTATGTCTATTTGTTTAGATAAAACAAATAATGATACTAAAAAAAAGAAAAAAAAAAAAGACGAGACCCCTTTAAGTGTCCAGCACAATGAATGAAAAAAAGACACACCAAAGCAGTCACGGTGAAAATTTCACACACTTGGAGATAAAAGGAACACTGGAAACAAAGACAGCATTTTAAAGCTTCCAAACAGAAAAAATAGGCCACATACAAAGTCCAGAATCAGAATGGTATAGGACCTCTCAAAATTACTCTAGGAACCCCAAATACTGATTCAACCCAACAATTGTTATATAACCATATTGGAAGGAGAGGGAAATAAGGTACTCACAGAGCAAAGTAAAAGTGCTAAATCCTCATCTATTTTAAGAAGTCAATTTTTAATATCTGGACAAATCAAGATAACAGTATTCGTGTATTATTTGGAAAAATGGAGGCAACCTCAGAGAAACAGCTAAAAGAGTCTCAAATAGTTGCTTCTAATGAGTGGGATCGGGGTGGGGAAAAGGTGAGGTAGGATTCTGCTGTCTGACAATATAATCCTGTAATGCTATTTGACCTTTTCAACTAGGTATAGGTATTTCCTTGATTTGAAAAAAAAGAAAAAGTTTTAAAACTGGTATAGGAGATGAGTAATATATTTCCCAAACCATTGGCTTGCATACTTTAAATGGGTAAATTGCATGGTCTGTGAATTATGTCTCACTAAAGGTTTTTTTTTTTTAAGTGACTGCAGAGGGGGCAGTAAAGAAACATACCAATTTTTCTTTATTTATGTATCCAGTGTGACACAAGCAAATGGTATTGATAACTGTCTCTGGGGATGGGGTCAACGAGAGGAGGGAAACTTACTTCCCAGTGTAAAGCCTTTTGAATTATTTAAATGTTTGCTATGCTTTTTTTTAATTAAAAAATTTTTTTTAATGTTTTATTTATTTCTGAGAGAGACGGCGTGAGCAGGGGAGGGTCAAAGAGAGGAGACACAGAATCTGAAACAGGCTCCAGGCTCTGAGCTGGCTGTCAGCACAGAGCCTGACGCGGGGCTTGAACCCACGCACCACAAGATCATGACCTGAGCCGAAGTCGGGTGCCCAACCGACTGAGCCACCCAGGTGCCCCTGCTATGCTTTTTCTAAGGTAAATTAAAATATGATTTCAAAAAAATAAACTAAAATATGATTTCAGAATAAAATAATGAAACAGAAACTAGGTCATTATTTAGAAGTGGGTTCATAAACAAGTAAGGTAATGAAAACACTGCAGACTTAGAGATGTGGTGAGTAAGAAAGGGGAGGAGGCCTCAGACCATTAAATGGCATTATACTGGTACAATGGCAGAGTGATTAGCAAATGCTAGGATGGCCCTTAGTTGCCAGAATCTTAGGAATACTGGGCTGGAAAACACTACAGAAATTATGTAGTTCTATTTCTTCATAATGAAATCAAATTTCTTCACAAGAAAACCAAAGTCCGGGAGACCAACTGGATAAATGTCCAGGGGCTCATCATAATTAACGGCATTGCCAAACTAGAACTTGATCCTGTGAGACCATACCAGATGGAGCCCTTCTGCAGGGTCCGTGGCCCAGGTAAGTCCCTGGCTGGCAGATATTATCAGATCTCTACAGTGGATGCTTTTACTCCCTTCTGGGCAATAAACAGAAAATTGCAATTCCAAGACCAAACTCTCAGACACTCAAATTTCAAGGGAATGTTATCACTTACATGTTAGGGCAGAGACAAAAATAAACTGCAAGTAAGCCCTGTTAAGTACCCCTGAGGTCACTAGGATAGCAGAACTAAACCCTACGACCACAATCCTTAAAGATAAAGAGCATTTTCCAACTTCCCAGAAACCTCTCGATTTGCCATTTGTTCCCAGAAATTGCGGCAGAGGAACAGTGTGGGCTCACTTACCCGGAGAGCACAGCATGCTGCCCCAGACAGTCCACGGACATTGCGGTCGCCTGTGACAGAGAACACAGATTCAGTCCTGCCAGCAGAGCCAGCTCAGGCTGAAGAAGACAAGTGGGTGGTCACCTCTGGGGCCCCCTCTTCTCGTGGCCCAGGTAAGTCCCCTGCTGGCAGGTGTTATCAGGTCTCTACAGTGGATGCTTTTATTCCCTTCTAATCCTCAACCAGATCTCATACTCACCTTCCTTGATAGGGCAGATGCTATCCGTTCCCTGACAACGGGATTGCATACAAGCAAGCTGGCGTGTTCTAAATTGTGGAGACATAATCTTAGAACTCTTAGAGAATCTAACTAGCTTGGAGCTAACAGAGCTGCTAAGAGCCCCTTCCAAGCAAAACCTAGCCTGGGACATCACACACACACACACACCCCTACCTCACCCCACATTACCCCCATGCCTTTCCAAAGGGCATGGACTTCTCCTCCAAGCCAAATGGTAAGTGGTACTATTCAAACACCACCCATGCTGAATCCATGGTCACCATCTTGTTACTGAGATGCTCAGTTGCCGTTTAATCTTGAGATTTCTAGCACCTTCTATGATTTCCATTTCCCAGCTCTCCCAGTTCCTAGGGAGCACCATCTTTTCAGGACCACACTGAATCAAATGAATTTTCATTCAGGCTGAAGCATGAGGCTGACTTAAATCATGGCAGTTACAGCTCTAAATTCTCTTATTCAAACAAGTCCAAATCCTGCCGCATTCTCAGGACACTAGTGCTCACTCTTATATACCCTCAAGAAATATGTCAGGTAACGTTGGGGACAAGAAACCAGAGTGCTCTCACTGAAGGCTAAAAAGTGATTGTTATGCATCCTTCATCTCACTGGAGTCATGAGCAGAGAACAGTCCAGCTGGAAAGGTAGGCAGTGAAATGAGATGCAATTTCCACACACTTCTGAACAATTTATAGATTAAAAGTATGAAAGCAGGCAAGATGGTACCTCCAACCAGGGGTAGTACGATCTTTCCAGGGGGTGTGTGGTAGGCAGAATCCCAAGGTGGACCCAACATTCTGGGCCCCTGCTGTACACACACATTCTCCTCGTTATTCAAACGTTAACCTAGGTGCTACTGTGAAGGGATTTAGCTGATGCTATTGAGGTTCCAAATCAGTTGACCTTAAGATAAAGCGACCTGAAACAACCCAAATGTCCAAACAAAACGTGGTGTACGCATACAATGGCATACATACTATTGTATGGATGAACCTTGAAAATATTATGCTAGCACTCCCCACAATAGCTAAAACATGGAAAGAGCCTAAGTGTCCATCAACAGATGAATGGATCAAGAAGATGTGGTTTATCTATACCATGGAATACTACATGGCAATGAGAAACAATGAAATCTGGCCATGTGTAGCAACATGGATGGACCTTGAGGGTGTTATGCTGAGCGAAATAAGTCAGGCAGAGAAGGACAAATATCATATGTTTGCACGTATAGGAGGATTAGGAGGAACTTGACGGAGGAACAAGGGGGAGAAGAAGGGGGGAAATGGTGGGGGAAAGGGAGAGAGGCAAACCATGAGAGACTCTTGAATGCTGACAAAAACTGAGGACTGATGGATGTGGGGGGGAGGAGGGATGGGCATGGAGGAGGACACTTGTGGGGATGAGCACTGAGTGTTATGTGGAAACTAATTTGACAATAAACTATTTGTAAAAAAAAAAAAAAAGGAAAAAAAAAGAAAATATTATGCTAAGTTAAAGAAGCCAGGCACAAAAGAACAAATATTGCAGGAAGTCACTTACATGAGGTACCTAGGATGGGTAAATTCATAAGGTAAAGCAGAACAGAAGTGGAAGGGGGCAGGGAGTAGGGGATGGGGAGTTACTGTTCACTGAGTACAGAGTTTCTGTTTGAGGGTTGTGGGGAGAGAAACCTAATCACTTCAGCCCTGTGAGTCTAGGTGTAGAGCTCAGAAGCAGAGGCACTCAGAGAGTCTAAGGATGAGGCATTTATGTCAGGAAGATTGCTGCTAGCTGCGGAGGTGGGGCCACATGGCAAGGCCCTGTAAGTGACCTCTAGGAGCTGAGAGTGTTCCCTAAATAACAACCAGCAAGAAAACAGAGATTTCAGTAAGACATTTTTAAAAGGAGCGCCTGGCTCTGGCTCAGTTGGTAGAGCACGTGACTCCTGATCTCGGGGTTAGGAGTTCAAGCCCCATGTTGGGTGCAGAACTTACTTAAACATGAAAGAAGGGGCACCTGGGTAGCTCAGTCTATTAAGCATCCAACTCTTGATTTTGGTTCAGGTCACAATCTCGTTCTTTGTGGGATCAAGCCCCATATAGGGCTCTGTGCTGACAGCACTGGGCCTGCTTGGGATTCTCTCTCTCTCTCTCTCTTAAAATCAATAATAAACTTCAAAAAAAAAAAAATGAAAGAAAAAAGAAAACCCCTTGAGATGATAGTGAGCGAGGAGGGAACTTCCTCCACCCCTCCAGAATGCCATTATGACAATGAGCATGTGATCCCCTCCTTTTCTCCGAGATGTGGAGAGAGCCCGCATTCCAGGTGAGAAGATGCCAGAAATTATGCAAGAAGTGAGGTGTCATTACCCAGGAGCTGGGGAAGGGGTGTCTCCCAGCTCCTCCTCAGCCCCCACCCTCCTCCACTAGTCCCCCAACCTGTGCCACTTTTGGTTTCATGCAATAAAAAGGCCAAACTTTTTATTTCATAAAACATGAAGACTGAAACTCAAAAATTTTTAAAAAGAATAAAAAATAATAATAAAAAAAAAAGAAAAGAAAGGAAACAGGGACCTCAGTTTCTTTCTGCCAACAATGTGAATTGGTCTCTTAGCTGATTCTTCCTTAGGCCACTGAGCCTCCGGATGAGAACACAGCCAACTGACACCTTAGGGGACTAAACAGAGAAAACAGCCGTGCAGTGCCTGGACCTCTGAAGGACAGAACTGTGAGCCAATCAGTGGGCACTATTTCAACCCGCTAAGTTTGTGGTACAGGGATAACAAAGAGTGAGCCAGTAACAATAATTAATAATAATCATAAAATCATGCCCTTTGACTCAAAAATTCCAACTCCAGAATCCATCCAAAAACATAAAAACTTTTATATAGAGTTGATCATTTCATGGTTTTTTTTGTTTTTTTTTAATTTTTTTAATGTTTTTATTTCTTTCTCGGAGAGAGAGAGAGAGAGAGACAGCATGAGCAGGGGAGGGTCAGAGAGAGAGGGAGTCACAGACTGAAACAGGCTCCAGGCTCTGAGCTGGACGTCAGCAAGGCTCCAGGCTCTGAGCTGGCAGTCAGCACAGAGCCCGACGCGGGGCCCGAACCCACGAACCGCGAGATCATGACCTAAACGACAGTCGGACGCTTAACCGACTAAGCCACCCAGGCGCCCCAATCATTTCATGTTATCTACAAGTAAATTATGCATATTTACATAATAGAATATTCTGAAAGTGTTTAAAAGTGACATAGAAAAATGCAGCAGCCAAAACTGCAAAGAGAGTATCATAACTCACCATATCACCTCATTAGAGGAAGTTATTATTTAAAAGGAAGACAAGAAACCCACCTAACTGCTGCCTCCCTACCCCCACTCAGGAAACAGGGGCCAACATCATGTTAGTAGCAGCACATGACAGACGGTCATGCTGGGCTGTCAGGGAGAATGGAAAGAGGGAAAGCAGAAAAGTGAAGATCCCCTAACCAGAGTGGAAGCTGGTGTTCCGTAGGGGACAGAAGTCCCCCGGAAGGCCTCCTCACCTCCGGCACAGGCAGGGACTGGCAGGGAGATGCTAAGTGTGGGCATCAGGGTGTTAAGAAGCACAGGAACCCTGTGATCCTGCTGCAAGAGAGGAAAGGAGCCCCAGTGATGGCTAGGAGAGAATTCCCTGTGGGAGAATTTGCCAGCAGCGTGCAGGAAGGGAGATTAAAGACTTAGAGGAGTAAAGGAAAGTAGTATTTTATACCTACTATGAACTGAAATTTAAATCAGCTACTTACACCTTAAAAAACACTGAAGAACATGTATGAGAATGTTTCGATGGTAGTTGTTCCCATAGGGTTTTTGTTTTATTCCTCTAATGAGCCTATATTTTTATATTATTTACATATTTAAATGACTTTCCAATTTAAAAAATACCTTTTTTCAAAGGCATCCCAAGCCTCTTCTGTTTCCACGCCTCCCATCCTAGCCCAGGCCCAAACGCCTGCAGCCTGGCGGACAGCAACCTCAGACAGCGCACCTTTCCCCTCCTCTGTTCCACCCGACATGGAACTTCTGATAGCGGAGTTCTGACTACGTCAATCCACTGCTCTGAAACCTTCCTTGATTTTCTACTGAAGACAATCAAGTGGAAACTCGTCAGCCTTCAGACCCTTCCGTAGGGTGTTCCGTAGGGAACAGAAGAAATTAGATGCTTCCAGAACTTTTCAGTCTGACCTTCCTTCTCTACCTGCCAGGGCCACACCCATTCAAAGCTCTCCCATCTCCAAGGTCAGCGATGCTCCCAATTCTAAAGAGATGCTTAAGCTCCTCTTCCCACCTGGAAAGTCCGTTTCACTTACTCTGCTGTTGAAATTCTACTTGTCTTTTTTTTATATAAATATTTTTAATGTTTTTATTTATTTCTGAGAGACAGACAGCCTGAGCAGGGGACGGTCAGAGAGAGAGGGAGATACAGAATCTGAAACAGGCTCCAGGCTCTGAGATGGCTGTCAGCACAGAGCCTGATGTGGGGCTCGAACCCACGAACTGCGAGATCATGACCTGAGCCTAAGTGGGACACTTAACCGAATGAGCCACCCAGGCGCTCCATGGACTGAGCTTCTGATACATACAACATACATGAGCCTTTAAAAGAACTAAATGAGGGTCGCCTGGGTGGCTCAGTCAGTTAAGCGTCCGACTTCAACTCAGGTCATGATCTCCCAGTCCGTGGGTTCAAGCCCTGCATTGGGCTCTGTGCTGATAGATCAGAGCCTGGAGCCTGCTTCAGATTCTGTCTCTCCCTCTCTCTGCCCCTCCCCCACTCACTCTCTGTCTCTCTAAAAATAAAGACTAAAAATAAATAAATAAATAAAATGTAAGAAGTCAGTCATGAAAATCACATATTCTATTATTCCATTTCTAGGAAATGTCCAAATAGGCAAATCTATAGAGGAGAAAGCAGATTAGTGATTGGATGGGGCTGGGGGGAGTTGGAGGACAGGGGGCAGAGGGGTGATGACTAAAGGGTACAGGGTTTCTTCCTGGGGTGATGAAAATGTTCTAAAAATGACTGTGGTGATGGTTTCATTCTGTGAACGTACTAAATCCCACTAAATCATGTACACTTTCAATAGGTGAATTATACAATAGGTGAATTAGATCTCAATAAAACTGCTACCCCCACCCACCCAAAATTGATAAAATACAGTGTGCTCTTGGTTTCGGGACTAGATTCCCATGTTCATCACTTACATACAACACCCAGCGTTCATCCCAACAAGTGCCCTCCTCAATGTCCATCATTCATTTTCCTCTCCCCCGTCCCCCCCATCAACCCTCAGTTTGCGTTCTGTATTTAAGAGTCTCTTACGGTTTGCCTCCCTCTCTGAAACTATTTTTTTCCCTTCCCTTCCCCCATGATTTTCTGTTAAGTTTCTCAAATTCCATGTATGAGTGAAAACATTTATCTTTCTCTGTCTTATTTCACTTAGCATAATACCTTCCAGTTTCATCCACATTGCTGCAAATGGAAAGATTTCATTATTTCTCATTGCCAAGTAGTATTCTATTGTATATATAAACCATATCTTCTTTATCCATTCATCAGCTGATGGACATGTGGGCTCTTTCCATACTTTGGCTATTGTTAGCGCTGCTAACAATTGGAGTATGTATGTCCCAATGAATCAACACTCTGGTACCCTTTGGATAAATTCCTAGTAGTGCTATTGGTGGGTCATAAGGTAATTCTATTTTTAACTTTCTGAGGAACCTCCACATTGTTTCCAGAGTGGCTGCACCAGTTTGCATTCCCACCAACAGCGCAAGAGGGTTCCCATTTCTCTTCATCCTCACCAACATCTGTTGTTTCCTGAGTTAACATTTGCATCTTTTAGAAAACAATAAGTATGATACTTTACAATGGTCAGGTGACACTGAATTTGGAGATGGATTGCATTACCAATTCATTTTGGATTTACAGTTAAATTTTGGTATAAACACAATGGTTCTGTTAGAAAGCCTATTTCTCTGGGAAGATAATAATACAGCTTCATAGGACTGTCTTTCTACCCTGATTCAATGCAAAAGAAAGCCTCCCTATACAGACCACTGCTCTCTGCAGAACAAAATCCAGGGTTTGTTTATTTCTTCAAACAAACTAGCAAAGAAATCAACTCTTCCTCTTTCAACCTCAGCTGAATTCGAAAGAGCTGTTTGAAAATATGAAAACACTTCCAAACGATGCAAACTGGAAACATCCAATCAACGCAAATCAGAGCTAGGTCAGTCCACTGCAAATCAGTCTGTCACATGCCTGAGCAGTGACTATATCGTATGTACTATCATATTTTATAGAATAAAACCACACACTGAAACCCACTGACATAAAAAGGATCAGAGTACCTCAAATGACAATATCCAATGTTTAAATCAGAGACAGCCACTGCTGCCACGGCTGCTCTTGAACCAGCCTTGTCTAATGCTTTCTAGAGGTTTATATCCGAGGTTCTGTTCACACACTCAGCACAACTGGTGTTTCTTGGGAAGTCTCGCTCTAAAATGAGAACATCCTCACGTTCCACCAGCTAAGATGGCACAGAGTCGTATCACTAGCAGAATCACCTAACCTTCCTGAATCTCAGGTCACACATCTATAAAATAAGAGGGTAGATGAGCTGTCTTCCAAAAGTGCTCTTGGCTCCATGAGGCTATCTTGTCAGGCTGTTGCTTCCTTATACACGTTTTCTAATATAATCATAATAATTAATACGTGGCAAGCACTTAATATATGCTGATCGCTGTGCTAAGTGCTCTGTGTAGATTATCTCACTTAATCCTCACATTAACTGTCAGGTGGTGTGCAGAAAAGACCGCAACAGGCTCGAGACGCCAACCTCAGAAAGGCCTGCTTACAAGGCTGGCTTTTGGCTGGCGTCCGGGGACTTGGATCTGGAGTGTTCCCACCATTCCCTAATTGATGAGTGGCTCACTGTGCCTTCATTCTGTGTCCAAACACCGTGGTTTATGCTGAGTGCCTGCCACCCTTCTGGGCGTGTGCAGCTGTGGTTCATGTGCTCCCGAGGGAGCCTGTGTGACCTGCCCCAAATACAAACCTCGGGCATGAAGTCTGTAATGAGCTTCCCTCGTAGACATTTCACATGCTTTGCTATAATTCAATACTGGAGGAATTAAGCATGTCCTGACGGACTCCACGGGGAAAGGTCTCTTGCACCTAGTTTCCTCCAGACCTCATGCCATGTGCCTCTTCACTTTGAATTTGCTTTGTGTCCTTTCACTGTACAAACTGTACCTGCAACCACAACTGTGAATCCTCCTAGTGAAACCAGGAGGCAGGGGGCGGGGAATCCTGGATGCAGGCAGATACTATGACTCTTGTCCTATGCATAAAGAAATGGAAACTTAAAAGGAGCTAACGTGCCCAAGATCACAGGGCAGATAGATGACATAACCTGGATCCTACCACCGCGCTCCAGCTCCAAGCCCTTCAACTCTTGGCTGTACATACTCTCCTCCCATTCATCACTGGATCTTTACATCACATCTTGTAGGAAACAAGTAATTTGCAACATTTACAACATAATAGTCACTTCCACCAAAAACAGCCCTACTATGCCCTTCCACCCTCATAGCTTTCAAAACGAACTTTTAGGGAAACTGGAAAAGCTGGGACCAAAGCTGGACTGCTCCAGGAAAACGTCTGGACTATATTAACTATTCATATCCTCTCAGTTAAAGAATTTGCTGAGTTGTGTTTTGTTTTTGGTTTGTTTATTTAGAGGGGAAAAAAAGCCTCAATTTTTATTGGTCTGGAAGAGCCACTGTAATTCTGAGACTAATAAGTCACCCACCATTAGGGCAGCAGGGAAAACACTTTCTGTTGAGACGCTTCATTTTTAATCTCAAAAAGAAGAAACTGAGTAGCAAGAAAAAAAAGTGCTGGAGAATGCCGCTATGAACCCAGAATATAGATTTTTCTTAAAAAGACTGAAAAAGCACAACCCATAAATTCAACTGCATTAAAAATACATTTCTGGGGTGGGTGGGTGGCTCAGTCAGTTAAGTGCTGGATTCCTGATTTCGACTCAAGTCATGATCTTATAGTTCATGGGATCAAGCTCCATGTCAGGCTCTGAGCTGACAGCACAGAGTCTTCTTAGGATTCTCCCTCTGCCCCTCCCCAGTGTGCGCGCCTGTACTCATGCATGCTCTCTCTCTCAAAATAAGAAAACACTAAAAAAATTTTTTTAATAAAATAAAATCTTCAGAAAGAGAAAGAAGAAAGATAGAAAGAGAGAGAGAGAAAAGAAAGAAAGAAAAGAAAGAAGGAAGAAGGAAGGTAGGCAGGCAGGCAGGAAGGACTAGACCACACTGTGAAGAAGTGAAAGCCTGCTTAAAAATGATGAAAACCTTAGTGGAGTCTGTAAGACTAAAGGGGAAAATAACTGTACCTAAGCGCTGCACTCCAGCTGATAAAGTCACTCCTATAAGGGTATAGGTTAACAATCCTGAAATCACCATCCATGTATTTTGGATTGAACGATTAAGTAAATGGAGGGAGGATGGCTGAGGCCCCGTTTCTCATGACTGACCTGGGAGATTACTGATAAGCAAAGGGGAGAGCCACAACGACACTTGTGATCACGGATTAGAGTACATGAACTCATGTTCAGCTTAATATACACATGGTTACATATACATATACTTATAGATACACATATATTCATGGATTAACATGCATATATATTTCCTGTGTTGTCAGATAAGAATGCCTGGAAGCAACGACACCCCAAAAGCAACAAGCACTTCTTTAACCCGGCCTCAGGACCTGATGTGCTTCTCCAATAAAAGAGACCAGGGCTCCTTGGACAAATGGCTAATTTTGGAACTGGGGCAGGAAAATACACAAGGTGAGAGTTAAGCATCTTACAGCACCAGAAAATAAGGAAGCACTGTGTATTTTAAAAACATACAAACCAACAAAACATACAAACAAGTGCAAACAACGATGGGGGTATGCCGAAGGAATACATGAACCGCCTGAAAGAGCTCCAACTGGTAAAGGCTGGGACAACTGGAACAACAAAATAAATATAATAAATAAAGTAGTATTGGATTATAATCCAAAGCATAAAATAAATATCACACTGATATAAGCAACTAATTCAAGAAAGAAAAAAAGAATGAACCAATGAACTCCCCACTGTTTAAATTTAGGCTGTGAGGGGCAAAGGGGGCGCCTAGATGGATGGCTCAGTTGGTTGAGTGGCCAACTTTGGCTCAGGTCATGATCTCATGGTTCATGGGGTCAAGTCCCATGTCCGGCTCTGTGCTGACAGCTCAGAGCCTGGAGCCTGGTTCTGATTCTGTGTCTCCGACTCCCTCTGTCCTTCCCCAACTGGTGCTCTGTCTCTATCTCTCAAAAATAAACATTAAAAAATTTTTAATAAAAATTTTAAAAACAAATAAATAAATTTAGGCTGTATATACAGACTATTTTCCAAATAGTATAGTACAGACAGAAGGCAAAAAGAGTAAGTTTACAGCAGAGAAACCTGACAAGCACTATTTCAGCCAGGTCAACATCAATAGTGATATGTCACTTTCACAGTAAGATGCCATGTGATGAGAATGACACATTATCTCTCGGGTCCTCCCGCAAACCCATAAGCCCAGTCTAATCATGAGAAAGACATCAGACAAATCTCAACTGAGGGATATTCTACAAACACCTGACTAGTACTCCACAAGACTGTCAAAGTCATCAAAGACACCATCTGAGAAACTGCCACAGTCAAGAAGCCTGAGGAGATGTATGTAAATGTCTCACCATGTATGTAGTGTCCTGAATGGAATCTCAGAACAGAAATAGGACATTAGGAAAAAACCAAGGAAATCTGAGTAAAGTATGGATTTGGGTTACTAACATCAATATTGATGTGTTAATTATAGAAAAAACACCATACTAGTATAAGATGTTTCTATAAATTTTTTTTAAAGTTTTTGTTTATTTTGACAGAGAGAGCACAAGTATGAACTTATCAGAAGGGCAGAGAGAGGAGGAGAGAGAATCCCAAGAAGGCTCCGTGCCGACATTAAGACTACAGGGATTGAACCAACCAAGAGTCAGATGCTTAACCAACTGAACCACCCAGGTGCCCCACAGTGTAAGATACTTTTAATAGGAGAAAATGGGTGCAGGGCAGATGGGAACTCTCTGTACTATCTTCCCAAGTTTTCTGTAAGTCTAAAATTATTCTAAAATTTATTATTTTTTTAATTTTTATTTATTTTTTTTAATGTTTTATTTATTTCTAGGAGAGAGAGAGAGACAACGTGAGCAGAGGAGGGTCAGAGAGAGAGGGAGTCACAGACTGAAACAGGCTCCAGGCTCTGAGCTGGCAGTCAGCACAGAGCCCGACGCGGGGCTCGAACCCACGAACCGCGAGATCATGACCTAAGCGAAAGTCGGACGCTTAACCGACTAAGCCACCCAGGCGCCCCCTAAAATTTATTTTTAAAATCACGAAAATCTAAACACCTTTTTCCTAATTCATGTTAGAACTGCTAATCAACATAATTGTTTTTTTACATTTATTCATTCAACAAATATCTGTTGAGCGCTACTGTATACCAAGCACTATTCTAGGCACTAGGGATACAGGAGTCAATAGGACAAAGTCTCAACCCTCAGGGAGCTGCCCCGGAGCAGTCGGAGAAAGATGAAAATAAACAGTGACGGAGGGGTAAAGTGGTACAAGATGTGATCTGAGATGTAGGCAGAGACCAGCCCACAAAACAGTCCAAAATAAGGAATTTATATTCTACACTCCACGCAACAGGAAGTCACTGAAGCATTTTCATTAAAAGGAGGGATATGAAAAAACTAAGGTTTTAAAAACATCACCTTGATATTTTATCATCGCTTTAATCATGATTGCCAAAAAGTGGTAACAACTTTAATATCCACCAACAGGCGTATGGATAGATAGACTGTGACCTCTCCACACTCTGGAACACTAGTGGTGGGCAATAAAAAGGAACAGACTAAATGGGATGCTCAACACAGATGAATGTCAAGGCACTGGGCTAGGTTTAAAGGGCTCCACGCTCCACACGTACATTCCTTGTCTTACATAAACCATCTCAGCAGCTGCCAGAGGGTGGCGCTGTGACTGGCTACACAGGGGCACCAGGGAACTTTGTGGAGGGGTTCTGTATTTTAATTGTGGTGATGGCCACAGGACTATATACATTGGCCAAACTCAACAAATCAAACACTTAAAAGGGGGGGGGCTTTTATCGTACATTAATTATACTTCAATAAACCTGGTTTTTAAAACCAGGGGGCGTCTAGATGGCTCAGCTGGTTAAGCATCCAACACTTGATTTCAGCTCAGATTGTGATCTCATGGTTTGAGTTAGAGCCCTATAGTGATTACTTGGAGCTTTCTTGGGATTTTCTGTCTCTCTCTCTGCCCCTCTCCCACTCATGCACGTGCTCACTCTTTCTCTTTCTCTCTCTCTCTCAAAATAAACTTAAAAAAAAAAGCCTTAAAAAAAACCACTCTGGCTCTGTGGAAGACAAACTGGATGGAAGCAAAAAGCCAGGGTGCAGGGAGAGTGGTGCCGAGCATGTCCAGCTACTTTGGAAGACTGAGTTGAGACAGCTCCTTGCTGCCAAAGCAGAGACATTGAGCAAACTGTAGCTATGGGTTTGAATTCCTGCCTTCATCACAGTCGTATTTTGAACTGTTTCTGCTCTTCCCATTGGTTTAGAGCTAGTGAACTGCACACTCCACCATCTTACGTCTCAGAGTGAAAACTCTTTCATCTCCAATGCAACAGCATAGCCACTAGCTACAAGTGGCTATTTTAACTGGCAATGAATTAAAGTTTAATTAAATTAAAAATGCAATTTCTTGGTTGCACTAGCCCCATTTCAAGTATTCAATGGCCACATTTTCATCAACACAGCAAATTCTACTGGACAGTGTTGCTCTAGGAAGTCATCTCTCCATTGTGTCGCGGTGTTAACACTCCTCCATTCCAGGGACCTTCAGAGCAGCTGCCAAGTACCACAGGTTCTTCCCTACTAATCGGTGACAGTAACACCTCAAGCTTTGGTTTATAAAGTGAATAACACTAGTAGGAAATGTGAAAAAAGAGAGTTTCACTTGGGCCTCCTGGGTGGCTCAGTTGGTTAAGCATGTAACACTTGACTTCAGCTCAGGTCATGATCTCACGGTTCATGGTTTGTGAGTTTGAGCTCCACTGTCAGTGCCGAGCCTGCTTAGGATTCTCTCTCTCTCCCCCACCCCCTCTCTCTGTCCCCCACCACACGTGCATCTACATGTGTTCTCTCACTCTCTTTCAAAATAAATAAAGCTTTAAAAAATAAATAAAAATAAAAAATGAATAAAAGAGTATTATAAAGAGATTACCACCAATAAAGAAACTATCGATAAAGAACTAATTCCAGGGTACCTGGGTGGCTCAGTTGGTTGAGCATCTGACTAAGGCTTAGGTCGTGATCTCACGGCTTGTGAGTGTGAGTCCCGTGTCAGGCTCTGTGCTGACAGCTCAGAGCCTGGAGCCTGTTTCAGATTCTGTGTATCCCTCTCTCTGTGCCTCTCTCCTGTTCATGCTCTGTCTCTCTTTCAAACATAAACAGGGTCACCTGGGTGGCTCAGTCAGTTAAGCCTCCGACTTTGGCTCAGGTCATGATCTCACGTTCTGTGGGTTCAAGTCCCGCATCGGGCTCTGTGCTGACAGCTCAAAGCCTGGAGCCTGCTTCCAATTCTGTGTCCCCCTCTCCCCTACTTGTGCTCTGTCTCTCTCTCTCAAAAATAAATATTTAAAAATTAAAAAAAAACATAAACAAACATTTTAAAAAAACAAAAAACCTTAATTCCAAATAATATCCTTCTAAAGAAAAAAAAAGTTTCACCTTTCAGGCTGGGCTTTTTCTCTGAAAAACCAAAATGCTTTAATTTTTTAAAAAACAAGGTTAAAATTTTTTTTAAATGTTTACTCATTTTTGAGAGAGAGAGAGAGCAAACAGGGGATGGGTAGAGAGAGGAGACACAGAATCTGAAGCAGGCTCCAGGCTCTGAGCTGTCAGCACAGAGCCAGACATGGGACTCACACTCACAAGCCAAGCCGTGAGATCACAACCTAAGCCGCAGTCAGATGCTCAACCAACTGAGCCACCCAGGTGCCCATAAAAAACGGTTTTTAAAAGAGGCAGGGTGTTTTGAAAAGTTTATTGTTTTGGCTTTCCTTTTCAAAAAGACAATAGGAAAAGGTTTGATTTTTTTTCTTTCTAACTTAATGAAACAGTTAATAAAGTAAGTCCAGATCCCTCCCTGTTGCCACCAGAAACAACCACAAAACTCTAATTCAAACTAGGTTGCACCCTTCCAACTGAATAGAAAAATCAAAAAGAAAAAGAGAAGCTCCCGCAAGGCAGTTAAATTACCCAATTTACTTTGTTCTCTTCCTATGACAACTGCTGTTCAGGTTTAATTATTTGCTATTACTTCATGCGTCCTAATATACGTGTCAGCACCTCTCAGCAGGTCTCGCCAATTACATCTCTATAGAGAAGGAGGGGTGGGACTGCCTGGGTTTCAGTGAGAATTAAAACATTTGCAGATTAGTAGCTTCCAAATTAGCAGGCTCAGAGGTACCATACAGGAGTCTGTTCTTAGTCCCCAGTGAAAGCAATTAACAAGAAGGGTAACAGGAGGACACTTACTCTTCCCTAGGAGTCTGGCGCCTCCCTTGGGACAGCAGGCCTCCCAGAGACACCAGGCTGACAGTGCAAAGTGCCTCAGAAACCTTTAATCCAAATGCTGCCGCTCAAATTCTCCATAGGGGCTATGTATCAGAGGGGACCACATAGCAAAGCGGCGGGTGGCTCTCCACTCATTAATCTTTATGGCAAAAAAAAAAGGGGGGGGGATGGAGTTCTAGAAAGAAGAAAGCACATCACCCCTTGTTGTAATCCAGAGTTCCCTTTGGTATTAATCATCTGAGTCCTGGTACAATGTGCGCTGTGCTCCAGGCAAGTGCTCGATAAATTCTTGTTGAATAAACCTGTGAATGAAAGCCTGGCCCACAGAAGGTAGCCAGTAAGTATTTGTTGAACAAGTAGAGAATCACTAAGACCCTGTGATTCGGGGGTGACGGGATAGGAGAAATGGGATATTAATTGTGGAATGACTGTACGACAGATTACTAGAGAATGAAGCAAAGGGGTGCAATGAACCCAACAAGATCCCTGGTGCCAGATGCCCACATTCAACTGCCAATCTGGCCCACAAAACGGGAGGCCTTGGCCAAGTCACTCGAGATCACCCAAACAGAGATCCTCTTCCTCCTTTGGGGAAAAAAGGGGGGCAGGGGGAATAACATCGGAAAACATTTACTTATCTTGGTTCTTTCATGAATTAGAAAATGTGGATAAACCACTTAGCACAAGGCCAGGCAATTACAAAGGCATGAAACAGAAAAATGGTAAAAATCTCTCTAAAGTCCCTTGAGGTTTACCACGTGCCCGTCACTATGCCACATATTCTAAATGTATGACCTCATAAAATTCTCACGCCAACCCTAGGATGTAGGAACGACTCGCACCTTCTCACGTGGGAGAAAACTCAAACGCTGCGAGGGAATGACGGACTAGGGCTAAGCCAGGATTCGAACCCGAGCAACAGATGCAGCGCACACTCCTAACCTGTATATAATATTTTCCACTATTCTAGCATCAGCAACCACTTAAAAGCTTAGTTGCTGAAACAGGCACTTTACACGCAGTTTTGTTTTTCTTTTAATCGAATCCACTCCAAAGTCCTGTGAGGAAAGGTTAATTTAAGTCCACGCAGCTGAGGCTCAGAGAAGTTGTGCGACTCACTCAAAGTCACTACGCCTCGAGTCCCCGGCCTCGGGGAGCATACCCTCTCCTCGCCACCCTGGTCTAGGAAAGCCTTCCCCCAGCACTCACTCGCCCGCAATCTCTGCGCTTCGGTGTCCCAAGGTAGACCCTACTACCTTGACCACCGCGGGGAACCCCGATACCCCATCAGCGCTCTCCCCAACAGCCCCCTAAGGTCATCAAAGGCTCCCCTCGCCCGCTCGGCTCTGACAGCTCCAGGCCAACCCCTTACCCATCTCCCCAGAGGGGGGTAGAGGATAGCCCTGGCACCCCCAAGACAGACTCGGCAGAGTGGGGGAGGGGAACCACGAAGGGCGCATGCCCAGAAGGCTCCATTTGGCCCCCAGCTCACCTGGGAGTCGCGGAATTCCACCACCACGTTCTCGCTGCTCCATCTCGCCGCCATCTCGGCACGCGGCGGCCCCGGCCCCCGGACTGTGCGTTCCTGCCCCGCAAACCTGCGTTCCTGGGCTCGGTGAACCCCACGCAGCCCGCGAGGGAGTCCTACCACGCCCCGTCCTCCGCTTCCGCCTGACTTCAAACCATTGGCTGACCCAAACCCTGGCTCCGCCCCCTCTCCTAGGCTCCTCCAATTGCGGCACGGCGCCTATCTCAAACAGCACGCCCCCTCCACTTCCGTCACTGGACTTGAGTGACCCACGCTCCCCGCAGCTGCAGGCACACGCCCCCTGCCGCAAGCTCTCTCGGGAGTCGTAGTCCAAGGGTGAGCGGTGCGTGAGTACCCTTGAGTTGGAGTTTGGTGAGGGAAGGCGCGTGATGTCCTCCCTGTCTCCTCGCGGGTGTCCCCGCGTAGGGCCCCAGCGGCCTAAGAACCAAAACCCAGCATTCGCCCAAACCGAAGGTTTACCTCATCTTCTGAGGCCGCCCGTTAAGGCACTGATAAGTCTGAAGGCTCGATTTATTGTTTCATACAAAACAGCAGCGCCTACCAAAGTGACCAGGGACCCTAAGGGGGTCTCCAAAGGCCCCCTTCTCCTTCTCGTAACACTTCTTATAATCGTACTAAGGTAGTTATTTCCCTTTTTCACTTTCTTTTCCTCACCAGTAGACAGTGGAGTTCTCCAGAGGCTATGTTATAGTAGAGTGAACATAAGAAGCAGATGTGAGCATTCAGAAGTTTTCTATTAAGCCAGACATTAAAGAGATTTGCCACTCTTCACACTAAAGTTTTTTCGTTTTAAGGAACAGGTATTTTTACTTACAAAATGCATCATTAATAATAATGGACATTGATGTTCAAGTGAAATCATGAAAGAATGATTTCGGGGTTTTTTTATTAAAAAAATTTTTTAACATTTATTCATTTTTGAGAGAAAGAGAGAGTGCAAGTGGGGGACGGGCTGAGAGAGTGGGAGACACAGTATCCAAAGCAGGCTCCAGGCCCTGAGCTGTCAGCACAGAGCTGGAGGTGGGACTCAAACCCAGCCGTGAGATCATGACCTGAGCTGAAGCCAGATGCTTAACCCATTGAGCCACCCAGGCACCCCTTAAATTCTTGGTTTTAACTTTTTTTTAATGTTGATTTATTTATTTTGAGAGAAAGAGAGAGAGCATGCACAAGGGATGGGCCGAGAGAGAAGGAGAATCCAGAGCAGGCTCTGCACCTTCAGAGTAGAGCTCTACGATGCAGGGCTCTATCTCATGAAACTGGAAGATCATGACCAGAGCCAAAACCAAGAGTTGGAGGCTTAACTGATTGAGCCACGCAGGCAACCCTTGGTTTTAATTTCTGATAGTTACTATCAGTAGATACATCCCACATGAGAGTTTGGTAGGGAAGATCCTTAGTAATATTTAAGAATGTAAAGAGGTCCTGAGATCAAACAGTTTGATCACCACTGTGCTGGCATGGTGAGTGGTGATTAAACACTCTTCTTTAGTCCTACCCTCTCAAATCCTGGCTTAACTGGCTTAGCTTCAATTTCTTTATAGAAAGGAGAAATGGGATACTCAGGAAACTAACAATAGAACTCCCCTATGACCCAGCAATAGCACTGCTAGGAATTTACCCAAGGGATCCAGGAGTGCTGATGCATAGGNAAAAGTAAAAAAAAAAGAAAAAAGAAAGGAGAAATGGGAGCGTGTGGGTGGCTCAGTCAGTTAAACATCCCACTTGGGCTTAGGTCATGATCTTGTGGTTCATGAGTTTGAGCCTCGAGTCAGGCTTTGTGCTAACAGCTCAGAGCCTGGGGCTGGGGCCTGCTTCAGATCTGTGTCTCCCTCACTCTGCCCGTCCCCTGCTCACGCTATGTCTCTCCCTCTTTCAAAAATAAATAAATATTTAAAAACATATTTTTTAAAAAAGGAGAAATGACCTACATCTGTTTGGTTCTTCTAAGGAATTAACTACAGAGCCAGGAGTGCAGTCAATATTCAAGTGTAAGCTATTATTGTTATTAGTGTTATCACTATTTCTACGTACAAGTTCTTGCATGAATAGAGATAAGAAGGATCACCTTTCCTTCTGGAGTGTTGGATGTAATGGGGAAGATGGACATATCAACAAATTAGGGTGACCAACTTGCCCAGGAATCGCTTCAGTCCAGACAAAGTGGGAGAGTTGGTCACAGTACAACAGGTACACACTTTGGAGAATGAATAGAGGGGTTTTTGCTGTATTTTTTTTTAAGTTTATATATTTTGAGAGAGGGGGAGAGTGAGCACTTGAGGGAGGGGCAGAGAGAGACAGAGAGAGGTAGAAAGAGAATCCCAAGCAGGCTTCACGATAACAGCATGGAGCCCCACGCAGGGCTCTATCCCAGGAACTGCCAGATCATGACTTGATCTGAAATCAAGAGTCACACATCCAACCTACTGAGCCCCTGTTTTTGTTGTTGTTGTTTTTTAGTGTTTATTTAGTTTTGAGAGAGTGTGTGTGTGTGCATGCGCGTCCGCGCGCGCGCGCGCGCACACACACACACACACACACACAAGCGGGGTAGGGGCAGAGGGAGGAGGGGACAGAGGATCCAAAGCAGGTTCCGTTAGGACAGCAGAGAGCTCCATGCGGGGCTTGAACACGTGAACCTTGAGATCATGACCTGAGCTGAGGTCAGACGCTTAACCAACTGAGCCACCCAGGTGCCCCGAATTTTTTTTTTTTAATACTTCTCTATTTTGAAAGAGAGAGAGAAAGAGAGAGATTGAGCGTGCACATGAGTGGAGAAGGGGCCGAGAGGAGAGGGAGAATCCCAAGTAGACTCTGTGCTCTCAGTGTGGAGCCCGATGCGTGGCTCTAACTCACAAACTGTGAGATCAAGACTAGAGCCCAAGTCAGGAGTCTAATGCATAACCCGCTGAGCCACCCAGGTGCCCCTGAATTGGGTTTTATGAGACTTGCAAGCAATGTGCCAGGAGAGGGCAGCCGAAATAAGAAACCCGACGTGGCATCCTGAACAAGGTGACACTGAAGCTCTTCAGTATAATATTAGCATTTGGATAGAATACACTATCAAAAAAAGTATTTTAGCACCGAAAGTGTGAACAAGGACCCTTAAAGTGTGAAGAGGGGAGATGTGTTCCAAAGATAAAGCAGTTCCCCCCAAAACACTCACAAAGCTGTGCTTCTTTCTTTTCCTTCAAAACACACATCACAATTTGTAATTCAATATTTGTTTGCTTCCAGCCTCAGGAGGAGAGGGACCAGATCTGTTTTGTTCGGTCTTGTATGGTGACTATACATTGCAGGGCTCTCCGTTTTTGTCCAATGAATGGCAAAGGCATGTCAAGTCATGCCCCTAGAGGCCTGTCTAGGTCAGAAGGATGCCTCTGTGAACTAAAACCAAAAGTGATTTCTAAAACCATTTAAAGTCTTTACTTGTAACTCTTTACGCCGATACAGAATCACCACTCCTTCTCCTTAAAACCCTTTGCTTTCTTTCCTATTCACTTACTCGTTAGCCCCACAGACTGTAGCCCTTAAAAAACTCCTCCAGCCCTGACCTTCACCCTCCTGCATTGGCCTTTCTTCTTGCCTCCCAGTTTCCTCCCAAATCTCAGTCACAGAAAAGACCAAAGACTGCTCTGGAGAGAAGGGCCTCTGCTCACCAGGCCGGGAAGGGAAAAAACTGCAAACCAAGTTCAAGGCCAGAGAAAAAGAAAGATAAAGAATACTTTCTCCAGGTACCTTGGGTGGGCTCAGTGGGCTAAGCTTCTGGCTCTTGATTTTGGCTCAAAGTTCATGAGTTAGAGCCCTACATCCAGCTCTGCTCTGGGAGCATGGAGCCTGCTTGGGATTCTCTCTCTCCCTCTCTCTCTGCCCTCCCTAACTCTCTCTCGTGTGTGCAAAATACATAAACTTTAAAAAAAAAAAAGAGTACATTCTAGGCACACTCATGCCATCACAAAGAAATAAGTGAATTCATTCATCTAACATGCCATGGTCTTGTTTATTTTCCTGTAGCCTTGGATATAGTAGGTGTTCAATAAATAGCTGCTAAATAAGTGATTAGCAAATAGTCAGGTATGGCTACAACCTAGTATATGGCAGGTTGTAGCAAGAAGTACAGCTGGCAAAGCTGGAAAGGGCTAGTGAGGAAGGCCCTGCTTGGGCATTTGAATTTTATTTTGGATAAAGAGATAGAGATAGAGATAGAGTAGAGATAGAGATAGAGATAGAGATATAGGTGTTCCAAAGCTCTCTGTCTATATGTAACGCGGTAATGTTTCCCACTAGAACCGGTAGGATTGCCATGGCAGTTGCCCTGGGTACTTTTGCAACCCTCCCCTATGCCTGCCTCTTTAGTTCACACATGCCCAGTTTTCAAAACCCCCTGGTCATGATTCTTAGGCACAGAAATCACTTCAGGTTCCAAGTCCTTGGTGCCCTCTGTTCTGTCCATGTTTTTTCTTTCTTAAATGTAAAAAAAGGTAGACTTTTAAAAATATTTTTTACTGTTTATTTATTTTTGAGAGAGAGTGAGAGACAGAGTGTGAGCCGGGGAGGGGCAGAGAGAAAGGGAGACACAGAATCCATGGCAGGCTCCAGGCTCCACACTGTTGGCACAGAACCCAACGCGGGGCTCGAACCCAGGAACCATGAGATCATGACTTGAGCCAAAGTGGGACGCTTAACCGAATGAGCCACCCCGAGAGAGGGAACAAGAGCATGAGCAGCTTTCATAGTGCCCCCTGGGGCCCTTCCTTTTTCTAACTCCCACCCACATTGTCATCACAAAAAGAGTGGGGACTCTGGAGCTAAATCTAGAACTCTCTGGCTGCTTCTGGATTGCTGTGTGCCTTTGAGATACGCATATTAATGTCCTGTCTAAATCAGAGACTGGAGGACAGTTGGGGGTCCCTTGTCCAGCAGATCTCAGCTTGCTGCCCAGGCCACAGGGCTCTTATCACCAAGCAAGGTCTTTTCAGAAGGTCACTTGCTAGCCACACCACAGGAAGGCGGGGTACGTGGTCAACCCAGAAATTCAGGGCTTTGGATGGCTGTTATCAGCAACTACCCTTGCAAATTTGAACTCAGATCCTTTATCTTTCCAGTCCTCTGCTTCCTCTTCTGCAGAACGCAGAGTTAGCCGACCCCTCGGTCCCTTTACATCTGGGAATCTTGGAATCCTGCCCTGAGCCACACTAGTAATTTTCCTCTCCATCAATCAACAAATATTTGTGGACGTGCACACATGCTCCTAGCTCTGTGCATTTGGTTGCCTGTTACCCTGGCTTCTCTGAGGTTTCTCTTTTCAAGCAAAATAATAAAAATGTAAAGAGCTCTGAGAGGTCTGGGAGGAAGTTTCTTACTGAGAGATGCTTATCCCGACCACCCCCCTCCCCCGGAGGAGGTGCTGCTGGGGGCTCCCTCCAAAGCCATGGCTCGTGGAGACAGAGAGGAAGGAGGCCAGAGGTTTCCCAAGGCTTCCCAGGAACAGGCCCCAGCAGGCCATTTCCCTCATTTTCTGAACCTTTCAAGAACCTCCCAGACTTACATTTTTCTGGAGATGGTTGAAACCGGGGCTTTGCAGCCTTGTGATGCACTGGCATTTGCAGGCTTTGGCAACACCAATTTTATCAGCCCTTTCTCCTGACAGTCCTGGTAGGCGGGTCAGTGGTTTATTAACCCTGTTTCACAGCTGAAGGAGAGCCAGGAAGCAACTCACCCAGGATCAGTGAGAGCACGAAGATAAAAAAGAATAAACCAAGAGTCCTAAACCTAGCTGGGGCCATTTCTGCATCTGGTATCCTTGCATTGAGAGCATCCGAAATGACTTGATACCCCCTCTCCCGGGGCCCATTAACTCTAAACCAAGAATCCACAGGAGAAACTTGCAGCAAAGCCCATCCTGAACTCCATGCAGCACATGACAAAATGTCACTAATCTGAGGCTGCAGGTCTCCATGGAGGCCTGTTGTTATGCCATGAGTCACTCTCCCGAAGATGGAAAGGGTAGAGTCAAGTTACTGAATGAAGCACTTTCCCTGCTCTGTATTTTAATATTTTCATTTAAGAGGAAATTTGTTATTTCATAAGTGCACAAGGAGATAACAAGGGCATTGCCAGAGAAAGGCAGCCAGTCAGGGCCCCACAGGGCACCCAAGCCTGGTGTCATCCCGCTGAAGGGAGTGGAGGCTTCACCTCTGCATCAGTCTCTCAGCTGTTCTGTGGTGCCAGATGTGAGGGAGACTGGCCTATAGTAATCAGCAGACTGCAATATAAACCTGAAGGGCAAATTCTTTGGTTTAATGCATTTATTTATTTTTTTAAAGTTTATTAATTTATTTTGAGAGACACAGAAGCAGAGCAAGTGGGGGAGGGGCAGAGAGAGAGGGAGGCAGAGAATCCCAAGCAGGCTCTGCGCTGCCAGTGCAGAGCCCGACGTGGGGCTCGAACTCATGAAACCATGAGATCATGGTGAGCCGAAACCAAGAGTCAGACTTAACCAACTGAGCCACCCAGGTGCCCCGTTCTTAATTTACAAAAAAAATGTAGCTGTTAAAGAGATCTACTTGTTTTTCACCCTGTTGTCAAGCATACAGAGAAAATGAAATTGCCACACGAAGATTCCTTGATAAGCATGTTCACTGTCAAGCCTAGACGTTTGTCAAGGCTTGTCAAAGCTCTGCTCCTATGAGCTGTGTGACTTTAATGCACATGTGTATACCTTACCTCTCTGTTTCTCTCAATTTACATGGCTCAAATACCAAAATACAAAAAAGTAGGTAATGAAACAAAATATTTGTCATCCATCCTGTCAGCCAACTACTCAGTTCCCACTGCCCGCTCCCCAGGGGACAGCATCATGTTGTTTCATGTTTCCATCTGTCATCTTTATGAATATAGAAGCTGAGGAAAGATAGGTCTTTATTTGGGGACGGGGCAGGTTTCTTAATTTTTCTAGTCTTGGCATCTTCAGTCCTCATTAACCATTGGTCATTATTATTTTTTAAATGTTTATTTACTTAGAGAGAGAGAGTGGGGGGAGGCCAGAGAGAGAGAGAGAGAGAGAGAGAGAGAGATTCCCAAGCAGGCTCTGTGCTCCCAGCACAGAACCCAATGCAAGGCTTCATTCCCAGGAACTGTGAGATCATGACCTGAGCAGATCAGGAGTCAGAAGCTCAACCGACAAAGCAACACAGGCGTCCCTGTCATTATTATTTAAAAAAAATTTTTTTTAATGTTTTATTTATTTCTAGGAGAGAGAGAGAGAGACACCGTGAGCAGGGAGGGTCAGAGAGAGAGGGAGTCACAGACTCCGAAACAGGCTCCAGGCTCTGAGCTGGCAGTCAGCACAGAGCCCGACACGGGGCTCGAACCCACGAACCGTGAGATCATGACCTAAGCGAAAGTCGGATGCTTAACCGACTAAGCCACCCAGGCGCCCCCGGTCATTATTATTTTTAATGATAATGGTGTTGACAAATCTTCCCAGAACTCTGTGTCCCCTCAGGATATGAGACTGCTCCCGACCATGGTTCCTAGGACCCTCTTGTTTGCAGCTTGAGGGAGCAGCTTCATCTTTGGTTCCCATAAGCTCTCATATCAGCCCTCCCACAGCTTTCAGTTCCTTGAAGATGCCATGATCTCTCGGACTTCTAACACGCTGTTGCCTTTGCGTGGAACATTCTTGCTTCTCAAAACACAGTTCTCCCCCTGCAATCCATTCCCCTGGCTCGTCACCAGCTCATCTTTCAGGCCTTGGCTAGGAAACCTGTGTTAGTGCCCACCCCCTTTGATCAGCGCTGTATTCGTTCACTCTTACAGCCCTTCATCCTTCACTCATTCATTTGACAAATATTTGAGTGCTAACTAGAAGCCAGGCACTGTTCTTGGCCTGTCACCCTGTATTGCCACTGCCACTTCAGTATTTCAATATTTTGTACGGTAATGCACTATAATGTACATACCAATAAAATCACCCTTTTAAATGTATAATTCAGGGGTATTTAGTATATTCACAAGATTGCGCAACCATCGCCATTATTTAATACAGAACACTTTCATCACCCCAAAAGGAAACCGGCTAATAGTCATTCCCCATCCTCACCTCCCCTTAGGCTCTGGCAACCCTTAACCTTTCTGTCTTGGTGGATTTGCTTTTTCTGGAAATTTCATATAAATGCAATCACAGTATGTGGTCTTTTGTGATTAGCTTCTTTTTGTTCGTGTAATGTTTTCAAGGTTCATCCGTGGTGTAGCACACATCAGCACTTCATTTCTTTTTGTGGCTGAATAATAGTCCACTGTATAGGTATACCACATTTGCTTCATTCGTTCAGCAGACGATGGACGATTGGGTTGTTTCCACTTTTTAGCTATTTTGAATGATGCTACTATTAACATTCATGTACAAGCTTTTCTGTGAATATATGTTTTCATTCCTTTTGGAAATATACATAAGAGTGGACTTGCTGGGTCATATGATAACTCTGTTTAATCTATTTGAGAAATTGCCAGACTGTACCATTTTCCATCCCCAGCAACAAAGTATGAGGGTTCCAGTTTCTACACAACTCACTAACACTTCCATTTGTCCTCTTTGATTACAGCCATCCTAGTGAGTGTGAAGTGGTTCTTCTGAACCTTTGTGAGGACAAGGACTCCATCTGTCTTGCTCATCACTGTTTCCCAGAACCTAGGACAGTGCCTGACACTTACCAGACATTCACATTTTGTTTGATACACTCAGAAAGTGTTGAATGGATAGGTAAATCAAAAGCTACTTAGATAATTACCATCTTTATTGATTGTGTGTTTATCTCCCCAGTAGAGATCTAGCAAGGGATCTAGTATCTTTTTCTGCACAGTACTGTACTTCCTCTGTTACCGTAGTCTCTCTTGAGGGAGAAAATTGGGTTAAATGTAAGCTTTCTTTTCATTTTTTAAAGATATTTACTTTTTAAAATAATCTCTATACCCATCATGGGGCTTTAACTCACAACCCTGAGATCAAGAGTCACAATGCTCTACCAACTGAGCCAGACAGCTCCCCCAAACTTAAGCTTTCTTATTTTCCTAAGATATTTGTGTCTTAGGTGTGCACAGATTCCCTATTTAGGCACTTACAGATAATTTCTTGGGTACTGGAACACCTTGTTTTTTCCTATGTTCATTTCTCAAGCAGCATTCTCTATTTCCTTCTGCAGGGCTTTCTGCTCTCTCTAAGCACTTCATGCTTGCAAATAAATAGTCTTTCTCCTGTTTCCTTCTAAGCTGCTCACACTGTGACAGTGAATAATTGTGACAGACCAGCTCTTCTTTTGGAGGGTTTTCTTTTAAATCTCTCTACACTGCTTTGGCTCCTTGATGTGGAGGTATCTGGGGACATTTAGAGCAAGAAAGTCAGGCAAGGGACTGAGTGATGCTCATAGCCAGCACCCAGCATTTGAAAAATAGTTGTTGAATGGATGGATGGATGGATGGATGGATGGATGGATGTGAATATGTCAGACTTGATCGATATATATTTATTGAGTACCCACTATGTCCCACTATGGTGCAATAAAAGGCAAGCAGAGGACTTGCCTTGCACTAGGAAGATTCTAAAATCACCCGTTCTAGCTATGTTATTTGTTCCATTTGTGTATCTTTTCACTTTCTGTCGTACACCTGGTGATTTTCACGATCACATTTTAGCTATGGAATCTACCCATTGCATAAGCCCCACTGAGGAAGTTCTGATCTATTCTCAGCAAAATCCGGAGTCAAAAGTGCCCCAGTGTGCTCTGTACCCCCAAACAGCTAAAAATCCCCCAAATGCTAAGCTTCCTATCTTAGGGGTTGCTGGATGGGAAACCTCCGGAAAGAATGGACAGCACGTCCACCAGAGGGTGCTGTGGGGGCAAATTTGTGTTGAGAGGGAGGCTTGACCAGTGACCCTCAGAGCCAGGTAGGCGTCTTGAGTAATTTTCATTCTTCCTGGCGTTGCCTTCCCAGCCCCTTGAACCATCGCCGCCCCTCCTCCCATAGGTGGTTCCCCCTCGATAATTAGCCATTTTCGGGGACTTAAAGAGTGCTTGCTGTGAAAAGCCTGGCTTCTGTTCCTGATACCCCGTG
>NW_027527964.1:532174-562080 GCF_008692635.1 Crocuta crocuta
GTTTTCTTTTCTTTTTTCTTTTTTTTCCCTCATTTTCTTCCCGGTCTCCTTTTTGACTCCCTCCCCCTTTATGCTCGCCCAATCCTCCCCCCGCTGCTGAGAAGTGGGGGAGGGTCTCGGCCTCCAGTTTCCCGCCCCACCGGGGCCCGGGCGAGCATGGGGGGCAAGCAGAGCACGGCGGCCCGCTCCCGGGGCCCCTTTCCGGGGGTCTCCACCGATGACAGCGCCGTGCCCCCGCCGGGAGGGGCGCCCCACTTTGGGCACTATCGGGCGGGCGGCGGGGCCATGGGGCTGCGCAGCCGCTCGGTCAGCTCGGTGGCGGGCATGGGCATGGACCCCAGCACGGCCGGGGGGGTGCCCTTTGGCCTCTACACCCCCGCCTCCCGGGGGACAGGCGACTCGGAGAGGGCGCCCGGCGGCGGAGGGTCTGCGTCCGACTCCACCTATGCCCATGGCAATGGTTACCAGGAGACCGGCGGCGGTCACCATAGAGACGGGATGCTGTACCTGGGCTCCCGAGCCTCGCTGGCGGATGCTCTACCTCTGCACATCGCACCCAGGTGGTTCAGCTCGCACAGTGGTGAGTCCGCGGGCGGTGGAGGCCTCGGAGGGTGGAGTGCAAGGGAGGGCGCGCCGGGGCGCCCCAGACCTTCGCGCGCTTGCGAAGATTTGGATGTGGAGTGCGCGACCTGCATCTGTCTGCTTTCCCTTTGGTTCCTGGGGATGAATGGGATATCTATCCTCCAGAAAAGAGGCTTCCTGCGAGGCTGCGGGGCCGGGCGTTTTAGGACTTAAGGCGTTGGTTCACTTGTGGATGAGCGGAGAGAAACCTGCCTATTGAAGTCCCATTTATTGGCATCACCATCCTCAGAAAGGAGGTCTTGTCTGGCTTATAACAAGTCGGCCTCGATGCTTCCTTTCTGTCACTGCAGCATTGTGCCTGCCTCGCCGATAACAGAGAGAGAGACCCCGTTTGACCAAGCAGTATCTCTCGAACAAAGAGTGTGAGAAGAAAGAAAATTGGGGACAAGTGTTGTTTGGATTAGGGCTCTCACTTCTGCTGGGAAAAGGGGGTGCCCAATTTTGCCAATCTCCTACCGGAGATCTGTTCAAATTGTTAAAAATGGAGCAGCCGGAAGGCTGCTGGCATAGACAGGTGTGGCCTGCTGGATGGAGGGCCTCGCCAGGGAGCCTCCCTCTGAGGCTTTGCAGGACCTGGGCTCTGGTGGCGGGTGCTGCATGCAGTAGGTTTGGCTCCATGACTCTCGCATCCCTCCATCTTTTTTCTTCCCCTCCATGCTAAGGGCTAGGTCTTCCTGGTGATCCGTATCTTTTGTAATGGGGAGGGGGGACTTTATTGCCTGGCTGTTGGTACATTACAGGGGAAGAGGAGGATTCAAAGAATATGGACAAATTCATTTTGTGAACTTCTGGTGACAGGCCAGCAAAAAGCTGGAGGAGGGTTTCCCGGCCCCTGACTGGCAGGGCAGAGAAGGCACTGGAGGAAAACAGGTCTATCTGCTCAGCTAACCTGAGAAGCCAGGTTCGGCTTCTAGAAAATTGGTCAAAAGGGGTGTGGGGCCGCTGTTTGCCAATTGGCAAGTTGGAGTGAAGAAGTTAACATATTCAGACTTCTTTGAGAGACTTAAGAAAATCCAGGTATTGTGTAGAAAGAAGAAAGATTGCTTTATGGAGGGTCTATTGGATCACTGGTTCAACTATTGTGAAATACGGTAGACTTTTTGGATCTTTTTGAATTTTTGGTAATTGTCTGGCATCTGGCTTTTGTCTCGATTTTTATAAACTTTAATTTGTGAAATAATTTTTTGAGGGGGAAATAGTGACTAATTTAGAGTAACACTGCAAAGTGGCTTTTGAATTGTTAAAATGGTATTTTAATCCCTGAACAGACCTCTAGCTTCCTCCACCTGCATCAGTTCTCTGCTCTGAATGAGATGCAAGGTGTGACTGCTTTGGGTGCTTCAAGATATTTGATCATTTTTAGACATCTTGAAGTTAAAATTTTTTTCTAACAAAATTTTGGTCCAGAAAGAGTTAGCTGTATTTGTGAGAAGACTGAGGTTAAGTTTTTGAAAGAACCGTCATTAGTATCTGACTTTAAGCTGAAAAACACTATAAGATTCTCTAAAATCACAGA
Organism: Crocuta crocuta; assembly: GCF_008692635.1. NCBI lineage: Eukaryota > Metazoa > Chordata > Mammalia > Carnivora > Hyaenidae > Crocuta > Crocuta crocuta. The sequence goes on from NW_027527964.1 coordinate 534,333, forward strand.
ATTTTGTATGTTTGCAAAACAAATGTAATCTTAGAGACCCTTGTCTGGGAAAGGAGTTTGCGTTTTGCTAAAATTTCTTATCTGTCTCTTACTAGAAACTTTTTTTCCCTTATTCCACCGGGTACCAGGTTCCATGTTGGAGTTATGAACTTACAGTTGGATTCCAAAATTTCGGACTCTTCAGCTGTAAAACCTGACTTTAATTTTTTTTCATCCAGCTGTGGTGAGCATAGGAGGAGCCACTGAACCATGAGAATCCGGGAGTTGGGGCATATTAATCCCTTTGGGACTGATAATAAAGTGTGTGTGAGGCTGCTCCTAATATTTTGGGTAATACATTCTTTTTTGAAATTATTTACGCACGCACACACACACGTGGTTTAAAGTAATCTTTATGCCCAACGTGGGTTTGAAACACAGGACCCCAAGATCAAGAGTCTCATGCTCTATGGGCTGAGCCAGCCAGGTCCCCAGGTAAGAAATTCTTTGTAGGACCATCCGGTCCTTTTGTAAGACACTGGGTATACCTAGCGCTGCCTACGACATGCTTCCACAAAGTGTCCAAATGTTCTTGGTACAGGTGGAGGGGGGAGGGTGGGCACCATCCTGATTGAAAGCCACGGTTTTAGGGATTCATTCTTTTATTCAAATAAAGTAGTTTTTCCTTTGCAGTTCATTTGAGATGAACCTTCGTATTTCCACTTTTATGCAATGGTAGTTCTGTCTCACTTTCCGGAACAGGCCACAGGATCTTCCTTCCAGGACATCCCTTTCCTCTCTTGTTTATTGCTGCAAGAGGAGAAACTTGTTTCTATTTTGGAGCCTTTGAGTAAGGTCCAAGCAGTTTTCGCTCTTGTGTCATAAGAGTGGAAGCATAAGGATTTCGGCGCACAGTTGAGTTGATGCCTAGAAGTTGATGTGATGTTGTTGCCTGTGTTTTTAAGGTGCTTTTGGAACTCTTCCTGGGCACAGAAATCAGTTGTCAGTGAAATAAGAGGGGGAGTTCAGTGTGCACGAAGCTTCCGCAGTGTGCACGAAGTTGTATCTAGAGGTAGAATACTGGGGTCTCAGCCCCTCCTGGGAGTAGCTGTGACCTTGGGTAAGACACATCACCTCTCTGGAGCCTCATCTTTGTTATTTTTAAAATAGATGTGGAAATATTTGGCAGCCAGCCTGTCAAGGTTGTTCCCCAAAGCCTGTGAGGATACATAGCCATCACATGTCTTCTCTCAGTTCCTGCCCTTCCCCAGGTTGTGACCCTTGCACACCCTGGTCCCTGTAATTGGAATGCCTTTCCTTCCTTTCTGTACATGGAATAGCTCATTCTGATCCCTTAGAGCTCACCTTAAATTTCTCCTCAGAGGCCACTCTTAAAAATGGCCTCCCTCATGTTAATCTCTCCACAGTCACTCACCGTAACAGCACTTAACACATTTTATAAGTTTTATTTATCCCTTTACTTTTTCTGTTTAGTTTGACTAAGGAGCTCCGTGAGAGCAGGACTGTGCCTCTTGCTCCCTGTTGTATCTCTGGCACTGTGCGTGCCTGGCACAGAGATTTGTCAAGTGAATGAATTGGAGTGCCTCGTGTCCATCTTCTCATTTAATTGTCACGGTAACTCTAAGAGGTAGACGTTTTTATTCCCGTTTTACAGGTGAGGAGACTGAGATATAGGACACGGGTAAGGAGCCTCCACAAGGTCAAATAGCTAAGAGGTGGTAGAGCTGGGGTTGGGACGTAGGTCTCCAGTGTTAGAACCGGGGCTCCTAACCATTACACACCACTGCCTGTCATCCTGAAACACAGGGAAGCTGGGGAGTGTCCTGGAAATCGTACTGGCCTCCGAGTCACAGGGCTAGGCTTATCTACTGTTTGGGGTACCAGTTAACTGCCTGACTTGTGACCTTGGGCAAGTGAGTCATCTAGCCTCAGAGTCACCGGTTTGTCACCTGTAAGACGGAGATAATACCTGTCCTGCTTACCTTTCAGAGTCATGGTGAGGGGTCTCATGGGATAGTGTTTACAAAAGCCAAATAACATACAAAGGGAAAGCGGTCTTCCTGTAGGGGCACTTCTCTGATAGTCCTCTGCCTTTCATCTCTGCAGAATTTGCTGGGCAGAGAGATTTAGAACTGTGTGAACTGTTCCCCCAGAATGGCTGCTAGTGCTCTCTATTGAAATCTGACCTACATTGACAGTCCGTTGATAATCATGAAGGCCATTGAGAAGAACTGCTTTATAAGATGAGAGTTAGTGTCCCTTTCTTTCCACATTAAGATGTAAATTTCCCTTTAAGGTGTTTAATCCCCTATGGGTCTTCTGAGTGGTGTTCTGGAGGTCTGGTCATTCTTTTTTTTGGCGGTCCTGTTTATCTCAGAACGTGGATTACTAGATGTTGGTGGGGTTTGGGGGGGAACATAGAGGATCCACCATGTTAGAAAGAAGAGGTTGCCTGTTTTCTGGGTCCTGGTATAAAATGTCACTGAGGGTTTCAGTCCAGTTTCTTAGTCATGTGTACGTATACACGTGCATATTCAGAAAAATGTAAACTGTTCTCTATTGTCGCCAAGTCTTCAACTGGGGCTGATCGAAGGTAACTTTTGATAAATCTTTAACATGCTAGCAAGATATCTCATGGATTCCATTTTGCTTCCATGTTAGTGTTCTCAAGTGATTTAATTGTTTTTACTTAAATAATTAAGGAAAGTTGCCAGTCCAATTATTGGAGTGGATCCGAAAGCCTCCCTGTGCCTCCCACAGGTGTGTGAGAGGTAAAGGTCCTTTACATGGTTTCTGGGGAAGGAAAAGAAAGCATTTTGTGGTCTTCAAAGACCATGATGGGTCTCCTGCTCTGCAAAAATTATATTTTTAATGGAAATTTTTCTGTAAAGCAAAGTTTTTAGTTCTCTGTTACCATGAGGGCTTATTTTCTGTAAAGTAAAAAAAAGTTCCCTTGAGAAGCCGATGATTTACTGAAGGTCACAGTCAACTCTTCCTCATTGAGGTTTGAAGGGTGTTGGAAGATACAGTGGTTTCACTCTTCAGGTGTTTGTTTTAGGGAATGTGTACATTTTGCTATTAAACAAAGACACACCCCAAATATGTCATAAGGAATACTCTGAGCCAGTCCACTCTGCACCAAAGAAATATACCTCTAGTGCCTTTTGGGAAAAGGAACATGCTTTGTATTTTACAAATGCGATTATTCAACCCAAGCTTATTGGGCACTAACATTTTGGCAGATCCAGTTATAAAACTAAACCTCAATTTTGACAGCTTCAGAATTGGAAACAAATTCGTAGAGAGGTGGTGGTAGTAACTTAAATGGACAAGTCTCGCTTCTCTAACCCTTAAATAGGGGCATTTTTAATGACGGTGGGTCACTGAGGTTGTAGTACTAGAATCTCGAAGTTAGCTCAAAACCTAAATCCTAATCCCAGCCTTTTAGAATGCTAAATGAGTATAAATTACCATCTGTTTCTTTTCTAAGCTTTGTCATGGCCTAGTCTGTATCAAATTGTTCTTAGTGGTTCCTGTGGGTCTAGGTTTGAGTATGAGAAGGGACTTCTTGGAGACCCAGCAATTTTCACTTCTGAATCTTCTTTTCTCATAAGGACAAAGAGTTATCCTTGAGTGCAACAGTTGTGTTCCTGGTTTGTTGTTGTTGTTGTTGTTGTTGTTGTTTTAATTTGTTTTTTCAGTTTACATCCAAGTTAGTTAGCATATAGTGCAACAATGACTTCAGGAGTAGATTTCTTTGTGCCCTTTACCCATTTAGCCCAATCCCCCTCCCACAACCCCTCCAGAAACCCTCTGTTCTCTATATTTAAGAGTCTCTTATGTTTTTGTCCCTCCCTGTTTTTATATTATTTTTGCTTCCCTTCCCTTATGTTCATCTGTTTTGTATCTTAAAGTCCTCATATGAATGAAGTCATGGTATTTGTCTTTCTCTGACTAATTTCACTTAGCATAATACCCTCTAGTTCCATCCACATAGTTCAAATGGCAAGATTTCGTTCTTTTTGATTGCCAAGTAAAACTCCATTGTGTGTGTGTATATACATATATATATATATACCACATCTTCTTTATGTACTCATTATCAATGGGCATTTGGGCTCTTTCTATTTGTGTATTTTTTTTAAAGTTTATTTATTTATTCTGAGAGAGAAAAGAGGGAGAGAGAGAGAGAGAACATGAGTGGGGTAGGGGCAGTGAGAGAGGTAGAGAAAATTCCAAGCAGGCTCTCTGCTGACAGCGGAGCCAATGCGGGGCTCCAACTCATGATCTAGGAGCTCATGAGTCAGATGCTTAACTGATTGAGCCACCCAGGTGCCCCAGGGTTCCTGGTTTTGATATTTGAGGGGTGGATTGTGGGTATGATTGAATAAACTGAAGACCAGCAGCATTCAAGTGAGAAGCAAATAAAGAGCCAAGTTTAATCCTTTTTTAAAATCTTTTTTTGAATGTTTATTATCTTTTTACATTTTTATTTATTTATTTTTGAACGAGAGAGCTCGAGAACTTGAGCGGGGGAGAGGCAAAGAGAGAGGGAGACAGAGAATCCCAAGCAGGCTCTGGGCTGCTGGCTCAGAGCCCAAAGTGGGGCTCAGTCCCCAGTGTACCATGAGATCATGACCTGAGCCAAAACCAAGAGTCCGATGCTTAACCGCCTGAGTGACCCAGGTGCCCTGAGCCAAGTTTAATCTTAAAGCAGCAGCTGGGGTAGCTTCTCGATTGAAGAGACTGTTTACCTTGAGATCTCCCTGGAGTTGTTAGAATTGAGAGTACAACCTTCCTCTGTTGGAAGTAAAGAGGAAGGGGGGAATTCACTGGGTCCCTGTAAACACCAAGTTAAAGGAGGCAATATAATTTCTAGTGCACTCTTTGGATCCATAACAAGAAGGCGGCAGATACACCAAGAGTTCCCCTGATTTCTGTGAATGGTTCAAAGGGTTTTCAAGCTTGACTCTGCCCACTATTCTCTAGAGGGCTTGTTAACAATGCAGATGACTGGACCTCACTCTCAGAATTCAGTGGAACTAAGAGACCCAACAATCTAAATTTGTAACAAATGATTCTGAAAATTCTCTTCCCAGAGAAAGAACTCTAAATGCTTTTATCGTACACTCATTAGCATGCTTCTCAGTATTACTACACCGATCAAGTATCTAAGTATCTCCTAAGCAGGATCCTTACAAATCTTCCTTTCACCTGCTCCCAGAGGGTAGCGTCACCCAGCGAGAGCATTGCTCATTGTTAGACGGTTTTCTTTTACGTGGAACTAAGCATTTTTCTCCAGGAGAGAGGTGTGAGCCTGTCTACCTTGGTCCTGAGAATTGAAGCGGGCTCAGAACAGGTCATTGTGGCAGTGTCTCCTTTCCTTCTCTGCTTGTCTTCCCCCTGAGTTTTCATCCTAAGGCACAGCTGCCTTTGGCTGCTTGTGCTACTGAAGGGCTTACAGAGCAACATCCTCTTTTGTGTATCCCTAGCCAGCAGCTAGACAAGTCTGAGATCCTAGAATGAATCCAGACTTTAAATGGACAAAATACCTATTTTTCCCTTGCTCTTACAGACCCCCAAATAGGAGACTTTTAGGGCGTGCATATGGAGATCTGTTGAGCTAAGAGACTTATTTATTCGGTTGGTATTTATTAAGTGCCTCCAGTATACTATATTCTGAATATTGCAGCTTATGGAAGATTTTCCCTTCTTCCTCAGTTTTTCTGTGGAATTAACAAACTCAAGGTTTTCTTCATGGGGCTGCTACATGGATGGTACTTCCTCCTTCCTCTTTACTGATCCTCTTACTTCTTTCCTAAACCCTGTTTCTGGGCTAGAGCAGAGGATCATTTCTCTGTGGTTCCAGTCAAGTGCTTGTTAAAAATTCCTCCTATATCCTAATACAAGTGGTCCTCTATCTTCTCAATGAGAGTCTCAAAAGGTAAAACTGTTTTTCAGACTCTTCATGTGAATATTTGGCTTCAGTATCTCTGTCGTCCCTAGGGCCGCTTTTCTTTCTGGTCATTGAACACTCTTGTCTAGAAGCATGATCCACTGCTTTGGTAATCTTGTCTCTGTAAAATTTATCCCAAGCCACAAATACCCATAAGGAAAGATGAGGAACTGTTTTAACCCTTGGTCTTCTATGTTCCTGAGCTCCGCAGTATTGATACTCAGTGCTATTTTAAGTGATTTTTAAATGCTCTTTTAAACGTTTTATTTATTTTTGAGAGAGAAAGAGAGACAGCGTGAGCAGGGGACGGTCAGAGAGAGAGGGAGACACAGAATCCGAAGCAGGCTCCAGGCTCTGAGCTGTCATCACAGAGCCCAACACGGGGCTCAAACCCACGAACTATAAGATCATGACCTGAGCTGAAGTCGGACGCTTAACTGACTGAGCCACCCAGGCGCCCTATTTTAAATGATTTTTAAAGCCTTGTTTATGATAGCCAGCATTGGTGACCGAAATGTCCTCCTCGTAATTATTAAATGTGTGTTACATTAGAGTATTTTTTTGCTGAAAGTAAAGCATTTTTAAAAAATGCTCCATTCTCAGAGACTTAATGTGGACTTTAGCTGTAAGATGATACCTGAATTTTTGGAGAAACCCTACCTTATATTTAGGACTATGTAGTCATCTTGATCTTCGTGAATTAGACTTGTCATAGCTTGGCTCCAACTTTCTCGTCAGTAGTACCTTTAGCCCTCTAAAATAAAAAGTATAATTAAATAAGTCATACTTCACAAGGAGTTGTTCTAAAATTGGTCACTACAGTATCTTTTAAGGTCAAAGTTGATTTGTTAGCATTTGGGAAAAACTTAAGTCTGGAGTCACCCAGTGATTTGGGACAGAGGTAGGCGAACCCAGAACACTAGCCTCCAGCCATTTTGGTCATTTTGCCCACATTTCTCAACTCTTTGGAGATATTTTCATTTGTTTCTTCTCCAGTAATACTTTTTTTTTTTTTTCCTGCTAAGAGGCTGCTTTTCCTTAGTGAGGGCCATTAGAATTCTTTGATCCTGCTGCCTGCCTGAGTACTCTGGGAATCCTACAAGGATTCGAGGGAGTCCTTGGGATTCCAACTCAAACCAATGAAGTAGTTGCCTACCATAAATATTAACTTTTTGTGATACTGTTCTCTTCTACTTAGATCATTTACAGTTTTAATGCCCACTAAGATAGAATGCCATCTAAGTCAGTTTTCTGGAGAAACTTTGTTATAACGCCACTCCTATAACAAGCATCACCAAATACCCATGTACACCATATATTATTAGTTTTCCTCAATCCTGGTCAGATGTGACTAAAGTATTCATACCATTGCAGCCAGTTGCCCTGGAGAACTCTGGCAAGTCTAATACCTGTGGTGAGGGCTGGCTTGCACACTAGCTGCCTTCCATGTTAATATCTGACCAGCCCAGTCTTGTTGGCTGTGTTTAATTCATCTATTCCCTGCCTCCTCTCTCATCCCAGAGGCCAAGCACAGCATAAAAGGATAGTGAATCTAAGCATCTCCAGTATTTTGAGGTATAGGAATCGCCTATGAAGTGGCAGACCTTTGAGAAATAGTATTGTGAGCTGTTCTGTTTTTGCTGTGGCTTTGGAAAACCTTTGGATTCTTCTACTGAAAATTTGTTTGAAAAAAAAATCTTTTTAATGAAACAGTGTGAGTCACAAAGCAGCCACTCCTTCTCATAATAGCATTTCTCACCAGGGGAATTTTTGGTAGCTGTTGGGGGAGGGATTTGAGTAGGTTGTGGATGATAAATCCCTGGGTGGAACATAACCAGAGGCTGCCATATCAGAACTCTGGTGCTTTCCATGCTGACAGTGAGCCCTGAATTCAAAGTGCAGGACAGCAGAATAGAATGGGGAGGCCTGTGCTCAGTGAATAGCCACAGTAGCATGACCAATGAGATTGGAGTTTGACATTCAAACTCAGTTCATTAAAACACCATTGTAGTGTGAAAGGATCATGAAACTGAGGCCTGGGGTCGGAGGCCGTGAGGCCATTTATAAGAAGAGCATCATGTTTCTTGTTAAGGGAAGGCTGTGGACCTAATGATGAGAATATAAGAGTCACAAGTGTGCCTCCTTTTTCTCTATTGTGAAATGGGGGCATGGTGCTTGGCACTGACCATGAGACCTCTTTACAAGGAGACAACTCATATGAGGTCATCAGTGCTCTTAAGATTTTAGGTCTAATAAAACATTTAGAATGGCACTCAAAGTGAACACATTACCTAGTCAGCCTCTGTAGGATGGTGAAAAGGAAATGCCAGAGATAGTAAGAGTTTAGAACGAGCCAGGATTATGCTGTCAGCATCCAGAATGCTATCCTCAACATCTCTGCCCACCCAAACCTGAGTTTTCACTGTTCCCAACTCCAGTGGCTTACAACTCTTCAGTCCTGTGTCTGAACCACTGTCTTATGTAAGCTACAGGCAGAGGGAAGTCTGAAAGGTTAGTACAACTGTGTTAAGATTTTCTTTCCTTCGGAAAGTCATAGCTGTCTCCACTCCGTGTTTTCCTGGCTTTGTACTTTTCTTCAAAGCCTCTTAACAATTCTTCCAAGGCCCCAGAGCTCAATAAAGGGGAACAGGAAGTCAGCGTTTGATGCCTAAGAACCAGTCATAGAGAACAGGGCCCAAACAGGGGACTCAGAGGGGGATTTCTGGGCCTTGAAGCTATCCGGCCTGTAGGATTACAGATCCATCCTTTGGGGATGACTTTGATCAATGCCTTGAAATAAGGAAGGAGCAAGAGGAAACTCTGCTTCTCTGAGCGGACTACATTTTCTTGGCTGATACAGTGGAGGCTTAACATTTTTAATTGTTCCCGTAATTACAAAGTATCTTTTTCCTGAGGAGTTCAAAACACTTATGGAAAAAGAGATGGTCACTTTTTATTTTATTTATTTAAAAAAAATTTTTTTTAATGCTTTATTTATTCCTGAGAAAGAGAGACAGTGTGAGCAGGGGAGGGTCAGAGAGAGAGGGAGACACAGAACCAGAAGCAGGCTCCAGGCTCTGAGCTGTCAGCACAGAGCCCGACGCGGGGCTCGAACCCACGAACCGTGAGATCATGACCTGAGCTGAAGTCGGACGCTTAACCGACTGAGCCACCCAGGCGCCCCAGATGGTCACTTTTTAAATTAAGTTTTTAATGTTAATTCCAATGTGGTTAACATACAGTGTTACATTAGTTTCAGGTGTACAATATATTGATTCCATGCATCATCCATTGCTCACTGTGGTAAGTGTACTCTTAATCTCCAGCCCCTGTTTTACCCATCCCACACCCACCTCCTCTCTGGTAACCATCAGTTTGTTCTCTAATATTTAAGGGTCTATTTCTTGGTTTGACTCTCTCTCTCTCTTACCCTTTGCTCGTTTGTTTTGTTTCTTGAATTCCATATATGAGTGAAATCACGTTTCACTTATTTCGCTTATCATTATACTCTCTAGCTCCATCTGCATCATTGCAAACGGTAAGATTTTATTCTTTTGTAAGGCTGAGTAATACTCCATTGGATATATATACCGTCACTTCTTTATCCATTCATCTATCTATGGATACTTGGGCTGCTTTCATAGTTTAGCTATTGTAAATAATGCCGCAAAAAACAAATACCTTTGAATTAGTATTTTTTGATAAATACCCAGTAGTGTGATTACTGGGTTGTAGGGTAGTTCTATTTTTAATCTTTTTTAAAAAAAGTTTTGTTTATTTAAGTAATCTGTACACCCCAAGTGAGGCTCGAACTCATGACCTTGAGATCAAGAGTCCCATGCCCTTCTGATTGAGCCAGCCAGGTGCCCCTCTGTGTGTCTGTTTTTATGCCAGTACCATACCGGTTTTATTAGTACACCTATGTACTATAACTTGAAAAGTCTGAAATTGTGATGCCTCTAGTTTTGTTTTTTTCTTTTTCAAGATTACTTTGGCTGTTTGGGGTCTTTTATGGTTCCATACACATTTTAGAATTGTTTGTTACTAGTTTTGTGAAAAATGCTGTTGGTATTTTGATAGGCGTTGCATTAAATGCATAGATTGCTTTGGGTAATATAGACATTTTAATAATTTTTCTTCCAACCTCTGAGCCTGGACTGTCTTTTCCATTTCTTTGTGTCATCTTGAATTTCTTTCAACAGTGTTTTATAGTTTTCAGAGTACGGGTCTTTCACCTCTTTGGCTAAGTTTATTCCTAGGTATTTTATTGTTTTTGGTGCAATTGAAAATGTTAGTTGTTTTCTTAATTTCAATTTTATTAGTGTATACAAACACAATGGATTTCTATACATTGCTTTTGTATCTTTCTACTCTACTGAATTCAGTTATCAGTTCTAATAGTATTTTTGGTGGGGTTTTTAGGGTTTTCTGTATATAATATCATGCCATCTGCAAATAATGGAGGTTTTACTTTTTCCTTACCAACTTGGATGCCTTTTATTTCCTTTTATTGTCTAACTGCTATGTCTAGAACTTCCAGGACTATGTTGAATAAAAGTGGTGAGAGTGGATATCCTTGTCTTTTTCCAAACCTTAGGGGAAAAGCTCTCAGTTTTTCCCCATAGAGTATGATGTTAACTGTGGGTTTGTCATAAATGGCCTTTAGTATGTTGAGGTATGTTCCCTCTAGACCTACTTTATTGAGGGTTTTTATCATGAATGGAAGCTGTACTATATCAGATGCTTTTTCTGCAAGGTAATAATCGCTTTTATAAAGTAGCAAAAATTATTTCCTTGCCTCCCGTTTCCTTGAGGATCCTCAGGGTACATCTTGTCATAGGGTCTGACCCTTCCTTTTCCTGTCTGTTCACTTGTATTAGGTGAACTCTAAAGTCTCAGTCCTATGATTGAAAAATGGAAGAGTCACAGGGGTTTATACTATCTCAATTTGGTACGTTTCAGGAAATCACATGGTGTGACTGAATAAGAGCTCTGGTCTCTTGAAATCTTTTCAAAAAAATCTATTTTAGACATTCAAAAGAGAGAATGTATTTGCCTATCAAATAGACTTATGAATAAACTATTACAGATGTAATTGCATAAATCCACCCAGTTCTCATATTTTTCCTTCCCTCCCCAAAGGTAACCACTCCCTGACTCTCCGGTTTATCATCCTCTATGTGTTCATATTTTTATTGCATGTTTCTGTCTAAAACAATATTCATTTAATTCATAAAGACTTTATCATAATGCCTCTGTCCTTTCATATCCCTGTGTATGTCTCAAAATGGATTTGAGATCTCTAAATCTCTTATTGTTCGTGTTGACACATTCATTTTCACTGTTGCACTCTGTCGTGTGACTGTATCACAAATACCACCACTTATCGGGGCTCCTTGGTGGCTCAGTCAGTTAAGCATCGGAGTCTTGATTTCAGCTCAGGTCATGATCTGACGGTTTATGAGTTCAAATCCTGCGTTGGGCTCTGTTCTGGCAGCGTGGAGCCTTCTTGGGATTCTTTCTCTCTGCCCTCCCCTGCTTGAGCACTCTTTGTCTCTCTCAATACGTAAATAAATAAACGTTTTAAAGAGTTACTTATTTATTTTTTTTATATTTTTATTTATTTCTAGGAGAGAGAGAGAGAGAGCATGAGCAGGGGAGGGCCAGAGAGAGAGGGAGACACAGACTCCGAAATAGGCTCCAGGCTCTGAGCTGGCAGTCAGCACAGAGCCCGACACGGGGCTCGAACCCACGAACCGCAAGATCATGACCTAAGCGAAAGTTGGACGCTTAACCGACTAAGCCACCCAGGCACCCCTTTAAAGAGTTTTTTAAATATCACCATTTATTGATCCATTCTCTGATAATGGGTATTAAAGTTATTTTCAGTTGCTTTGAGAATTTTTTCTATGTTTCTTTATATACTCAAGTGAGAGTCTTTTTAGGGTACATCCTTAGTCGTGAAATAGCTGGATCATAGAATATATATATCTTCAGCTTAAATGAGATATTGCCCAGTGGCTCTCCAATATGCTTGTACCAATTTACATTCCCAAAATAGCATATTTTTACTTCCTCCATGTCCTTGCCAAAACTTGATATCGTCATACTTTAATTTTTGGCAAGCTCTGGTGGTTACAAAATGGTATATCACTCTGATTTTGTTATTTATGTATTTGATAATATGTATTCACATATAACTAATATATTAGTATTACATAGTTAATCAAAATGTTTCCTCTTCTATGAAATGCTTGTTCATGCTGGGACACCTGGGTGGCTCAGTCAGTTAAGCATCTGACTTCAGCTCAGGTCATGATCTCACGGTTCGTGGGTTCGAGCCCCGCTTCGGGCTCTGCTGACAGCTCAGAGCCTGGAGCCTGCTTTGGATTCTGTGTCTCCCTCTCTCACTGACCCTCCCCTGCTCACGCTGCCTCTCTCTCTCTCTCTCTCTCTCTCAGAAATAAATAAAACATTAAAAAATGTTTTTAAATAAATATAGAAAGGAAATGCTTGCTCATGTCTTTTAATGTTTATGTTGGATAGTTTATTTTCTTACTAGTTTGTATGAATTTCTTTTTTTGTTTTGTTTCCAGACAATAATTATTTGTTGTCATATGTAATATAGATGTATTTCTCCCAGTTTGTGGTTTATCTCTCTTTTTTTAATGTTTATTTATTTTTAGAGTGAGTGGGGGAGGGGCAGAGGGAGAGAGGGAATCTCAAGCAGGCTGTGCGCCACCAGCATGGAGCCCAACAGGGGGCCTGATCCCAGAGATCATTGCCTGAGCCTAAATCAAGAGTCAGACACTCAACCGACTGAACCACCCAGGCTCTTCCTGTAGCTTATCTCTTTATTCTTTCGTGATTTGTTAACTTAATTATGTAATTGAATATTCCAGTGTTTTTCCTTATATCATATGTGTTTTGTATGTTAAGGAAGATTTTCTTATCGCTTTCATATACTTTTTTCTAAAAGTTTTTAAATTTTGCCTTTTCTTTTTAAATCTTTAATCCCCAGAGTTAAGTTGTCTGGATGGGGTAGGATAAGGATACATTTTCTTTTCCACAGGAATACTAGCTCTCTGAGCAGCAAGTGAAGAATGATAAAGTCCTTTCCGACTGATTTGCAAAGCCACCTCTGTCATATATCAAGTTTTCTTCCTGGCCTGTATTTGTTCCTGGGCTTTTTGTTCTGTACCATTGGTCAATTTGTCTATCCTTGTGCTAACACTTTCTTAATTACTGTAGCTTTATCTTGCTGTGTGGAAGGGCAAATCCTTTCATCTTGTTATTCTTTTTCAAAGCTGTGTTGTCTAAGTGGAGCTTTCTAGGGGACAGATAAGGGAATCAGGATAGAATAAGCAAAATGAAGTACAGAGTCCTAGGACTGCTCTGTTTATAGCTGGTATTCGTAATGACAGGACATCTGGCCACTGACCCTAATGGGCAGTTTCACATTTTGTCTCTTAACTATGTTGCACAAACAATAACATTTCCCTATGTCTTTGTATTGCAAACAGCAGAATAAACAGTTCTTTCTGTATGTTACAGACAACAATAATAAAACCAACAAAAACCAGTTAGCTATTTTTGGCACTTTCTGCTCCTAGAATCAGCTTTGTCAACTTCTATGAGAGAAAACTGTTAGAGTGTTTATTGGAATTACATTGAGTTTATCAGTTGCAATCTTTATAAAATTGAGTCTACCTATGAACCTGATGGGAGTGAATTTACAGATACAATAGAATTTTAAAATATTTTTAAAAATTTTTAAATGTTTATTTTGAGAGAGAGAGAGAGTGTGAGCAGGACAGGGGCAGAGAGAGAGGGAGAGAGAATCCCAATGCGGGGCTCAAACCCACAAACCATGAAATCATGACCCAAGCCAAAATCAAGAGTCAGACGCTCAACTGACTGAGCCACCCCGGCGCCCTGAATTTTGCAGTATCATTAAAGCTTTATTTTTATTTTTTTAAAATGTTTTATTTATTTCTAGGAGAGAGAGAGAGAGAGACAGTGTGAGCAGAGGAGGGTCAGAGAGACAGGGAGTCACAGACTGAAACAGGCTCCAGGCTCTGAGCCGGCAGTCAGCACAGAGCCCGACACGGGGCTCGAACCCACGAACCGCGAGATCATGACCTAAGTGAAAGTCGGACGCTTAACCGACTAAGCCACCCAGGCGCCCCATTATATTAAAGCTTTAAAATAATTTGAGATTTGTGGAAAAGTTGCAGAGTTTATACAAATAAAGATTGCATTTCCATCACACACAATACTCAAATGTTACTAGGAAGACCTAAATAAAACTGCATGATCTCAAAAGTGACATGGTGTCTGAAGGGGTAGCTAGATCTAACGCTGAGATCTGTTTTCATCAGAGAACTGAAGTAGATCCACTTCTAACTTTTGCTCCTGAACTTTGTGCTCTGATCCCATCTGTTGAGATACGGGCTTCTTGCCCATAGTTCAGGCAAAATCTGCCTCAACATGACATGAGACTCTCTCTTGAAGGCTTGACTCAGCCGAGCCAGAGGTGCCTTCATGGGAAGAGTGGGATGCCCCTTTTGGGAGAGGCAGTGTGGGATAGTGGTTAAGGCTGCAGGCTTGGAGCCAGACTGCCTTAGATTTGAATTGCAGTATAGCTGATTCTTAGTTTTGGAATCTTGGGCAAGTGATTTATCCTTGTCAATTTCTAAATTTCTAAATTGAGACTAATTTCTAAAGTGAGACTAATAATATCTATCATATGGGACTATTTTATGAATTAAACTAGTTTACAGGCATATCCACACCATTCAAAACAGTGCCCAGCAGACAATAAGTGATCAGTAAATGTAACCTCATGTTATTGCTGAATGTCTTCGGATAAAGCTTTATAATTTGTTAAAGATCTTGAATCCCTTTTGTTAGATTTATCACTAGGTACCTTATTTTTGGGTTATTACTGTAAATAGCTTTAAATTAAAAAAATCATTTCAAATTTCTTGTATATTCAGTAAATTTGCTGAACTCTTATAGAGAAAGAGAATGGATATAATAGTTATAATGGGAAACCTCTACAGAGAAAAGCCGAAAATCATATCTATAAATAATGATTATTTAGTTTCTTCTTTTCTAATTCTCTTGTGTGTCAATTCTCTTTCTTTCAAGATTGCTGGCTAGTTCCTCCAGTAAAAAGTTTATTTGAATCTATAATCATGGGCATCCTTGTTTTCCTCCTGTTAAAGGGAGTGCTCCTTGTACTGGAGCCATTTTGTTTGTTTTTGATAATTTTCCTTTATTCCCTTCTATTCTTAATTTGTTAAATTAAATATTACAGGTGGTGGTTCTATCAGATTTTTCCCTTGCATTCATTCAGATTGTCCATCCCCTTTCATTTGTTAATGATTACATTAATAGATTTTATAATGTTTAACATATATTTTTTTTAAAAATGTTTATTTTTGACAGAGAGAACACGAGCAGGGGAAGGGCAGAGAGAGGGAGACAGAGGATCTGAAGCAGGCTCCGCAGACAGCAGAGAGCCTGATGTGGGTCTTGAACTCATAAATACATGAGATCATGACCTGAACTGAGGTCAGACACTTAACTGACTGAGCCACCAAGGCACCCGTTTTTATACTCTTGAAGTAAACCCTACTTGGTTGTGATATATATATATATATAAAATCTATATATTAAATCTAGCAATGTATAAATATATATACCTATATAAATATATGTATAATATATACATATAACATAAATATATTAAAATCTATATAAAATCTATATGTAGTAAATCTAGCAATGTATAAATATATATATGTTTATATATCTAGCAATGTATAAATATATACATATTTATACATTGCTAGATTTAATACATCTATATTCTCCTTGGGATTTCTACATATATGTTATGAAATTTCACTCAATTTTCTTTTCTTCTCTTGCTATTAAGATTGATGTAGACTTTTAAAAGGAGTTTTGGAATATGCATATGTTCATTCTTTTCCAGAAGAGTTTGTATAAAAGCCTATTACAGTTCTGACTGCAAACAGTGCACTCAGAGAGGTAATCGAATCAAACTTAATTGAAGAGAAGGTTTACAAAGGTGTGGGCAGGATTGAAGGAATTAACAGTGGATGGGTGAAACACCTGGAGATCGGCCATAGTGGAAATTTATTGCTACTCCTAGATCTGAAGTACAAGGGGAGGGAAGTCATTATAAAACCTGGTGAAAACTCTAGCCCTGGGAAAGAT
Source organism: Crocuta crocuta (assembly GCF_008692635.1). Taxonomy (NCBI): domain Eukaryota; kingdom Metazoa; phylum Chordata; class Mammalia; order Carnivora; family Hyaenidae; genus Crocuta; species Crocuta crocuta. The sequence continues at coordinate 550,537 of NW_027527964.1, forward strand.
GTCCCGCAGAACTGTGGCCTTACATAGAAGAATGGAACCATTGCCATACTATAGCAAAGTAAAGAGAGAGCCAGGGAATAAGAACCCCAGCTTCTCTTTCATCTTGTCCTCATCTTCTGCTGGTGCTTCCCATTGATGGAACCCAGTAGAAGTTTAGGAGGTGAGGGGATCTTGTCCAGACTTGTTAGCCTTGTAGAGAACAGAACAGAGAGGAAAGTGAATCTGGAGGAGACAGATAGAGACAAGGAAATATCTGTACTATGAATGCTTGGTAGAACTTGCATGTAAAATTCTCCTTTAAAACTGTCTAGGCCTAGGCCTTTTTTGTTTTGTTTTGTTTTGTTTTTGTTTTTTTGTGAGTAGGTTTATAATATTCAAGTTCTTCAATATTATTGGTATGTTCAAGTTTTCTATTCTTGTGTCAGTTTTGATAACGCAATGTCTGTGTCTTTCTCTGTATTATGTACCCTTTTCCATCCTAATATTTGCTCATTTTATTCTTGATTAGTCTTGCCAGACCTCTACTTTATTAGTTTATTTTCATAGGACCAACTTTTGATTTATTGATTATCCTGCCCCCCCCCCCCATTTCATTGCTTTCTGTTATTAACCGTATCTTATCTTTCCTTCTACTTACCTTGGGGGTACACTGTGTTTTTCTAACTTCTTGAGTTATCATTATACTTCATACATCTGAGTTAATTTCTGTCTTTTGGAGGTAGGCTTTAAAATTTTTTTCAGTGAGTCTCTTAATTGTAAACTCTGTTTTGCTTGCCTAAAAGTGTTTTATTTGTCATAACCATTGAATGATAATTTGGCTTGATATAAAAATCTGGGTTGGCTGTTATTTTTTCCTCAGCAATTGGATGATGTTATTCTGTTTCATTACCTTCCAGCTTCTACTATTGTAATTGAGAAGGCTGCTTATCAACCCTTAATTCATTTTTTTCTCTTAGCTGCTCTTTTTAATCTTCTCTTTGTTCATGGTATTCAGCAAATGTACTGTCATGTAGGTTTATTTTTATTTATCCTGCTTTACTACTTGTCTTTGAATCTGAGATTTTATTTCTTTCAAAGCAAGTGAAGAATTCTCAGCCATTTGTCCCTTCAAATTGTGTTTTTCTTTTATTTTCTTCCATCTTTCCTTTTGGAAATCCTAGATGTCATATATTGGACTTTCTTATTCTATACTGCATGTTTCTGAAACTCTTTTTGTGTTTTCCAGTTCTTTAGCTGTGTATGCTGTGCTCTGGGTAATTTCTTACCTACAGTTTTCAGCACACTAATTCTTTCTTCACCTGCTTTTTAACACATTCATTGATTTTTATATTTCTTTGAACTACATTTGAAATTCCTTGGAACAAGTTGGTGGATTGTTTACTTATTGTCTTCAACTGTATAAAAACAAACAAAAAATGAATAAATCTCTTCACTTACATGGTTCTGGTTTTCCTCTTTTAGAAAGTAAGTGGGGCTGGCTACTTGCCATCTGTTCTTGTCTTCAAAAATTCCATGGAGCCTTATTACTGACATTATTCTATTGAGCAAACAGGCACTAAGAGCAGGGAGGCAGGAAGCTGGAAGCCCATCTTCATCTTGGTTCCTACTCCCAGAGGAAGAGCAGCTTCTGAGTCATGTAGGGAAACCTTTTAGTAGGGTCCCTCTTCAGGGTGGGGGGCTGCCTCACAACTGTGACAAGGATTCGCGTCTGTGGCCACAGAAGCCTTAACTCTTCCTCAGGATAAACTTTCAGAGCTTTCCATTTTCTCATGAGGCTGAATTTATTCTCTTTCTTCTAGACAGCACTGTCCAATACGGTAGCCATTAGCCGCAGGTGGCTATTTAAGTTATAATTAATTAAATTTAAAATTAGTTTCTGAGTCACACTAGCCACATTTCAAGTGTTCACTAGCCACAACTTGCTGGTGACTGCTATAATTGGACAGCACAGATCCAGAACATTTCCATCATTGCAGAAAGCTCTATTGGGCAGTACTCTTTCGAACTCTTCCACAGTCTTAAGAGTAGATAGAGAATTGGTAAATATGAAGTTTCAGAAAATGGATTAAATGAGCCTGTTGATACGCAGCATCTAGAAGGCTGTCTTTAGAGTTACTACTATTCTGCACCATCGATGTGTAGGAAGAATTCAGAGAGGACCTTAAACATTCAAAGAACGATTTATAGGGTGAAATGGGAGTGCTGAAGCCTACTTGTCTGACCTATTACTTGGTGCCATGAGAAGAGAGAAAGTCAGGTTTAGTGGAAAGGTAAACGAACCCCTGATGTTTAATAAATTTTGGGAAACATGGAGAAAAATTGCTGCATGGTGATACTGATTGTATGCAGTTGTGATTAGACTGAGAATAGGGAGGATGGGTTTGGAGGCAACTGGAGAAAACCAGCCCAAGTTCTTATTACTTGAAATTTGACTCAGGTTGGAAATTCCTTGTAATGAAGTCATCTCTTTCCACCCCCTTAAACTGTCATCTCATTCTCTTTTGAGTTGCTATAGAACAGTTAAAGATTCTCAAGAAAAGAAAAGAGATACTTTCTTCCTCCCCCCAACCACATACACACAAACACCCACACTTTCTTCAAATATAGCAATGTTTCACCGTGACTGGACTCCAGATAGACCAAGAATAAGAGCAATGTAGGTCACAACAGCACTGGGCCCAATAGCCTATGTAGAGAGGCAAGAGCCACGGACCCCAACATTGTTCATTGCACATGGCAGACAGTGCTAAAACTTAACCTCGCTCTTTATTAGGGAACTCTGCATGGACTCAGTCCTCCTTAACCCTGGGCTCTGGGTTCCCAGTCCATACTAACTGGCTGGAGTTGGCCCTGTTCATTGCCCTTTATAGGGGGCTGGGGATTGGAGTTTGCTGTTCAGAGATGGGACATTGTTCTTGTTGATTTCAGAGAATAGTACGTATTATAAGCCAAATGAAGTCGTTCAGAAAGTTTAAAATAACATTTCTTAAAAATGTCTATCTTGAGTATTTATGGTATAACGTACAGAATGGGTACCAAAATGAAAGTTGTTCAGTGAAGATACACATGAAGATGGATGGTTAATTTAGTGGTGATGGTAGAGGGAATTCATAGTGGAAAAAGGTTCAATACTTAGTTCGTTCCGGTGATTTTTGTAGGGTTGGCAAAGGCAGCTTGGAGTCGACTTTCTCAAAGAAATTAATACGAAAGAAAAGGACAGCTTGTAAAATGACTGGGAGTGACTTAGGAGGAATTTGAGGCTGCATTTGTAAAAGGAGGAGGGAGTTCTAAAAGAAAAAAGTGCCCTTGAGCAGGTGAGGAGTAGGAAAGGATGAACTAATAGCTGTTCTGCAGAAACAGAAAGGTTACCAGGCATTTGTAATTTCTAAATCGTGGGTTTTTTTGTTTGTTTTGTTTTTTTAAGCAAATTTGGAAGCCTGGGTTCTTCTTGTTTCCCACCCCCCCATCGCATAAATAATCAGAATAGCCATTGTAAAGATTTCAGACATTAATGTAGAAAACAGAAATTTCACATGATTCCTTCAGTATGTATTACAGGCTTTTGCTCCTGTGAGTGAATGAATATGTATAAAACAGTAGACATTAGGTTAGCATTTCACAACTTCCATTTTCTATTTCATGTCTTCCTTATTGTTCCATGTGCATGTGTGGATTTTGTTTTTTGTTTTTGTTCCTATTGTAATTTCCGGAAACTTGTATCTGAAAGTGGAACCTATTCACAGCAAATCCCTCCCCTTGGACCCTAGTCACTGTGCCTGTCTGGGTGAAGTCACAATAAAATTGTGAAGTTTGCCCAGAAATGCTTTCACCCCTGTACTTCTTTGCTAGAGACCGTATCTACTATTTGGTCAAAATTTCTCTGCAAGTTATTGTAAAGACTACCACAAGGAGAGGGTAGGAAGCCCCTCCTCTCTCATTGCTCTCATAGAACAATTAAATTATAAGCCAGAGGGGCACCTGGGTGGCTCTGTCAGTTGAGCGTCCAACTTCAGCTCACCTCATGATCTCGTGGTTCAGGAGTTTGAGCCCTGTGTCAGGCTCTGTGCTCACAGCTCAGAGCCTGGAGCCTGCTTCGGATTGTGTCTCCCTCTCTTTGCCTCTCTCTCTCTCAAATATAAATAAACACTAAAAATTTATTAAAAAAATTATAAGCTAGAAAGAGCTCAGAGCTCAGCCCCAACTGCAGGGGGTGTTTGGTCAATAAATCACCCCAGGCTCCTAGAATTCCTAGGAGCCCTTGTTCTCTTCCGGCCTTCAATTCTGAAGCACTCTGAATGTGTCTCACTTGTTCCAGAGTTTGCTGCTGCTTTCCATTTTTCTTCCTGATGAGATGATTGCTTCTGCCAGTAGCTACACTTAGAGCCTAAGAATTTTTTCTCTTGGATCTAAGATCTCAGCTACTCTGAAAGAAAACACTGGGCGGGGACTGGGGGTGGAGACATTTCAACCCAGGCCTGTAAGAGGCAGCTAGCCATGGCTCTGCACTTAGCCAGTGCTTTTGCTTCCCTGTGGCATCGGAAACAGAAACTGTCAAACAGGCAGTGTGCCGGTGGGGTCTGCCACAATCTCCTGGGACCTTAGCCACTGTCTGGGATTCTATCCCACAGAGGGGTGTCACGTGGGCTTGATTCCCACAGCCCCACCGTCTAAATAGCTGTCAGGTGACAGGCCAGGGTCTGTTTCTTCTCGTTCATCCAGTGACCTGTGGTGTAATAACACGAACATCCTATTTGAACTGGAAAAGAAGTCTGGTCTCTTCCTAAACAGACATGTGAGATATTCGTAAATAAGAAGAAGTACCCTTCCCAAGGTGTTTTATTAAAGATGTTGCTATTGGGGCGCCTGGGTGGCTTAGTCGGTGAAGCGTCCGACTTTCGCTTGGGTCATGATCTCGCGGTTCGTGGGTTCAGGCCCCGCGTCGGGCTCTGTGCTGACTGCCAGCTCAGAGCCTGGAGCCTGTTTCAGTCTGTGACTTCGTCTCTCTCTGACCCTCCCCTGTTCACGCTCTCTCTCTCTCTCTCTCTCTCTCTCCTAGAAATAAATAAAACATTAAAAAAAAATAAAAATAAAAAATAAAGATGTTGCTATTGCGTGTGACTGAGGCCAGCTGTGTGCGCAGAAGGCAAAGGTGCTGGCGCAGAACCTGGAAATCAAGTTTAGAGTGAAGTTGAACTCCTTGGCAGCAAGGTCTGCTGTTTACAGAGTTCCTATGAGCTTACAGCCATTTGAGATGGCATGTGTCTTTTCTCCCATGCCCCCAGAAAGTGGAGAAACAGGAGCAGAGTGGGAAAAGTACTTGGAAAAATCTGGAATGACTTGAGCCTCTGCCAGCCTTAATACTTGAGTCTCTGAACTCTTCTCTATTGAGACTGTTGCTTTTGTAACAGTCTGTTTTTGTTGGTTATTGCATCTTTTAAAAATAAGAAATATGTACAGTCTTAGCAATTCGTAATGATATTACTGATAACAGATCTTTATTTGTTGCTTACTAAGTACCAGGCTTAGTTGTAAGTGTTTCTCATATATTCTTTCAGTTCTCATCCTGTGGGGTGGTTACTCTTGTCCCCATTTTACAGATAACTGAGCCCCAGCAGTTAGGGAATTTGCCCAACATCACATAACGAGGGACTGATGTTGTTCTAATTAGTAGCATCTCATATTGTTACTGAATGCAGTCAGTTTGGCCATCAGAAATTGAATGGTGGGAATCTTCAGCCCCGTGTCCTTCCTACCGCTTATGAGCCTACAGCATTCTTTGTAGTTTTGTAAAATGGTAGAGAAATAAAACACACTGCCTTACCATGTCAGCTGTAACGCTGCCACTCATGAGTACGTTTTCCTGCTCTTTATCATAACATCAGTCCTCTTAACGGGTTTTGACCACAGCAGGACTTCTAGTCCTTCTTTCTCCTTGTCCCTCATCCCCTCATGCTCTTACTTTCTTCCTTAAATAACTTCGATTCCAAGGTCAGTCATTATAGACCCTGCCTCATGTAATGCACTCTCAGTCCCCTTCCCCTCTTTCGCTTTGTCACACTCTCTTGGCTAAGCCACAGCTCTGGTTAAATCCACGTGTCTGCCTACTCTGTGGGTGTTCTCCTGGGCTGGAGGAAACACCCAGCATGTTTGCAGACCTCACTCTTAACTCACGATCACTCATCTCAAGCGGGCCTCGAATGCCGCCAGGGAGGCCTGCCGTATTTCCACAGCTCATTCATTCTCCCACCGTCCCAGAGGACTAGTCCCTACCTTCCCCTCTCTCCTCAAAACTCCTTTCTCAGCTTTCGCTGATGACCTTACTTCCTGTTTCACAAGGAAACAAGTTACTGCCAGTCACTACTGTGTCTATCCACCTGCTCGCGTCTCTGCTGACTTCCCCTTTCCTGTAACTAACTCGGAGGTCTGCGCCGAGCTGCCCGTGTCCTAGTAAGGGCCAGGGCCTCGCTTGTGCACCAGATTCATTCCTGCTTGCTGAGTGAGGAGCACTGCTGTAGCCTTCCTCCTCTGTCTCCTAAGTGTTGCTTCTCTGGGGGCACATTCTGTCAGCCTGCAAACCTTCCCTTTTCTTCCATCTTGGAAACAGTAACAGATTCTTTTGATTCTACTTCTCCAAATACTACCCCATTTCTCGACTTCCTTTTATGGCCAATTCCTTAAGAATTCTCTTGATTGATTTTTCTCCTTCCTGTCTCTTCAAACCCACTCCATTCAGGTATTTGCCCACACTGCTGAAGCAAAACTGCTGTAGCAAAACTGCTGTAGCAAGGTCACTGAGGACCTTTGTGTTGCTAAATCCAGTAATCCCTTCCCCGTTCTCAATTTGGGAAGGCTAGCTGCATTTGGTCTCCGTGAAACATTTTCTTCGCTGGCTTCCAAGATGCCACCCTCTCCTAGCTTTCTTCCTATCTCTCACTGACCTTATGTCCTTTGCTGATGCCTCCTCAGTCCCCCTGCCTCTCGTGTTGGAAAGCACGGAGGCTTAGTCTTTGGACGACTTCTCATTCTTTTGTATATCACAACTTTGGTGAAGTCTTCGAGGCTGCTGTAACCAGCAGCTTATAACTAAGTACCATGTGTAAGCTGATGACTCCAAAATTTACTCTCCTGCTCAATGGCTCCTGTGCTCTTTTTTATTTAACTGCTTTATTGATATATAATTCACATGCCGTACAATTCACCCATTTAAAATGTATAATTCAGTTGATTTGTTAGTGCATTGAGGATTGTGTGACCATCACCACAATCAGTTTTAGAACATTTTCATTACCCCTAAAAGAAACCCCATAACCCCATAAACAGAATTACAGTAATTTTGTTTCCCTCAATCTACGCCAGCCCTACACGACTGCTAATCTATTTTCTACCTATTTGCCTATTCTAGACATTTCATAGAAGTGGAATCATACAAAGTAATTCTCTCACTTAGCATGAAGTTTTCAAGGTTCATCCATGTTAACAGCATGACTCCATTCCTTTTCATGGCTGAATAACGTTCCATGGTATGAGTGTATCACATTTCGTCTATCTCTGTTCATCAGGTAATGGACATGTGGGTTCTTCCCACATTTTGGCCATCAAGAACAACACTGCTACAGACGTGCAAGTACAATTTTTTGTGTGAACATACATTTTCATTTCTCCTGGGCCTATACCTGGAATTGCTGGGTCTTATGGTAACTATGTTTGATATTTTAAAAACAATTTTCTTTAATGTTTATTTCTGAGAGAGAGAGACTGAGAGTGAGCGGGGGAGGGGCAGAGAGAGGGAGACCCAGAATCCAAAGCAGGCTCCAGGCTCGGAGCTGTCAGCACAGAGACCGATGCAGGGCTCCAACTCACGAACCACAACATCATGACCTGAGCTGCGGTCAGACGCTTACCTGACTGAGCCACCAAGGTCCTCCTATATTTGATATTTTTTAGGAACTCCAGACTATTTTTCAAAGAAACTGCAGCATTTCACATTTCTATCCAGAGTGTATAAGGGTTTGATTTTTCCACATCCTCGCCAAGCCTTGTTATTATCTGTCTTTGATAATAACCATCCTAGTAGTTCTGAAGTGGTATCTCATTATGGTTCTAATTTGCATTTCCCTAAGGATGTTGGGAATCTTTTTATGTGTTTGTTGGCCCTTCATATATCTTCTTTGGAGAAATATCTTTTTTTTTTTTTTTAAATATTTTTATTTATTTCTAGAAGAGAGAGAGACACAGAGCAGGGGAGGGTCAGAGAGAGAGGGAGTCACAGACTGAAATAGGCTCCAGGCTCTGAGCTGGCAGTCAGCACAGAGCCTGACGCAGGGCTCGAACCCACAAACCGCGAGATCATGACCCAAGTGAAAGTCGGACGCTTAACCGACTAAGCCACCCAGGCACCCCTCTTCTTTGGAGAAATATCTATTCAAGTTCATTGCCAATTTTTAAATTGGATTGTCTTTTTGTCGTTGAATTCTAAAATTTCTTTATATATTTTAGCTCTTAATCCCTTACCAGATACATGATTTGCAAAACTTTGTTCCTATTCTGTTATCTTCATTTTCCTGATATGGCTTTTTTTTTTAATTATTAACTTTTTTCTTTTTTTAAGAGAGTGAGTGAGCAAGTGTACGTGTGTGTGGTTAGGAGAAGAGGCAGAGGGAGACGGAGAGAGAGAGAGAGAGAGAGAGAGAGAGAGAGAGAATCTAAAGCAGGCTCCACATTCATCACTGAGCCCAGCCTAGGTAGGGCTTAATCCCACGGCCCTGGGATCATGATCATGATCCAAAATCAAAAGTCAGATGCTCAACCGACTGAGCCACCCAGGAGCCCTTCTTGATATGGCTTTGAGGCACAAACACTTTTTAATTTTGATAAAGGCATATTTTTTTTTGTTACTTGTGTTGTTGGCATATTTAAGAAATTAATGACTAAGTCAAGGTCCCAAAGATTTACCCCTGTTATGTTTACTTATAAGAATTTTATAGTTTCAGTTCTTATGCTTAGGTCTTTGATCCATTTTGTATTAATTTTAGTGTAGAATGTGAGGTAAGGGTTCAACTTCATTCTTTTGCACAGGGACACCCCCTTGTCTTAGCACCGTTTACTGAAAACACTGTTCTTTCTCAACTGGATGGTCTTGGCACCCTTGTTGAAAGTCAGTTGACCAGTAGATGTATAGGTTTATTTGTGTATTCTGTTCCATTGGTCTATATGTTTATCCTTATACCAATATTACTGTCTAGATTATTGTAGTTTTGTAGTAAATTTTGAAATCAGGAAATAAGGGACCTTCAACTTTGTTCTTTTTAAAGATTGTTTTGGCTATTTGATGTTACTTGCACTTTCATTTGAATTTAGGATCATCTTACTCATTTCTGTGAAAAAGGCAGTGGGATTTTGGTAGGGATTGCACTGAGTCTCTAGGTCAGTGTGAAGAGTATTGCCATCTTAACAATATTCGGTCCTTCAGTGAATGAATATGGGATGTCTTTCCATTCATTTAGATCTTTCTTAACTTCTTTCAGCCATGTTTTATAGTTTTCAGTGAACAAGTCTTACACTTCCTTTCAATGTCCATTTTCCCCCTTAGTTGTTTCAGCACCAAATGTTGAAAAGATTATCCTTTCCTCTACGGAATTACCATGGAACCTTTAGAGAAACGCTATTGACCATGTATGCATGGGTCTACATCTGGATCTATTCTTTTTTTTTTTAAATGTTTTTTATTTTATTTCTAGGAGAGAGAGAGAGAGAGAGACAGCGTGAGCAGGAGAGGGTCAGAGAGAGAAGGAGTCACAGACTCCGAAACAGGCTCCAGGCTCTGAGCTGGCAGTCAGCACAGAGCCCGACGCGTGGCTCGAACCCACGAACCACGAGATCATGACCTAAGCGAAAGTCGTACGCTTAACCGACTAAGCCACCCAGGCGCCCCATCTGGATCTATTCTTGTTCTGCTCTGTATATCTGTTTTTATGCCAGTACCTTACTCTTGATTACTCTGGTATTAAAAGTAAGTCTTTTTTTTTTTTTTAATTTTTTAATGTTTTATTTATTTCTGAGAGAGAGACAGCGTGAGCAGGGGAGGGTCAGTGAGAGAGGGAGATGCAGAATCCGAAGACAGGCTCCAGGCTCTGAGCTAGCTGTCAGCACAGAGCCCGACATGGGGCTCAAAACCACGAACCGTGTGATCATGACCTGTACCGAAGTCAGACACTTAACTGGCTGAGCCACCCAGGCGCCCCTAAAAGTAAGTCTTGAAATCAAGTGTTGTTGTTACTTATGCTTTTTAATTGCTTAGGGTATTCTCAAACCTTTAAATTTCTATACACATTTTCTTTTTTTTCATACACATTTTAGAATGAGCTTATAAATTTCTGGAAAAAAAGAAAGCCTGCAGTAACTTTGATTTGGAATGAATGAAATTTATGAATAAATTTGAGGAGAATTAACATTTTAATATTATAAATTCCAATCCATAAAAGCAGTATTTCTCTACATATATTTGAGTGATCTCTGTAATCTGAGCAGTGTTTTGTAGTGTTAGAATAAAAGTGTTACATGCAACTTTAAACATATATCTTAAAAAAAATTTTTTTTAATGTTTATTTATTTTTGAGAGACAGAGACAGAGCACAAGTAGGGCAAAGGCAGAAAGAGAGAGAGGGAGACACAGAATCTGAAGTAGGCTCCAGGCTATGAGTTGTCAGCATAGAGCCTGATATGGGGCTCGAACCCATGAACTGGGAGATCATGACCTAAGCCGAAGTCAGATGCCCAACTGACAGAGCCACCCAGGTGCCCCTCTAGCTTATAATTTAATTGTTCTATGAGAGCGATGAGAGAGGAAGGGCTTCCTGATCTCTCCTTGTGGTAGTCTTTTTTTTTTTTTTTTTTTTAACTTTTATTTATTTTTGAGAGACAGAGCAGGAGCGGGAGAGACACAGAATCCGAAGCAGGCTCCCAGCTGTCAGCACAGAGCCTGAAGTGGGACTCAAACTCTCAAACTGTGAGATCATGACCTGAGCTGAAGTCGGACGCTCAACCGACTGAGCCACCCAGTCGCCCCTCTCCTTGTGGTATTCTTTACAACAACCTACAGAGAAGTTTTGACCAAATAGTAGATACGGTCTCTAGCAAAGAAGTAAAGGGGTGAAAGCATTTCTGGGCAAACTTCACAATTTTATTGTGACTTCACCCAGACAGGCACAGTGACTAGGGGACAAGGGGAGGGAACAAACTGTGGTATATGTATGTAATGGGATATTAATCAGCCTTAAAAAGGAAAAATAATGTGCCACTCTCTACAAAATAGATGAACGTTGAGGATATTATGCTAAGTGAAGTAAGCCAGTTGCAAAAAGACAAAGACCATGATTTTACTTATATGAGGTAGCAATAAGTGGTCAAACTCATTGAACCAGAAAGTAGAATAGTGGTTGCCAAGGACTAGGTAGGGAGGGAGAAGTGGGGAGTTGTTTGATAGCTACAGAGTTTTAGTTTTGCAAGATGAAAAAGTTCTGGAGATTGGTCACACAACCCCCAAGT
>NW_027527964.1:562224-723217 GCF_008692635.1 Crocuta crocuta
TAGAAATAAATAAAAAAATATTAAAAAAAAAAAAAAAGAGGGGTTAAGATGGTAAATTTTGTTATTTGTGGTTTATCACAAATAATTTTTAAAAATATTTTGAAAAACAAACATGAACGTGCACCTGCGTGGCTTATTTGGTTGAACATCCAATTCTCGATTTCAGCTCAGGTCATGATCCTAGGGTCGTGGGATAGAGCCCCACGTCAGGCTCTGTGCTGAGCACAGAGCCTACTTGGGATTCTCTTGCTCCCTCTCCTTCTGCCCCTCCCCTGCTTGTGCTCCTTGCAAAAATAAATAAATAAATAAAAAATAAACATGAAATGCTTAAAGAGAAACTTTACTTTCCTATACTGTTTGTTGCTAGTCTATGAAAATACAATTGATTTTTATATATTGTTCTTGTATCCTGTGACCTTGCTGAATTAATTTACTGGTTTTAGCAACCTTTGTGTAGTCCATAGAACTTTCTACACACATCATTACATTTTCTGTGAATCAAGACAGCTTTACTACTTTTCAGATCACTGTGCACTTCATTGCACTGGCTACTATCTCCAATACAGTGTTGATTACAGGTAGTGACACAGATATCCTTGGGTTGCTCCCAGTCTTAGGGGGAATATTCAGTGTTTTGTTATTAAATATGATGCTAGCTGTACATGCGTCCTAGAGTTTCCTTCTATTTCTAGTTTGCTCATAGTTGTTATTATCACAGGCTGTTGAATTTTGTCAAATGCTTATTGTGTATCTGTTGAGATGAACATGGAATTTTCCTCCTTTATTCTATTAATATGATGAAAAACAATATATTTCAGTTTGTATTTATTTCAATTTATTGAAATTTTGTTAAGGATTTCTGTTTTTATGTTTATGAGTAGTAGTTATAAATTTTTTCCGCGCTGTGTGTGTGTGTGTGTATTTATTTTTTGAGAGAGAGAGAGCACACTCTCACTTAAGTGAGGGGAGGGGCAGAGGGAGAGGGAGGGACAGAATTCCAAGCAGGCTCCACCTTCAGCATGGAGCTCAACACAGGGCTCAATCTTACGACCGACTGTGAGATCATGACCTGAGCCAAAATCAAGAGTCAGATGACACTCCTCCGACTAAGTCACACAGGTGCCCCTCCATGCAATATTTTTACCTTGTTTTGGTATCAGTAATATTGGCTTCTAACAGCAAACTGGGAAGTGCTTCTTTTCGATGTTCTAGAAACATGTTATAGAATATTTTTCTTTCTTTCTTTCTTAAATGTTTGATAGAATTCACCAGTAAAGCCTCTTGAGCCTGAAGTTTTCTTTGTAGGTATAGAGATATTCAGATTATGTATTTCTTACCAAGTAAGCTTCAATAATTTGTCTTTTTCATGTAATTTCATCTAATTTGTTGAATTTAGCAACATTATTATTATTATGTATATTATTATTATGTATATTATTATTGCCCCAAAGCTGTTTGCTGTTTCCTTTTCCTTTTACTGACTTTAAGGATGTTTAGGGATGAGTCATCTTTCATTCCTGACACTGGTTATTTGTATCCTTTTTCTGATTGGTCTGGCTAGAAGTTTATCCATTTTATTAATTAATTGTTTCAGTGAGCCAGAGTTTGGTTTCATTGATTAAATCACTATATTGTTTTTCTGTCTTCTGTTGATTTCTGTTTTTCATTTTAATTCCTTCTTTCAGTTTAATTGGCTCTTCTTTTTTTTTTTTTTAGCTACTAAAGAATAAAGTTTAGGTCATTGATTTTAGATTTTTCTTCTTTTCTAATATAAGCATGTAAAACTGTAAATTTCCCTGTAAACAGTTTTATTTATTTTTTATAGTATATATTCCATAAATTTTCCTATAGTGCTTTTATTTTCATTCATTTCTATGTATTTTCTATTTTTTCTGATTTTTTCTATAATTCATAGGTTATTAGAAGTGTCTTATTTTTTTAAATCTTTTTTTAATTTATTTTTGAGAGAGAGACAGAATGCAAGCAGGGGAGGAACAGAGAGGCACAGAATCCAAAGCAGGCTCCAGGCTCTGAGCTGTCAGCACAGAGCCCAACATGGAGCCTGAATCCACAAACCATGAGATGATGACCTGAGCCGAAGTCAGAAGCTTAAGTGACTGAGCCACCCAGGTGCCCCTAGAAGTATCTTATTTAATTGCCAGATATTTGACGGTTTTCCAGATATCTTTCTGTTGTTGATTTTAGTTTAATTCTGTTGTGATTAGAGAACATACTTTGTATGACTTGAATCCTCTTAAAAGTTTCTTATTTTTTTATTTTAATTCTAGTATTGTTAACATACTGGTTCAGGTGTACAGTACAGCGATTCAACAATTGTATACGTTACTCAGTGCTGATTGTGCTAAGTGTACTCTTAGTCCTTGTCACCTATTTCACCCATCCCCCCACCTCCTCTTTGGTAACTGTCATTCTGTTGTCTTTAGTTAAGACTCTCTTTCTCCCTTTGTCTCTCTCTTTAATCCTTTGCTCTTTTTTCTTCAGTTCCACATATGAGTGAAATCGTATGGTATTTGTCTTTCTCGGACTTAATTTCATTTAGCATTCTACTCTCTAGCTTCATCCACATCATTGCAAATGAATCCTCTAAATTTTTTGAGATCTGTTTTGTGGCTCAGAATGTGCTCTAGTTTGGTGAATGTCCCACAAGAATTTGAAAAAAAAAGTGTTCTCTACTGCTTTTTGGTGCATTTTCTGTCAATGTCAAATCAATTTGATTGATAGTGTTTTTCAAGTCTTCTGGAATTATAGTAATGTTTTATCAATCACAGAGGAAAGTGTTAAAATCTTTAGCAATTATTGTAGCCAATCCAGCTTTCTTTTGTTTAGTGTTTGCATGGTTATCTTTTTCAATCTTTTTACTTTAAACTGATCTATATTTTCCTATTTAATCCTATTTAAAGGAGGTTTCTTAGAGAAAGCGTGTAATTTTATGTTGCTCTTTTTTTCCAGATTATCTTTGCCTTTTAATTGTAATGTTTGCATTTAATGCAGTTGTCAATATGATTGGGTTTAAGTTGATCATTTTACTTGTTTGTCTTTTTTGTTGTTTTGTTTTTTGTTTTTGTTTTTGTTTTGCCTCTTTTCCTGACTTCATTTGGACTAAGAGAATTTTTAAAAAATTTCTTGGGTACCTGGGTGGCTCAGTCAGTTAAGTGCCCCACTTTGGCTCAGGTCCTGATTCCTCATGGTTCATGAGTTTGATCCCCACATTGGGCTCTGTGCTGACAGCCCAGAGCCTGGAGCCTATTTCAGATTGTGTCTCCCTCTCTCTCTGCCCTTTCCAACTTGTGCTTTCACTCTCTCTCTCTCTAAAATAAACATTAAAAATTTTTAAATATATTTATTTATTTTTGAGAGAGAGCAAGCAAGCTAAGGAGAGGCAGAAACAGAGGGAGACAGAGAATGCCAAGCAGGCTCCACACTGTCAGCACAGGGCCCCATGTGGGCCTCAAACTCACAAACCGTGAGATCATAACCCAAGTCTAAATCACGAGTCAGACACTTAACTGACTGAGCCACCCAGGCGCCCCTGGACTAATAGAATTTTGTATTATTCTTTTTTTATCTCCATTATGCACTTAATTAGCTTTTTACCTTCTTTGGCTTATTTTATCAGTGGTTGCTCTAGGTTTTACCATATGCATCTTTAACTTATCACAGTATACCTTCAGTTAGTGTTTTTATCACATCATGTACACGTCATGTACACATCATGTAGAGGGTGTGAACTTTGCAAGTTGTTCTATTTACTTGCTTGCCTCAGAAGATCTCTAAGTCCTTTACCACTGCCACCAAGTTCAGCCCTTGTACCTGAGAGGAGAGTGAATAAATAGGCCTTAAGTGAAAAAATGCTGGTTTGACACTTCATGTAGCAGACATAAGATCTTGAACAAATCATATAAAGTTGAGATCTGAAAAGCAGATACAGTGGCTAAAAGAGTGAGGGAAAGTTCAGTGTAACAGAGACAGGTGAAGACTGGGCTATAATTAGCAGGAGGCTGCCATTATCAGTTTAATGCCAGTTAAAGTAGGAGATTCTGTTTACCAACTTATGTAATAATCAGGAAGGATTCCATTGAGTATCATCAGTTTCCTAAATCCTAGCAGAACTAAGCTCCTCTACCTGCTGACATCCTTTTGAATATGAAGACTATTTGCCCTGTTTGACCAAACGCCTTCCTCTCTCTCAAGCAGTAGACTCCGGGACTTGTTACTTCCCAATGCCGAAGTGTTCACTAGCCAGCTCTCAGTTGTGAGTTGAGATCATTAAGACTTGCATAGCTGCTTTGGGCTCAGAGCTCATCTCTGCAGTTCTCCTTTTAAGGATCCATCTCTAAACGAGCACGGCCTGTTCTCTGGCAGCTAAGTTATCTGCTTTCTCATCCAAAGAGCTTTGGACAACCTGTCTAGGAGTGTAGAAGCAACTTCATTCATTTTCTTTCTCAGATGTTGACATTTCAAATGCTTAAAAGGCACAGTAATACATGCATGGTACTTGGATGAGTAGGACTTGTTCAGTATACCTAGATGGTATATGTTTATGCATACCTACATCTGTTTAATTCCCTTGATTGAGCACTGTTAACTGAGCCATATGTGATTTTGTTTATTGTATTTGCTTAGAGTACATTCAAGAAAATCCTAGGGCTATACAACACTTTATAGGTTCAGTTGCATTGATTTGGGAGGGAAGAGAGAAGGGAAACATGAACTTGACATTTCTTTCTTTCTCTCTTTCTTTCTTTTTTTAATTTTGAGACAGAGAGAGACAGAGCGTGAGTGGGGGAGAGGCAGAGAGAGAGGGAGATACAGAATCTGAAACAGGCTCCAGGCTCTGAGCTGTCACCACGGAGCCCGATGCAGGGCTCAAACCCATGAACCGTGAGATCATGACCTGAGCCAAAGCCGGACACTTAACTGACTGAGCCACCCAGGTGCCCCTACTGGAGACTTTGAATTTGACATTTCTTGAGTGCTTGTTCTGGGCCAGGCTTCCCATCTTACAGATGGAAAATGGCAGAGCCAGGATTTGAATCTGTGTCACCCCAGCATCATCTTTTGCAGCCTTTATCATGGATGGCATTTTAAATGTGATTAGGTTTATATTTTCTTTCCTATTATGAAATTGACACAAGGCACTGGTATGTAGAGGGAAGAGCAGAATGGATGAGCCTGTTGAAATCCACACCTTCAGGATCTCTTGTTCCTTCTGTTTCAGCAAACTTTTAAGAGTATAACCTCATTGATAGGTTGGTATGTGATGGCAGTCCTGTGTTTCATTTGGCCTTTAGAAATATTCATATAACTTGCTTTTTTAATGTAGAATTTGGAAAGCAATAAAACCTTTTGTCTATGGATTTGGAAGACTTCAGTGATTAGGAAGCAGATCAGGTCTGGCTTGTGATTCTTCCTTCAGTAGCTAGATTCAGGCTCCTCCTACCCCTGAGGTGGACTACAGTCTGCATGTCATTTAATTGGAAGAATGTTCAAGAACCAGCTTGAAACCTATTTATTTGCTCATAATTCTGTGACTCAGGAATTCAGGCAGGGCTCAGCCAGGCAGTTCTCTGTGTGGCCGCAGCAGGGGTAGCTCAGGTTGTAGTCAACATGGTGACTGGAGGTGGACCTGTCTGGCACCTTGGTAGGCGAGGCTAGGAGGTAAGGACCCTTCCTCCACTTGACTAACTCCGATTTTGTTACATGGTGGCTGGATTCCAAGAGTGAGCATTCCAAGTAGTGAAGGCAGAGCTGCAGTTCTGTCAGGGCCCGACCTCAGAATTCACTTCCTGCCCATTCTGTGGATCAAAACAAGATCTGGGCTAGCCCTGTGATGAGGAGAGGCGCCATTGCAGAGGCGTCTGAGCCAGACAGTATTGTTGCGACCCTTTTTAGGAACGTAATCTACCACCGAATCCTCTCCCCGGAGTGTTTAAGCCTCACGCCAGGCCAGTTCAGTCAGAATCTGACAAAACAGTGAGGTGCCATTAGGGAAGTCCTGTGTGTGTGTGCGCGCGCATGCGCCCGCGCGACTCCTCCAAGCACATTTACGTCGAGGCCCTCAGCCTGGCTCTTTCTGGCTCACCGAGTGTGCGAGACTACTCCCACTCCTTTGAGCCACACTGATAAGAGAAATTGAAAATAATGTAAGTGCTGTTACATTTTTTTTCTAGGACGCAGTCCTCCTTCTATAAAAATTTCCCCTGTCTGTTCCCACATACGCTGGGGGTTAGTACTATTGTTTTGTTTTTTTTTAATGTTTTATTTATTTTTGAGAGAGAGAGACAGCATGAACAGGGGAGGGTCAGAGAGAGAGGGAGACACAGAATCCGAAGACAGGCTCCAGGCTCTGAGCTGTCAGCACAGAGCCCGACGCGGGGCTCGAACCCACAAACTGTGAGATCATGACCCGAGCCGAAGCCGGACGCTTAACCGGCTGAGCCACCCAGGTGCCCCAGAACTATTGTTTTATAATTGTTGAAAAGCATGGTGAATTGCTGGTAAGAACGAGGTCTTCTGTGTCTTCGTCTTGGGTGATAGCACAGCGTCAGACTGCAGATACGCAGGAAATTGTAGACTTGAACCATTAAAAATGGCGCTGCTGCTGCTGAGTGTTATCAGTTCCTGTCAGAATTCGGTAATCTTACAGATCAAACAATTACACATCTCTGTTAAGAATTCAGAAAAACATGTGATCTTGCACTTGAACCGATTTAAAATTAGATTCAACTTGAAAAGTGACCTAAACATGTTTAAAGGAGAAAACAGTTTTTTAAATGTGGAAGCACATTTAGAAACCTTGAATAAGTATAATTTACTTCTCCACAAATGACTTCATTTAGAAAGGCCTAACGCAGAACCCTTCTGACTTTGAACCATTTAAAATATAGGACATTTTCTTGGTCACTTTCAACACAGGAGCACACCAGAGTTTACTCTTGAAACTATGTATTAATGGTCCATGAGAGTGTTGTAGCTCATGGAGTGCAAAACCATGAGACTGATCAATTATAAGATTCTATCTTGTAAGAGGTATAGATTGCTGGTCCTCCTTTTGTAAAGATTTGAGGTAATCTCTGGGAGGACTTTGGAATCTGTGTTTTTCCTGTGTGTTCCTGCCGTTTTTTTAGAAATGCATATTTAAAAAAAAGAAATGCAAATTAGTGAGTCCCGCCCGAGACCTATCTGAGGTTATCTGTGTTTTAACGAAACAGGTTTTCCAAGTGATTTCTTACACGCGCTAAAGTTGGGGAACCACTTTTGCAGAGAAATCCATTTCTTAGTTCTCTGCCTGACAGTTCTGTTTCTTCTAGAAAATATCCCCAAAAGATTTTCACAGTATAGGAAACTGCAGTTAGGGACTCTTAAGTAATACAGGTGGTTGGTTGTTAGTTTAAATTGAATTATAGTTTACATACTATAAAACTCATCTATCGTAAGTGTACTTTTCGGTAATTTTTTAGTAAATGTACAGTAATACAACTATCACTAAAATCTAGTTTTGTAACTAAAATCCAGTTATATGTTTGGGATCAGTCCCTGTTTCCACCTTCATTCCCAACCACTTACTCTGCTGTCTCTGGATTTGTGTTTCCTAGAGATTTCTTATAAATTAAATAATAATATACTATGTAGTCTTGGGGTGCCTGAGTGGCTCAGTCAGTTAAGCGTCCGTCCAACTTCAGCTCAGGTCATGATCTCACAGTTCGTGGGTTTGAGCCCCGTGTCAGGCTCTGTGCTGGAGCCTGCTTCAGATTCTTTGTCTCCCTCTCTCTCTGACCCTCCCCTACTCCTGCTTTCGCGCGCTCTCTCTCTCTCTCTCTCTCTCAGAAATAAATAAAACATTTAAAAATTTTTTAAAAATATATACCATGTAGTCTTTTGCGTTTGGCTAGCTTCACTAGGTTCATCCATGTTTAATGGGTTGCACCTTTTCATTGTTAAATAGTATTCTATTATCTGAATTTACCACATTTTGTCTATCCATTCACTAAGGTGATAAGACATTTGGATTGTTTTTAGGTGAGGCAGTTATGAATGATGCTGCTGTGAACATTTACAGGCAGGTTTTTGTGTGGTCATGTATTTCCACCTGGGAGGTCTCTGTTTATAAGAAACCGACAAACATTTTCAAGGTGGCTGTACATTTCAGCAGTGAATGAGAGTTCCTATTTTGTCACAGTCTCTCAACACCTGGTATTGTCAGTCTTAGGAAATACAGGCATTCTAGTAGGTATGTAGTGGTTTCTATTTGTGTTTTTTTTTTTATTTTTTATGTTTTATTTATTTCTGAGAGAGAGAGAGAGAGAGACAGCATGAACAGGGGAGGGTCAGAGAGAGAGGGAGATACAGAATCTGAAACAGGCTCCAGGCTCTGAGCTGGCTCTGTCATCACAGAGCCCAACGGGGGACTCGAACCCATGAACTGTGAGATCATGACCTGAGCCGAAACCGACTGAGCCACCCAGGCGCCCCTATTTGTGGTTTTAATTTGTATTTCCTAATAAGTAATGATGTTGAGCTTCTTTTCATGTGTTCATTAGCAATTTACGTATCTTCTTTGGTGAAATGTCTTCAAATCTTTGCCCAAATTGTTTTTGTATTGGGTTGTTGTCATCTTATTATTGAGTTCTAAGAATTTCTTTTGTGTTCCGGATACAAGCCTTTTATCAGATATGTGATTTGCTGATATTTTCTCCCAATGTGTGGCTTGTCTTTTCATTTTCTTCCGTGGTTGGCTTTTCAAGAGCAAACATTTTAAATTTTAATAAAGTGCAGTATTATCAATCTTTTTCTCTGATTGATTATGCTTTGGTGTCATATATAAAAAATCTTTGCCTAATCCAAGGTCACAAAAACTTTCTCCTATGTTTTTATCTAGAAGTTTTATAGTTTCAACTCTTACATATGTCTGTATTCCATTTGGAGTTAATTTGGGGGTATGGTGTGAGGTAAGGGTGTAAGTTTTTTTTTTTCTCTTTTTGTTTTTTAACATCATTTGCAGCAGTAATCCTGATACCAGATGTTGAAAAGACCATCCTTTCCCCACTGAATTCCCTTGGCAAAAAATCAATTGGCCATAAACATAAAGGATTATTTCTGGACTCGGTTCTGTTCCATTGAGTTATGTGTCTATCACTGTCTTGGTTAGTCTTGGTTGCTTACAGTTTTATAGTAAGTTTTGAAGCCAGGTAGTATGTTTTCCAACTTTGTTATTCTTTTTCAAAATTGTTTGGCCATACCAGGTTGTTTGTATTTCCGTCTGAATATAGGATCAGCTTGTCGATTTCTACAAAATGGTTCTCCCTTTTTGACTCTTGAAGATTTTTCTTTCAGGAGTCTGAGACTTTGAGAGAGGAGCTGAAACTGACTCACTGCTCTTTGGGAGCTTATAACAAACAGCTCCTGAGAGACACTTGCCGTCATGGCATTGCTCCAAGTTAGGCATGTTATGTTTAACAGCTAGTGCAAACACAGGTCAAGGCCAGCCCCCGAGCAGCAATGACTGGGGTGTTTCCCTTCACCTCAAAGTCTCACCGGTTGTTGGCACTCCAAGAATACTTAATAGGAGTGAGAGAGCATCCACAAAAAGAACAAGTTGAGGATGAAGCATTTATCTTCTCTCTTCTGTTTGAGCCTTCCTTATTATAAAGCCATCTTGATACCAGTATGTTGTGAAGCAGCCTGGCCAAGCCTGGCTCCCTCTTCATTGAGTTACAGGCAGCGTCTTGGTTGATTGCTTTTATCAGATTTTTTTCACCTGTTCTTGCCTAAGCCTGTAATACATTATCACTCAAACCAGACATGCTTTTATCTTTTCAGAAGCTTGCAAGAGGAAGCTCTAGTGCTTTTCTTCCTCAGTTTTACTTAAAGGAACATTTTATTTCTTTCTTGCAAAGGTTGGCTGTTCATCTTTTAACATTTTAAATAGCCATTTCTTTTGAATGAGCTGCCTTCCAAAAACTGTATACTTCTATTTCACCAGGCCTTTTATGCCAGATTCACTTAAACCCAACTCCTGTTTATTGAGTGTTTGATATATTCAGACTATCCCTTTAGGCCCTACTAGATGTGGAGAAATGGATAAAACCTGGTTCTTGACCTCATGGAGCTTCTAGTCTGGTCAGAGAGACTGTGTGTAATGTAGGTACATGAATAGCTATAGAACGTAGCAGTGTAAGAAATTGGGAAGATCTCAGGGTTGGATGAAGTAATGGTTTTTCAAGAAACCTCCTGTAAATCAAGAGCTACCTTTGCTTCATATTTTTTAAAACCATGATCTTGACTTTCAGAATTTAATTCTTAAAAATCTCTTGGAGCAATTTAACCTTGCTGACTGTAGAACAGATAGAGTGCTTGACTTCCAGACTTGGCCTCTTGCTTTACTTTGCTGTCTCTGATTTTACAAGGCTCTAGGATGTATTTTTAATTATGTTATTTGATGGGTATTCTGTTTTCCTTGGGAAAAAGATGCGTGTGTGTGTGTGTGTGTGTAAAACAAATGAACTGTGAGCTACATGCTCATAAAGGGGGTAACATATTTTAAGCACCTCATCTGTCATTTAATATATTTTTAAAAGTGAGATTCTTTTCTCTAACATTGCTTAATACTTCCACCAGAAAAAGGAGGTGGCAGAGGATCTGAAATAGTGACTCTGTTAGCTGCCTCCCCTGTCCCTTTCTGAACTGTGGGAAACCCTTTTTAGCAGAATCTCTTGGCAGGTAGCATGGTTGGATCGCGGAGCAGCGCTTGCCTGGTGGTCTCTTGGATCCAGTTTAGATACCTATTCGTTGAGCACTTGGTGTGAGAGTTTGTTTGTTTGTTTTTAATCTAACCCACACCCGTGCAAACCACGTTCCCCGTGCCAGCTCCAAAATAACCCTGGCCATGACTCAAGAAAAACCTGGTAAGTGACCTAAAATTAAATCCATGAACTCTCCCTGCCCTTTGCATTACATTTTTGTTGTTGTTGTCAGGTATTCTTGACTTTTTCCCCTTTAGGGAAAGTCTGGGGAGAAGTTAGAGTCATTATCCTAAGCACAGAGCAGGGATGGATGATTGGAGAAGGAAGATTATTGTTAATAAGCATAGGTGGGGTCAATGCAAATTTTTCTGGATCTAAGATTTTCTTTTTTGTTGTTTTTTTTAAGGAGATGGAAGTTTATAAGATTTTCTTTTTAAATAGCAATAAAGATTCCATGACATTATCAATCACTAGTTTTGTCCCAGAGATCCCTGTTATGATCTTGACTTTGACCATGAACCATATTATGTTCTGTAAGGCTGCTCTGCTGAGTCTTCCCCTTAATGAGCTCCCTGAGTGCTCACAGGTGCAGACTGTGGTATATTTGCCCAACACCTTTCAGATTACAGGAGATCATGCAGGTCTTGGAAAGGGGGCACTAACCTAAAGTTGGTTTTTATTCCAACTTAAAAATAAGCGTATTGGATATTAAAATTCTTTCTTTGCTGGGTTTTTTTAAAAAAATGTTTTATTTTATTTTTGAGACAGAAAGCACAAGCAGGGAAGGGGCAGAGAGAGGGAGAGACAGAATCCGAAGCAGGCTCCAGGCTCTGAGCTGTCAGCACAGAGCCCGACACAGGGCTCAAACTCACAAACCGTGAGATTGTGACCTGAGCCGAAGCAGGACGCTTAACCAAATGAGCCACCCCAGCATCCCTCTTTGCTGGTTTTAACTTTCCTGCTGGGGTAATGATAGTTATGTGGTTGAGCTTACTGTCTGTTGAAAAACAGAAACAGAGTGTGTACAGAAAGTAGACAACAGTATTGTGGGACTTTTTAAAAAACATTTTGAGTCCTTTAGAGTTTAACATTTGTGTTTACTTAGATCTCAGAGTTTTTTATTTTTATGAAAAAATTAAGCATTTCAAATATATACAGGAGTATAAGGGGGTGCCTGGGTGGCTCAGTCCCTTGAGTGTCCAGCTCTTGATTTCGACTCAGGTCATGATCTCACTCTTGTGAGATTGAGCCCTATATCGGGCTCGAGGCTGGGCATGGAGCCTGCTTGAGTTCTTCCTCTGCCTGCCTCTCTCAAAACAAACAAACAAACAACAACAACAACAAAAAAACAGGAGTATCGGAAATAATATGGCAAACATCTGTGTGGCTATCACCAAGATGAAATGGTTATATTATTTTGTATCTTTCTTATGACTTTACCTGTGCTTGTACAACCACCAGTACCATTTCCTGATGCATGTAATCATATCACACTTGTGTTTTTTCCTTTCTAGTCCTTGTATCTCTTCTCTCTTTTTCTTTTTGTGTTAAATTCACTAAGGCTGCCATAGCAAGGTACCACAGACTCGGTGGCTCAAACAATAGAAATGAATTTACTCACAGTTTTAGAGGCTGGGAGTCCAAGATCAAAATGTCAGCAGGATTGATTTCTTCTGAACCTCTGCCTATAGCTTGTAGATGCCCTTCTTCCCCATGTCTTCACATGGTCGTCCTCTGTGTGCGTGTCCTAATCACTTCTTCATTAGCAGATAGTCATACTGGATTAGGGCTTGCTATAGTGACCTCATTTAACCTTAATTATTTCTTTAGTAGCCCAGTCTCTAAATACAGTCAGTCATATCCTGGGTTACCAGGGGTGAAAACGTCAACATAGAAATTTTAAGGGGACACAACTCAGCCCATAATACTCTACTGGGTCAGCCATCTAAGACACCCCTAAATTAAAGCAGTGATGGTGGGCATCCTTATTTGTTTCTGACTATAGAGAGTTTTTTTGTTTTTTGTTTTTTGTTTTGAGAGAGAGGAGAGCAGGGGAGGGGCAGAAGGGGGGAACAGAGGATCCAAAGCAGGCTCCAAGCTGTCAGCACAGTGCCCGACGCAGGGCTCAAACTCACGAACCATGGGATCATGACCTGAGCCGAAGTCAGGCACCCCTTAAAGAGAATGTTCTTAAAGTTTCACCACGGAAAAGTGATCGTTACTGTGGTTTGTAGATACCTTTCACTAAGTTAAAGAAATTCCTTTCTTTATCTTGTTTGCTCTCAGAAATGGATGTTGGAGATTTTCCAACCCCATGAGGGCTCTCTTCACAAGTTAGAGTCGGAAAACGGAAATACCTGGCCTTCCTAACAGTGGGGTTTAGAGACATGAACTTGGCTCTGTCCACAGGCAGAGCTGCTTGAGGCCAAGGAGGCAGCCCACTGACAGAGTCTGGTTCTAGCATATAAATGGCATGGGTGGCGGGGCGGGGATACGATGGTGGCACTTTAGTCGGGTGTCTCCAAGGTGGACAGTGTTGTGGTCCAGTGTTGTGGTGTGGGGTTCGGCTTTGCCACTAAAAGATTAGTTTCCAGGTCCTGTCACTCTGCTACCATCTAATTAACTTCTTTTCTGCCTAAACGCCGAGTCATTTTCTGCTGATTGCTATGAGGAATGCTTTCTGGCCCAGGTGTCCTCCCTTCCACTCTCTGAGAAAGCTCTCTGGTCCTTTCCGAGGTTTTTGAGTTGGGCACTCTAATTTACGATTTTCCATTATGTTTATTTTCTAGCACTTGCATTTTTCACATCTTTACTGAGATATAATTTACATACAATTTGCCCTTTTAAAGCCCATGGTTCACTGGTTTTTAGTATGTTCAGAATTGTGCAGCCACCACTGGCATCAATTTTAGAACATTCACATTACCCCAAAAAGAAACTCCACTCTCTCTAGACATCTCCCATTTCCCCCAAGTCTCCTGGAGCTGGGCGGTGTACTTCCTGTCTGTGGAGATTTGCCTGTTAAGTATATGCATTTTTAATTGCCCCTAGGTTCTGCTTTCCTGTGTCCCACAAACTATTTTTAATCACAGAGGAATTATTGTTTATCCTCTTTTATTGTTTCTTTCTAAAGATCACTTTGGTATTAACATAAGAGGCCTTATGCTTGGTAAGTTAATATTCAGTATTCATGGCTATTGAATATAGAATGAAAATAGTATTCTTAGATCTCATGGTGAAGTTGGCAGTTACATTTCCTTAGGTGATCCAATACAAATGCATACTATTATCTGCTCTGTTTAAAGAGATGTGAGATCGGGGCGCCTGAGTGGCTCAGTCGGTTAAGCATCTGACTTCGGCTCAGGTCATGATCACACAGTTTGTGGGTTCAAGCCCTGCATCGGGTTCTGTGCTGACAGTTCAGAGCCTGGAGCCTGCTTCAGATTCTGTGTCTCCCTCTCTCTGCCCCTCCCCCACTCGTGCTCTGT
The DNA here is from genome assembly GCF_008692635.1 of Crocuta crocuta. Lineage (NCBI taxonomy): Eukaryota > Metazoa > Chordata > Mammalia > Carnivora > Hyaenidae > Crocuta > Crocuta crocuta. The sequence continues at coordinate 576,476 of NW_027527964.1, forward strand.
CTCTCTCTGTCTCAAAAATAAATAAAACAAAAAAAAATTTTTTTTAAAGTAGTATGAGATCTAGATCCCCTGAAATAAATGAACTAGTTCTCTCCCTGTAATGAGCTCCTGGAGACTTGCTTACTTCTCTAGGTTATTTGGATTGCAATCCTATCATTGATTAAGGGCTTCCACTTTTTCATCCCTTCTTCTTAACCCCCACCCCCATGACCATATTTAATTGCCTTGATACATGCATAGGTTTTTATGTTTATAATTGTACAAGATATATTTTTTCTTTTCCTCACTTTATTCCCTTGAAAAATTTCAATCCTAGAGAAAACTTGAAAGAATAGGACAATGAGCACCTGTATACTGTCACTTAGTTTCACCCAATTGATATCTTGCCATATTTGAACTTCTCCTCCCTCTGTGTCTGATGTATTTTTTTTCTGTACCACTTAAAAGTAAGTTGTAGTCACTTACTCCTAAATATGATCTAATTAGTATATTTAATATTACATCCTTATTCAAGTTTCCACTTGTCCCCAAAATGTCCTTTTCCTTGTCTGCCTTTTTTCCCTCCTTCCTGCCCTTGCTTCCTTCCTTCCAGTATCTTATTACACTTTGAAATTTTGAATCCTTCATTATGTCCTTAATTTTCAAATATCCTTATTTTCCAGGCCCAGTCAGATTGGACTATTTCGGGTTCCTGCCCGGATTATTTTGTAATTTTTAACATCAAGCTCCTCGCAAGCAGGGTGTAGAAAGTGCAGGCCCAGGGCCACAAGCCTCAGGGGAGACTTTCTTCCCTCTGTTTGTGCATAGACAGGCCTCTCTCTCTTTCTCTCTCTCTCTCTCTCAGTTTCTGGCACTTGGGGATTTCCAGTCCTTTCGTTCTCCACTTTTATGAGGTATTTGTAGCAGTAGAGTTTTCTGTTTCTATAGGCCATCCTGTTAGTCTAACTGGAAGTTCCCTTGACTTTCATTTTCAGAATGGAGACTTGGCGCTTCAAAGAATGTTTACTTTACTCTCACAGGTTTACTCTTCTGCGAACTTCCAGCAAGTGCCCAAAGTTGTTGTCTTTCTCTCCATCGAACAAATTTGGGAATCTTAGCTCCCATATTATCCGCCCTGATTACAAAGTTCTGACAAATTCTTATTATTTTTTTAAATGACTAGGACTTGGAGAAGGGATGGGGTGGTAGAGCCCTGTAGGGAGGGTAGTGATGTTGTCAAAGTCACAAGTATCTTTTGCTTAGTCTTTGGGTTCTGTAGGGCGTTAGTACGTCAGCATTTGAATGTGTCAGAACTGTTTGCTTTCCGGTGTGATCAAGCCCCAGCAAAGTACTACATTTTATAAGATGAAAAGAATCATGATTCCCTCCCCTGCTGAGGCTGTAGTTTGAAGGATTTATAACTTTTTAACATTTTCTTTTTTTAGACAGGATCTTATTTTCAACAACAGATAGAAACAGCTGTGTCCAGAGTATGTTTTCTCCTGCTTCTTGTGAACTTTACCAGCAAATGATGGTTTAGGAGCTCTCAAAGCTGGGAGAACCCTATTTTGACAAATCCAGACTTGGGTATGGTGGGTGTGAAACACTCATTTTTTAAAGAAAACTTCTCTATAATCTTCAGCTTGCAGATTTGCTGCTGCCTCAATGGAACTATAGAAAACATCTATTTTTTTCTTCTTGTGACCTACCTTTTTTTCCCAAAAAAATAATCTCTTGATCTCTCACCTAATATTTCATATAATGCCAAGATTACTGTCCCAAAGAGGAAAGGCCTTTGGGCACAAATGGTTCAGAAATATCAGTTAACATTTTTGGTAACTGATTAACTTTCCTTTAGTTTTAAAATTAGAAGGTAAAGGTTTCTGTGGTTGAGAAACCTCTACGGACTTTGGTTTTCCTTCTCTCCAGTAAGTGGTCACACTACTGGAAGAGGACTAGGGAGGGAAATGTTTCAGAATCGTCTGAAGAACTTTGGTTTAACTTTCTACTTTGAAATAATTATCGATGCTCAGGAAGTTCTTAAAACAATAGAGTATTCCATTGTAGCTTTGTGCAGTTCCCCCAGTGGTACATTTTCCATAACTTAATGAGGAAATTGATGTTGCTATCCTTGACACAGTCCACAGACCTTATTCACATCTCACCAGTTTGACATGCACCCATTTGTGTGTTAGGCAGATTTTGTAGTTTTATCATGTGTGTGGGTTGGAGTATCAACACCCACAGTCAAGATACAGTGTTCCATCTCTGCAGAGATGCCTAGTGCTTTCTTTTATGATCATGCCAATCCCCCTACCTCGCTCCTAGCCCCTGGCAGCCACTGAGCTGTTCTCCATCTTTATAATTTCATAGTATTGTTTATGTTGTATAAATGGGATCGTATAGTATGTCATCTTCAGGATTAACCTTTTTCACTTAGCGCAATTCCCTTTCTATGTTGTTGTGCATATCAGTAGCTCATTCCTTTTTGGAGGGGCTACGTTGTATTTCATGGTATGGATGGACCACAGTTTATTGAAGCCACCTGAAAAACTTAAAAAAATAATCATCTGCTGGGGCACCTGGGTGGCTTGGTTGGTTGAGAGTCCAGCACGTCAGTGCTGATAGTGATCAGGCTCAGGTAGTGATCTTGCAGTTAATGAGTTTGAGCCCCGCATTGAGCCCTCTGCTGTCAGTGCAGAGTCCTCTTCGACTTCTTTGTCTCCGTCTCTCTCTCTCTCTGCATCTTCCCTGCTCATGCTCTCTCTCTCAAAAATAAAATAAACAGTAAAAAAAAATTTCTTACAAAAGTACTCATCTGCTGGTATACCATACCACCTTTTCCACCACTGTCCTTCTCAAACTTAACTTTTACTATGCTTATTTCATCATCATATGCCTGTTCATCTATCCATTCTTCTATCTATCCATCCATCCGTCCATCTGATATTTTGACGCATTTCAAAATAAATTGCAGACATCTGTATACTTTGCTCTAAATATTTCAACATGCATACCATTAACTGGTAATCAATACTTCCTTATAGTTTCTTTCTCTTTTTTTAAAGATTTTATTTTTAAGTAATCTCTACACCCAGCATGGAGCTCAAGATCAGGAGTCACGTGTCTTTCTGACTGAACCAGCAGGGGCCCTTATAGTTTCTCTTGATGTAAAATTTACATACGATGAAACGCACACATTCTAAGTATGTGTTCATTGAGTTTTGACAAATGCATATGCAGGCACACCTCAAACTCCTAATGAGATAGAAAATTTACATCACCCTACCAACCTCAGATTGTGGCTCAGTAGATTTACAGTAGACTTGCAGCCCAAGCATGAGTTATTTGTAAAAGGTCCCTAATTTTGATGAGACCAAGTCTGATGCATGCCCCTCTTCTTTTTTTTCTTTTTTCTTTTTTTAACCTTTATTTATTATTGAGAGACAGAGCATGAACATGGGAGACATGGGAGAAAACATGGGAGAGAACATGAACATGGGAGAGAACATGGGAGAGAGAGGGGGAGACACAGAATCCGAAACAGGGTCTGTCAGCACAGAGCCTGATGCAGGGCTCGAACTCACAAACTGCGAGATCAAGACCTGAGCCAAAGTGGGATGCTTTACTGACTGAGCCACCCAGGCGTCCAGATGCATGCCCTTCTAGAGAACCCCCAGTGACTTGATAGACCTCCTTCAAACCCAGAGACTTGCTTAAGGTGAAGCTAGGTCTTCTCATCTGAGGGGTGAGTGACACCCTTACTCCTGCAAAGCCACCTCTATCCTCACGGAACTGAGTCCACCAGGGACAGTAAAATGAGAGAATTGTGCGGCAAACATCCATATGACCGCCACATAAACTCTACAGTCAACATTTTCCTATGTTTGCTTTACCACAAATTATTCATCATTGCAGTCCTTCACCAGCCCATCTCCTAAGCTGTTTTGCAGCCTTTCCCCATATGCAGGGTTAAGCTCAGCATGATCTCCTCTGTGATTCTGCTCCTTTGCAGCACAAGTTTAGAGAACTACAACAGGGCTGGTGACCCCTGTGAAAATGAAGAGAATCTGAGCCTGCAGATGTGAGAGGCATTTTCATTTGCTGCCATTGGGGATATGACGTGCGTGTTCCCGAGGCTAGCTAGACATCCTGTGACTTGACTCCGTGAGGCGTCTGTGCTGGAAGTGAAGGAGGGACCTCCTGAGGAAATGGACTCTTTCTTAAGTCCTGGCTAGGTAGGCTGACTGCCTTCCTGAAGCCCTATTTATAGATCCCCGAGGAAATCTAGGGGATTTTATCTCACTTCCCACCCTACCTTATAAAATTAGTTCAGGTGGGTGGTTAGAATCCTAATGTTAAACAGCAATTATCTAAATATACATGTAAGGTGGGAACAGAGGGTCAGAAAAGAATTATATTCTCCAACTCGAGGCCTCCAGCTGACAGGATAAAAACCGCTGTGCCCAGTATCTGCAGCCGTCAAGGGTTGTGAGTGAGCCCAGAGGTTTTCTTCTCTTTGCATCTGTAATTCCTATCATAGGTGTGCCTCATGCTGCAAAACACAATTCGTGTATTAAATAAGCAAATTTGACTCATCTGAATAGTTTTCTTCACAAGCTCAGATTATGTCTTCTCAGACTGCGCTTTGGTGTGATACTTCACACTGTCCAGAAAATCTAGACTTTAGGAAAGAACCTGTAGGGTATTTCCGGTTGGCCTGGGGTTTCTGGGCTCCCTATTCAGGCCACCTCTGCTGTAGTGGCCACTGGCTTATGTGGTTCATCCTGGGGCTCAGATTCTTCTATTACATTCCCTGTGGTGGTCAGCGTCTTCCCAAGCTCGCTCAGAACTTTGCTTCTCGTTGAATTATGTGTCTCTTCCTTCAGCTTATAGATTTGCTTCCATTTTATTTTATTTAAAATTTTTGTATGTTTATTTTTTGAGAGAGTGCAAGAAACTGAGGGGGGAGGGGCAGAGATAAAGGGTGACAGAGGATCTGCAGCAGGCTCAGTGCTGTCATTGCAAAGCTTGACATAGGGCTCAAACTCACAAACCGTGAGATCATGACCTGAGCTGAAGTTGGATGCTCAACTGACTGATCCACCTAGGTGCCCCTATTTTATTTTATTTTTAAAGATTTTTTTTTTTAAGTAATCTCTATACCCGGTGTAGGGCTCGAACTCACAACCCTGAGATCAAGAGTCGCACACCCTTCTGACTAAGCCAGCCACGTGCCCCAGGTTTGTTTCTATTTAAAATTATTTCTTCCTTCATGTTGACAGTTTACTCTGTATGCCCCCTTCAACCCAGCAAGACCCCTTAGTTTCTGCTGGTTTTGTGGTTCCCATGGAAATGAAAGAAGCCCATGTGGAAAATAACCAGCCTGATATGTGTGTTTGAGCAGCATAATGACTCTCTTTACACTTGTGTTCCAGAGCCCCGGCTCTTCTGCCTGCCTTGCTGCTTTCTGTGGGTCAGAGGACAAGCTAGGCACAGACTAAGACTAAGGTCTAAGATCCAGGACAGAATTCCACATCAGGACTGGGTGAGAGGGAAGAATGGGGAGGGAGTTCGGGGGGGTGGACAGCCATAGGGGAGATCACTGTGGACTTTTCAGGCCACACGCTGGGTTTTCAGTCTTGACTCTGGTGTATCTAATTAAGGGTCTAGAATCATTGCTTTTTTACTTTAAGAAGTGACTTAATAACTTAACAGTCAGTAATACTACTGCTCTGTGCTTCGCTGACCACCTCTGCCATCTAAGTGCCATAATGGCATTACTGTACTGCTCTGAGATTTCTCTCCTGATACCAGTTCCATTGGGAGGTTGACCTTACCTGTTCATGTGGAGCATCACCTCTCCTGGAGCGTGAGACCTGCTCCCTGGTGATGGTGCCTTGGCTTTGACTGCCCCCATCAGTTGGAGGATCTTAGCCTCTCCTTGTCTCTCACACCTGGCCTTTCATACTGGTCAGGCCCAAACAAGAGGATGCAAAGACAGGTCTGTTCTCCTGTGTAGCTCTCTTGTTTTAGAGCAGTAATTAAAGGAGCAGGGTGTCTGGATGAACCTGTTCCTGTGATCTTATCAGCTTCCGAGAGCAAATGCAGAAAGAAGGTCTTTGTAACTGGCAGAGTGGGTGGGCCAGCACTCTCATTTGTAGAGGGATGGCTTTCCTCTCTCAGCAAGCAGGGCCGGGCATCATCCTGTGCTGCGCTGATGCGGGAGGGAAATGAGAAGTGTGGGAACATTGGTCTGACTTTTCCCCTTGCTCCCATGTTACTGTTTTCTAAAGGAACTATTTCTCTGATTTAAATAAAGTTGGCAGGGCTAGCTAACTAGAATTGAGAGCCTCTCCTCCTTTTGTTTTTGCAGTCCCCCACCCCAAAGTCACCCTTCTTGTGCAGAAGTGGAGTCCTGATTTAAGGTCCTAGCATCTCTTTTTGAGAAGAACTTGGTCCCCAGCACTTTGTGTGCTACTGGCTTAGAAACAGGTCTTCTCGGAAAGGCTGCAGGCTTGACTACGGGCACCGCTTGTCCCTCTGGGAGAGAGAGCTTTCCTTTGCCCATAAGGCCAAAGATATTTGGATGCACCAGCTGCCCTGTAGAGCAAGAAACCCCTTCTTGCCAGTCTGTGGAACATCACTTTGGCTGGAAACACTTAAGAATGCAATCTCCATTGACCTCATCAAGTGAGCTTGGTGACCAAAGACTTTGATTTTACAGAATAAAAAGCAGCATAAACAGTCTTATGGGGGATAATTATTGCCATTCCAACTGAAATGAGTTTTCCCTGGGAAAGTCAGCCTCATCCCTAACTGGGCATATCCTTGAAGGACTAAGAGGTTGTCTCTCGCGTCACAAGTTCTGAAGAAAACAAGTGATGTTCCTTCTCCGGTATTTCCTCAATAAAGACATTTGCTAGTCCATGACCCAAAGCTCTCCCTGAGCTGCTCAGAATTTAGATCCATTCCTTTGCTGAGCTGGCAGGTTATATTTATGTATAATCGGACTGTTTGCCAGTAGAGAAAATACTGAGGGCTGCAGTCATTTTAGCTATTAAAGCTAGGTTCCCTTCCCCATATCACTTTAAAAGTCTTTTTTTAGAGGTGCTTGGGTGGCTTAGTCAATTGAGTGTCCAGCTCTTGATTTCAGCTCAGGTCATGATCCCAGGGTCGTGGGACAGAGCCTGCATCAGGCTCTGAATTGAGCTTGAAGCCTGCTTAAGATTCTCTTACTTGCTCAGTGCCTGGGTGGCTCAGTCAGTTAACATTCTGATTCTTGATTTTGGCTCCAGTCATGAGCTCACAGTTCATTAGTTTGAGCCTTGCATCAGGCTGTCAGCACAGAGCCTACCTGAGATTCTCTCCCTCCTTCTCCCTCTCTTTCTCTCTCTCTCTGCCCCTCCTCTCTCTCTCTCTCTTTCTCTCTCAAAAATAAACTTAAAAAAAAAAANAGCCTGCATCAGGCTCTGAATTGAGCTTGAAGCCTGCTTAAGATTCTCTTACTTGCTCAGTGCCTGGGTGGCTCAGTCAGTTAACATTCTGATTCTTGATTTTGACTCCAGTCATGAGCTCACAGTTCATTAGATTGAGCCTTGCATCAGGCTGTCAGCACAGAGCCCACCTGAGATTCTCTCCCTCCTTCTCCCTCTCTTTCTCTCTCTCTCTGCCCCTCCTCTCTCTCTTTCTCTCTCAAAAATAAACTTAAAAAAAAAAAAGATTCTCTCTCCCTGTGCCCCTCATGCTCTCTCTCTCTCTTAAGTTTCTTGGGGCGCCTGGGTGGCTTAGTCGGTTAAGTGTCCGACTTTCGCTTAGGTCATGATCTCACGGTTCGTGGCTTCGAGCCCCGCGTTGGGCTTTGTGCTGACTGCCAGCTCAGAGCCTGGAGCCTGTTTCAGTCTGTGACTCCCTCTCTCTCTGTCCCTCCCCTGCTCACGCTGTCTCTCTCTCTCCTAGAAATAAATAAAACATTAAAAAAGAAATTTAAAAAAAAGTTTCTTTTTGATGTCTGGTTTGAAATACAAAAATCCCTAAGATGAATTGGAATCAGGGGTGCCTGGGGGGCCTAGTGAGTTAAGCGTCTGACTCTTGGTTTCAGCTCGGGTCGTGATCTCACAGTTTGTGAGTTTGAGCCCTGCATCAGGCTCGGTGCTGACAGCTCAGAGCTTGCTTGGGATCCTCTCTCTCCCTCTCTCTTCCCCCTCCCCTGCTCTCACGCTCTCCGACACATTCTCTCTCTCAAAATAAATGAACTTAAAAAAAAAAAAGATGAATTGGAATCTTCCTTCAGAGGTCAGGGCTTAAGGAAGTTGACTGAAAGGATCATCTCCTTCCACAGATCCCAGTGGACATTTTAGTTCACATTCCCATCAGCCAGCTCTGGCCAGAAACCCCATAAAATAAATTATTGGCTGAGAAGTCCATCTTTTTCAATGATGGTCGTGTTCATAAGTTCCAGTGGCCATGGCCAGAATAGGTTTGAGAATCTGGTATATAGTTCCATCTGTTTACCTGTTGGTGTTTACGTGTCTTAGCTAAATAGTAAATCCAGCACTGAAGATCTTGAAGTTCACACATCATCTGCAGGAGCACAAACCACTCTGGACTTACTTCATGGAAGAGACTTAAAATTTTTTTTAGTATTTATTTATTTTTGAGAGAGACAGAGCATGAGCAGGGGAGGGGCAGAGAGAGAGGGAGACACAGAGTCTGAAGCAGGCTCCAGGCTCCGAGCTGACAACACAGAGCCTGACGTGGGGCTCGAACTCGCAGATCAAACCGTGAGGTCATGACCTGAGCTGAAGTCAGACATTTAACCTACTGAGCCACCGGCACTCGTCATGAAAGAGACTTTTAATACCATTGGGTTCGACCACCCTCTGTGGGAATCCCCTTGCAAAGCAACTAGAAAACTTACAAGTTCTCTGCCTCGGGCCATTTTTATTGCCAGAAAGGTAAGGCAACCAGGATTGTGGTGTCTGGACGTCCTTCACTCCCTGTAGTTAGCCAAAGTGAAAATGAGTCAGTGTTACCTGGCCTGCTGCTTTGAGAATCAGTGATGTCCGTCCCATTTGTTCAGAGGTAAAATTTCCCAGCAGGCGTGTTTTTAGAATGACATTCCAGTGAGTGTGTAACATGTTCAGTCTTTGAAGGGCAGGTGAGCACCCTGTGGACTAAGCTTGCTCGAGCAAGGTGGTGAAGGTGACATGTGGCCCCCTGCAAGGCCCTGGCTTTGTTTAAACTTCTCTGTTTTCTAGGAGAACTTTGATCTCCTGATGCACTCAGCCCTGTGGCATTTCTCAGTTCCATTTCTTGGATTGCTGGAATCCAAGATTTAGGATTTTATTCTGATGGCATTTCTCCTTACAGAGTCATGAGGTTGTATTTCCTTTCAGATTTGTTCAAACTCTCCTGGGGTTTTTGCCTTAGTCAGAATCTGATGGCTTCTTTGAAAACCTCCACCCTGCCAGCCTCCCCCTCCATTTGCCTGCTCCTTTGACTCCTGTGTTAACTCAAATGCTTGTTTTGTGCTTATTCGTGCCAAGCAGATTTCTGATCTAAACGAATGTACTGAGGTTATTCCAGTACAAATAAAGATGGCGACAGGGCTTAGTTTTCTTGTTTGCTCAGCAGGAATCACTGGGTTTGATTAACACCTGGAGCATTTTTTAAATGATTTAGTTTGGTCCTGAATTGAGAGGCACTCGAAGAGGACCAACTCCTTCAGCCCCAAGACTAAAGAGCCTTCCCCTAGCCACGAGGCTGGCTGGGTCAGGACAGCAGTATGACCAAATTCCTGCTGTTGTTTCTTTCACTTTCTCTGAGTCTGTCATTTAAAATAATGTTTACTTATTTATTTTTGAGAAAGAGGGAGCACAGGTTGGGGAGGGGCAGAGAGAGAGAGAGAATTCCAAGCAAGCTCTGAACTTTCAGCACTGAGCCTGACACAGGATTCGATCTTGCGAACGGTGAGTTCCTGACCTGCACTGAAATCAGGAGTTGGACACTTAACTGACTGAGCCACCCCGGCGCCCCTCTGTCACTTTTGAACCTTCTAGTTCCAGTTCCATAGTCAGAGGTCTTAGGACGTAGGAGTGGAAACAGCTTTCCAGGAGAGAATGCTGACTTCATAAACCAACAGAGAATTCATCATCCCCGGCCTCTGGAGTGTCCCCAGCAACCGCTTTGCCGGGAAGTCAGTGGAGTGAGTTCTATAGGTCTGCCTTGAGAACTGCGTTTTTCCCTGTGAGCTGTGTGTGAAAAGGGTAGGGACCAGTGCACACTGTAAACCCCCTCAGCAAATGTGGGGTCTGAGAGAGAAGACCCTCCATGATGCCCAACCGGTCCTATAAATAGCTGACCTTCCCCCCTTTCCTTTTCTTCCTCCGCAGGAGGGCAGAGAGAGGATGGCAGCCTGGGGCTGGCCCATTAGGTGGGCTGCTCTCATCAGTGGTGTGCTGGTTTTTCCTTCTTGGCTATCAGGCCAAGGATGGTTTCCCCACACCTGCTGGCTCAGCACTCCTGCAGGCAGCAGAAACTAAAGGAAGAAGAGTGGCCAAGGCCTCACAGAAGAGTGCAGGAGTGGTTACCGGTGGGGGCAGCCTGCTGGGGAATTGGAGCCTCCTGGATGGTAGGGATCCCAACCCTTCCTGGTGGACTTGGGCAGAAAGTACGCAGCAGACCTCATCGTGTTGCTCTGAAAAGACATGTTTGGACTGAGTTTGGTAACTTGATAAGAGTTTAGAAGGAGCTAGTACTTCATGCCTGCCTCTGGTACAGCTTTGGGTCGTTGGGTCCAGGAGAATTGTTCCATGTGGCCCCTTTCCCCTTCTCCTTTAAATAAATCCAGTCTCACCACCCAAAAGATGCACTAGGCTCCCTGCATACCTTGGTTAAGAGTTTTTGATCAGGTTGGTTTTTCCTTGTTCTGGTTCTGAGCTGCTGTGACCCAAGGGCTGCTGCCTGCCAAGCTTTTCATATTTGAATATGAATGACTAGCTACTGGCCTTGATCTCCAGTCACCTGAGTATTCGGGAGCTGTGAAGGAAGCCCTCAAAATGCCCCAGATCTGCCTGCTATAGGAAGAGCCTGAGATCAGGCTTCCAGATTAGATTACAGGACTCATTATGGAGACCTGGCAGTTACCCTTCCGTTTCAGGCTTGGTGTCAAATATCCATAGAATTTGAAAAAAGAACAGCGTAATAAGTCAACATCGAGTATGATAAATCTCTGGTACTGTGAGGGTATCGGAGAAAACTATAGTCTTTTATTTTTGTGTGCGGTGAAATGACATGGCTAGGCCAGGAGCCAGGCTCTGCCATCAAAAAAATCCAGTCTGAAGTTTGTTCTTAGGTCTTACTTGATCCTTCTGTTTTTAAATGTGAGCACAGAAAGATTTGGAGCCAGCGATGTGAGTGTTTTACTCAAACTGTAATGAATAAGAGTTACAAAAATCAATTTAAAAAGTGGACTAAAGAGGCTCCTGGGTGGCTCAGTCAGTTAAGCGTCTGACTTTGGCACCGTTCGTGAGTTCAAGCCCCACGTCAGGCTCTGTGCTGACAGCTCAGAGGTTCTGTGTCTGCTTCAGGTTCTGTGTCTCCCTCTCTCTGCCCTTCCCCCACTCATGCTCTGTCTCTTTCTCTGAAAAATAAACGCTAAAAATATAAAATAAAAAGTGGACTAAAGGTGTTAGGCTATTAGATTTAACTGCTCCTCTCTCTCTTGCAGGTCGGGATTTTGTTTCATTTGACTCTTGGAAGTCATGTTGTTTATGTTCCTATATCTTTTCCACCCCTCATTTCTCCTCTAATTCCTTTGCACTTACCGAGTCTAGAGGAGCAGATAGAGAGTTGGGATAGGGTTATATGACCAGACCCCTGGTGTGATTATATTATTTGTGATTATTTGCGGAAAACCCAGAAGCACTTGACTGTGTCGTCACTGAACCACCCAGAAGCACTTGACTGTGTCGTCACTGAACCACGGTGATGGGCAGCTTTCTAACGGGTGATCCTACCTTGCCTGTGGCAGGACTGGGGAGATAAATCCCTTCTCCACACATGAGCACCAGAGCCTTGAAGCCCACCGAGCACACCGGTCTCAAAGGGAAGTTTAGGAGTCCAGAAACTTGGGTTTTAACCCTTGTTTTGGGGGAAGACTTCTGAGGTCGTCTCTTCATTTCTCCTCTATGGCTCCGAGGGTCCTGGCATTTCCGAACTGCAGGAGGAGGAAGCTGAGAAAGTGAGGCAAGAGGGTCTCCATGAGACTTGTGGTGACCTCCCTCGAGGCGCTGTGATAAATGCAGGCCGTGGAAGTGGAGTTCTGGTGTTCTGCTGGCAGATTCTATGATGGCTTGGTTGGGAGTGACCAAGGAAGAAGACCTGGGAAGTAGGGCACTTCTCAGCCGCTCCCTGTGCCCCAGTGTAACTTCCATCCCACCAGGTTTCCTGACACAGTTCATTGTTTTGCCACCAGCTTGGTTTAAGGCGTTAATCTGTGGAATCAGCTTTCTGACAGCTTCTGACCTGGCTGAGGCCTTTTAATGAAAATTGGCCTAAATGTAGTGGTTCCCACAGCCACTACGCAAGAGGCTCCCGTGACCAGGAGCCTGGTGGCTGCAACAGTGGAGAACACTGGTTTATAGCGTATTTCCCTCCAGTTAATCTGTGAAAGAAACTTAAAATCAGGTTATACTTTTGACTTGACAAAGTATCAGTGTTCTTGCTGTTACGCTGCTTAGAAGGATCTAAGCAAATGGCTGTTCAGTGACTTCAAAAGAATCGAGACAGTTTGAAGAACTTACTTTGACAGACCTGTTATATCTCATTTATAATAACACGCGTAGAGCCGTGTTTGTCTAGGAGCGCCTCAGTAGTGGCGCGTGGATGTTCTGCTGGAAACGCCAGCAGCCGCGGCCCTGGGAGCTTGGGTACCAGCCGCTGACAACCCCTGGCTCTTCAGAAATTGCATTTCTTAGTCCCGTGGGAAATACTACTCCTTTCATAAAACCTCTCAAGGCCTCTCTGAAGACCTGGAGCTTTCTGTGGACGGTGGCTCAAGGTCAGTGCTTTGACCTTTTGCTGAGGTTCAGAGTTGCTGAAGTGAGATGAATCCTTGCCAGAAAGAGTTGATTAAAAGAGCTAAGGGCAAGTGCAGGTATGAATACGTCTTTACCTTTCCCAGCAGCTTTGGCCACATGCGCCTGAGTTCACTTCGCCATTCACGTTCATAGTGGCGGGCATGGAGCTGGGGTGTTCCCATGTCGGCCGCCCCATGGGCTTGTGGCAGGATGAATGGCATTGCTGTACCTTTTAGTTTGTAATTGCTTTGTACGAGTGTCATTCCTTCAAGTCACTGTAAGTAGCGGAGGCAAAGTGGGGATGGGGTGCTGCATGAGGGTGCGAGGATAGGTGTCGGGGGGGGGGGGGGGCAGGTCTTGTGAAGTTTAACTGTCCGCATGTGAATAACAAACAACCCCTTGCCTTTTCTCATAGAGGCTTTTTAAAAAAGCCAGAGGTATTAATTCTGAAAATATTTTAGAATATTTATCATATGTGAGGCTTTCTCAAGTCCTTCTGTTGGACCTGGGAGCTGTACTCACTTTCTTTAGGGGCAGAAGAGCCCAGGGTCTTCCTTGAACTGAAGGGGACCCGCAGTAGGGGAGGAAACCACAGTGATCCCTAACTTTAAATCCGTAAAGCTTAGAATTAGCAGAATCTCAGAGATATAAGCCAGTCTCTTCACTTTACAAGGGAAAAAGTGGACACTCAGAAATGCTGTTTGTCCAGGTTAGAGACAGACCCTTGATAAGCACACTCACACTCTTCACTTCCTGCTTACTCCTTNATATGGTGGCCTTCATTTGTATGTTCTAAATTTTAGCTCAAAGACTTTTATTTCTTTTTGGGAAAGCATTTGAATTAATAAATAAATGGAGATCATGCATTATTGGTTTTGAGAGTGGATAATGAAGTTTGTGAAGTCATTCTATGAGCTCTGAGGTTCTGTGGCTGTCATAGGGGTGAGTGCTTATGAGCACCTCGTCCCCCCACCCCCAACTCTGCTCAAGTGATAAAGGAAAGACTGTTCTTCCCAGACAGAATCAGAGTGAGAATGGAGAAAACTCCAGACACAAAGCCATTGCCACTTTTGTCCTCAGTAATAAAGACGGGGGACAGGTGGCTTTTTGAGTTGGCCGTGACCTCCCTGTGTGTCTGCCTCCCCTCAGGCCAGGTGGGACTAAACAAGTGGGAGTTGTCTCATGATCTTTGCTACAACACAAGGTCCCTTCCTCATTATTGTCACAGCTCTTCCTGTGGATTTCTGGATCCCCCAAAGAAGGAGAAGGATATTACTTCTGGAAACATCTCTCCTACCTTGAGTCTTGCATTAGTTAATCTTTGAGAGAAGGGCCTGATTTTATATTTATTTTTAATGTTTATTTATTTTTGACAGAGAATAAAAAGAGCATGAGTAGGGAAGGGCAGAGAGACAGCAAGACACAGAATCCAAAGCAGGCTCTAGTCTCTGAGCTGTCAGTACAGAGCCCAATGTGGGGCTCAGACCCACGAACTGGGAGATCATGACCTGAGCTGAAGTCGGATGCTTACCGACTGAGCCACCCAGGCGCCCCATAGAGGGGCCTAATTTTAAACCAAAACTCAGTTGCTCTGTCTTTGATTGAAAAGGAAGAACAAGTCAGTGTGGGTTGGTTAGTTTTGTTCCTTCTTCCCTCCCCACCTCACTTCCCCATCTGGTTCTTCATATTGTCCCGAGGTCTGTCTGCCTGGGTTTTGCTCACAGCTCCAGTCACTCAGAGCTGTCTGACCTTCACCTCCCTGTGCCTCATTTTCCTCATGTGGGAAGTAGGAATGCTAATGGTGCATAGCACGGAGATTCCAGAGATTAAATGCAGTGATGCGAGCATGACACCCAGAACTCATGCCTGGCTCATCGAAGTGGCTCTGAAGATGCGAGCTCCTGTTCTCATTTTTTTCTTCCTCTGACCACTGTCCTGGGTGCATGGACAAGCTAAATAAGCAGCAAACTCAGAGTTGCTGTGGCAAGAGAATTGAGATTTTTTTTTTCTGGCTGCTCTTAGCGATCCTTGCAATATTTGGCACCAGTGTGTCTTGCATTGGTGGGAGCCAAAGGGGCTTTTCAGAAGGACCTGTTGGCTGGCCCTGCCATTGGCTCACTGTGCGTCTTCCCCGGCATCACAGGTGCCATCCTGTGTCCATCACAGGGCCCAGCAAAGGGCAACGAGGAACACTAGCAGCTGGTACGCTGGATTCAGACCTGGTGGTACCAGAGTGCAGTGTTCAGTTAATTCAGACTGATGAAGCTGCTTTTCACAGGGGCTTCGAGCGTACTTGTTACCTTACCTTCTGTGAGATATGGGCTGTGTTCCTCTGTTCCTGCCTCAGGAGCTCTCGTGCCTTCAAATAAGGGAAAGGCGGGGGCACCTGAGTGGCGCAGTTAAGCAGCCGACTCTTGGTTTTGGCTCAGGTCACGATCTCGCGGTTGTGGCTCTGCACTGACAGCGTGGAGCCTGCTTGAGATTCTTTCTCCCTCTCTCTCTCTGCCCATCCCCCATTCATGCGTGCATGTTATCTCCCTCCCTCCATCCTTCCCGCTCTCTCTTCCTTCCTTCCTCCCTCTCCCTCTCTCAAAATAGATAAATAAAACCTAAAAAAAAAAAAGAAGAAGAAAAAGGGGAATGCGCTTCCATGGAGTGAGAAACTACCAATCCCATTGCTTTGGTGATGATGTTACACAAGCTAATACAAGTCGCCGTTTGGACCCAGGCTGTTGGTTGTGCCTCCTTGCTAAGTAGCAAGAATCTCTTTTGCAGAGATCCAGGGTTAATTGTGGGTGGGGGTCGGGAGGTAGAACTTAAAACGTCTTTTTTTTTTTTTTTGGTTCTTGTAATGATGAAAGTAATTTGAGTCCATTATTACAAAAGCAAACAACACAGTGTTTAAAGTAAAAGGTTGTGTCCCTTCTCCCACTCCAGTCTCCCTCTCTGTGGGTAACCAGGTGGCCACTGTGAAACATGGGTGTGTCTGTGCTGATGCCACTGTGTGTGGGTTTCTTTGTTTTCTAAGGGCATCACATTCTGCAACTTCTGTAAAAAATTCAGTTTGTGGACAAGTTAGTATACAAAGGTTTTACCTTTTTATTTTGGCAGTCTGTAATCCATCATATGGCCATTCCACATATTATCAGCCAGACCTCTATTAACCTTGAAAATAAGGGGATACTTTGAAAGTCTGGATAAGGAGCCACTTGCATCTTCTCCCCCATTGGATGACTCTCCTTTCCCAGCCCTGTAGCATTTGGGTGGGGGATTGTCTCCAGAAACACCGAGCAAGAGTTTGTAGACTTGGTCAAGCACTGAGACCAGAGAATCAGACAGGAACCTATACTGTACCATGAGGCTCCAAACTTCCTTTCCTTTCTATTTTGGAATTCCAGGGATAGAGGCAGTAGTTTAGAGGCTCTTTCTTTGAAGAAACAGAACTACTACAGAGGAAAGACCTGTAGATACTAACATTTGGTCACAAGTGAAAAATCTTCCTAGTACCTCTGTTACCAGATTCCAAATGAAATATCAGCTAAGCAGTTTCATAGTGTATTGAGAACATACATATCACAAACAAGTACTGTTTTTCCCCAAAATGCAAGGATGGTTCAACATCAGAAAATCTGTCATATCAGTAGACCAAAAGAGGGAACACATGATCTCCCTTGATACAGAAAAAGAAGTAGATCATTCAGTCCAATTTATGTTTTAAATTCTCTTTAAATAATGATAAAAGGAACTTCCTCAATTTAAAAAAGCTGTATAACAAAAATCTATAGCAAACATTATATCCAATGGAAGAAACTTCACTTAATAGTGGAGGTCCTGATCAATAGGTTAAGGAAAGAAAAAGAAATTAAATGTAAGAATTGGAAGGAAAGAGATAACCCTTTTTGTTTTCTCATGATATTATCAGATGTAAGATGAATCAGTGATATCAGATTATATTTCCCAGTGTCTGCATTAACTGACCAGAAATAGAAGAAATAATAACAGAACCAACCATAGAGTTTCTGGTATTTAACTGAAACAATTTGTAGAATCTCTGTTGGAGATCTAAATGAAAGGAAAGACATTCTGTAATCTTGCATGAGATCTAATATTGTAAAGATGACAATCTTCCCTTCTCATTGATTTATAAATTCAGTGCTGTTCCAGTAACTGTGGAGTAACAGATTACCCCAAAACTGATTAGCTTAAACAGCAGTAATCATTCTCACCGTTTTTTGTGAACCAGTAATTTGGGAGCAGCTCTCCCAGGCATTTTTGGCTTTTTGGCCTCCCATGAGGTCGTAGTCAAATGGTAGCTGTGGATGAGACCATCTCAAAGGCTTTTCTAGTCACGTACCCTGCGTACCCTGCGTATGGTTTGGGAAGACTCAAGGAGTTGGGGGTGGGGACAGCTTGGGCCCACGGGTAAGCTTTTCATGTGGTTTCCCAGCATGGTGCCTCAGGGCAGCTGCACTTCCTACATGTTGGTTCAGAGATCCCACTGCCCTTGTCCCAAGAGAGAACCAGATACAAGCTATCTTACCTTTTTTAAACCTAGCCTTGGAAATCACCTGGCATCATGATTGTGCACCTCTGCACGTAAGTAGTTAAGGCAGGTACAAAGGTCATTCTGCGTAGAAGAGAAGCATCTGTCAATAGAGGAATGTTGGTATCACATTGTAAAAACAAAGTGTGTGGGGGGAGACATATATCGGTGCAACTATCTCTGGAAAATATAGTCTGCCACGAGTGTGGTTCTGTTCAGTACTCTAACTGGACTTTTAAAAATCGTTTATTCTTAAATGCATTTGAAGTAACAAAGTCAACTTTTAGAAGGAAGAGAAAAGGGTGACTTTTACACCAGATATTATAAGCTACCAAGCCATAGTACTAAAAGCAGTATAGTGTCTATGCAAGAATAGGTAATAGACAAAAATGGAATAAAGATCTCTGAGTTAGATCCATGTATCTGTGGGACCATAATTTGGTGTAAAGGGGCACCATGAATCAATGAGGAAAGGATGGATTGCTCAGTAGATGGTGTTGGGATAATTAAATTAATAGATGGAAAAACATAAACCAGATCTCTACATAATGTCACATAAAATTCTAGAGGAATTAAGAGACCTAAATGAGAGTGGTAACACCACAAAATTAATACAGGTCCATCTTTTCTTAACCACAAATCTGAAATCCTGAAAACTCTGAAAACCAGAAGCTCTTTCATAACCCACATGGCAGCAAAACTTGAGTTGAGGTTAGGCTGTTTATTTATAATTATTTATTTATCCTGCTTATGTGAATCACAGATTTCATTGCAATTTTTTAAAAAACTTACCATAAAAACTTGCAAATTTTCAGAAAGATTTAAATGATATCCCAGTGGGCACCCACATAACCAGTACAAACTCAACACTTGGCATTTTTGCTGTATTTGCTCTATATATATGTGCATATATAGATTTTTCTGTTTTCTCTCTGTCTCTTCTTTTTTCTTTCTTCTATTTTTTTCTCTTCCTTCCTTCCTTCCTTCCTCCTGAACCATTTGAAATAAGTTGCAGACATTGTGATACTTTATCTTTTATATACTTTTATATACTGCTACATGTAGGTATTGCCCAAGAAAAAGGACATTTTCCTACAGAATCACCATATAATTGTCACACTTTTAAGAATTAACAGTAATTCCATAGTATCAGTACCCAGTCCGTATTCGAACTTGCCCCATTTATCCCCAAAATGTTTTCCCCCACTTAATAGATGTTTATTGAACATTGGAACATTATTTATTGTTCATTGAATAATGTGTAGTGAACATTATTGAACATCTGCTATTATAAATCACTATGGAAAATACAAAAATAAATGTAAAAAACTAAATAAATTAGATCTAGTGTGGGAGGTACAAACACAGACAAAAATATGTTGCAGGATAGACCGCAGATGAAACTCTGTAAGACATAGGGTCATTGATTCCTTCTGGAAGGGAGTGGTTCCTCCTGCTATAGCATGTTGGAGGAACTGGTCGNAGGGTCAGAGAGAGAGACACCGAATCTAAAGCATGTTCCAGGTTCTGAGCTAGCTGTCAGCCCAGAGCCTATCGCGGGGCTTGAACCCACGAACCGTGAGATCATGACCTGAGCTGAAGTCGGCCGCTTAACCGACTGAGCCACCCAGGCGCCCTGCCAGCTCCCTAGTCCTAACCCAGTTCCCTCTCTGCTCAGTCCTCGGGTTCTAATTTGAGGAATATTTGGTCTCAGAACAAAAATATATTTTTCAGATCTCTTCACTGAACTAAGATGTTTAGTCAAGGTTCATACATTACATTTGGTGATTAGTCTGTTTCTTTAATTTTTCTTGATTCAGAACTCTGTATGTGTGTGATACTGACATCTTGTAGAGACCAGAACCAACTGACCTACAGAAGTCTCTCATTCTGGGGGCGCCTGGGTGGCTTAGTCGGTTAAGCGTCCGACTTTCGCTTAGGTCATGATCTCGCGGTTCGTGGGTTCGAGCCCCGCGTCGGGCTCTGTGCTGACTGCCAGCTCAGAGCCTGGAGCCTGTTTCAGTCTGTGACTCCCTCTCACTCTGACCCTCCCTTGCTCACGCTGTCTCTCTCTCTCTCTCCTAGAAATAAATAAAACATTTAAAAAAAAAAAAAAAAAAGTCTCTCATTCTGGATTTGTCTCATTGTTTCCTTGTGGTGACATTTACTTTGTTTCTCTGTCTATACTATCCCTGGTATTTCTTTATAAACTGGAAGCTGGTTGTCAAGGCTTGATTGTTTCAGTTTAAACATTTTGGGGAAGGATGTAGGTGTTCTTGCTGCATACTTTGTATTGTATCACTTAAGGAGATTAGTACCAAATGTAAGGGAAATGTAAGTTTTTCCCGTCGTTACAGTTACATGGTAAGATTGTGACTGCCAGCTGTTCCTCTGGGAAAGGTACACTTTTCCCCTTTGCAGTACACAAGTTACTGCCAGGGCCATTGTGACTTGCAGGTGTCCCGTTCTCTGGCAACCAGATGATTTTACCATTCTGATGATAACATTTAATGGTTTTAATATCTATTGATGATCCTTGCCTGAATCATTATTTCTTTGGCGGGTCACTTCAAAACTATTAATGTGTATAATTATGTAGTGCTGTCCCAGACGTTAATAGAGGTATTGCATAACCTCACCTTTCTTAAGTCTGGAACAGTCTGAATTCCAAATTCCCAGGTCCCAAAGTTTGCAGATATGGCATTATAAAAAAGTAGGAGGGAATATAGAATGTCTTTGTGTCACAGGAGCAATGAAGAACATTTTCAAGCATAAAAAGGCAAAAACATGGTTGATATTTAAAGCCTCCATACTCAGGAGAGGATGTAAAAAGAGAATAGTAGAGGGTCAGGACTGAGCTGTGGGGCATCGACTGTTACCATGGTGTTGGGAGGAAGAGGAGAAGACAAAACAGGAGACAGGAGGACCCCCCAGTGGGGAGAGAGGAAAGCCGAAGGAGCGCAGCACGGAAGCCAAGTAAAGAGAGCACATCAGAGAGGAGCTCTGGCCTGGCCTCTGCCCCTGGGAGAGCCCGCGCAGATGTGGACCCACAGGTGACTTGTAGCTTTGGCAGCACTGGGCCTGTGGCACCCTTGATGAGCCATTTTGACGGAGCGGTGAAGGCAGCAGTCTCATGGAAGTGGGTGTAGGGTGAAAGGGAAGAGACAAGCATGAATAAGAATGGACAACTTTATAGAGGAGTTTGGATGCAAAATGATGCAAAAAAAGGGAAGATAGCTGTTAGGGGAAGCTGAGTCAAGAGAAGGCATTTTTCCAAAATTGAAGAAATCCCAGTATATTTGTTTGCTGATGGGAATGATTCAGCAAAGAGCAAAAAAGTAAAACAGCCACATTCCAAAAATGATGATCTATGTTTCATAAGCACAGCCATAAACCGGAGTGTGCACATAAAGTACATTTAAAGGGTACCTCCTGGAGCAAAATGTCTGCAGGTAGGAGAATGGAATGACTCTTGCAGATAAAAGGAAATGAGAGAAAGGCCTTGCACAGGCCATGTGCCGCCAACTGTGGACTGTGTTAAATCAGCCCTAGCAACCAGAGGGCAGGAATAAAGATCAAGGAAGAGCAATGTGACATCTCTGACCTGTTGCAGTGGCACCACTCGACAGCCAGCACCCCCACACACACATGTGAGGTGACAATTAAGTCATTTGTAAAGTCTGAAAAAACTTGCCCTTTCTCAGGAAATGCCTATGGGTGTGCTCCATCCTAAGGAGGGAGCAAACGGAGAAAGAGGAAAACCTGGAATCCCAGGAAGGGGATCTAGCAAAGGAGGGGAGGGAAAGATGGCTATGTCCTTAAAGGATGTAAATGACATTTTATCAATAATTACCTCTGGGGAGCGCAGCTGGGGACGTTTTACTTACTTTTAACCTTGTATCCTTTTGTAGTAGGTAGAAGTTGTGTTGTAAGGTATCTGTGTCTTAACTACGTAGTTCTATGTGAGATTTACCCAAAGGGTGAAACTGGACAAGGTGCCCAAGATACCCAGGTGCTATCAAGGTGTGGTGTTGATTCTAATACTGAAAAACTGAGGACAACGTAAATGTCTATCTGTCAGAAATTAGCTAAAGAAATTATATCTCTATACAATGTAAACATTTCTCAAAAGAGATGAGTGAGGTTGTATTATTTCCATGTAAAAAATGTATTTTTTTCTTAAATAGTTTATTGTCAAGTTGGTTTCTATATAACACCCAGTGTTCATCCCAACGAGTGCCCTCCTCCATGCCCATCACCCCGCTTCTCCTCTCCCCCACTCCCATCAGCCCTCAGTTTGTTCTCAGCATTCAAGAGTCTCTCATGGTTTGCCTCCCTCCCTCTCCCCAGCTATTTTTCCCCTTCTCCTCCCCCACGGTCCTCCGTTAAGTTCCTCCCAATCCACCTATACGTTCAAACATATGGTATCTGTCCTTCTCTGCCTGACTTATTTTGCTCAGCATAACACCCTCAAGGTCCGTCCACGTTGCTACAAATGGCCAGATTTCATTCTTTCTCATTGTATAGATGAACCACTTCTTCTTGATCCATTCGTCAGTTGATGGACACTTAAGCTCTTTCCATGATTTGGCTATTGTTGAGAGTGCTGCTATGAACGTTGGGGTAAAAAATGTATTTAAATGAAAAAGCAGGGGTACCTGTGTGGCTCAGTTGGTTAAGCGTCTGACTCTTGATCTCAGCTCAGGTCATATCTCAAGGTCGTGAGATCGAGCCCTGAATCAGGTTCTGGGTGTGGAGCCTGCTTAGGATTCTTTCTCCCTTTCCCTTTGCCCCTCCCCCTCTCTCTCGAACATGAGCTGTCTCTTTTTCTCTCTCCCTCTCTCTTTCAAAAATAAAAATGAAAACAGATTTCAGGATGCTGTCTGGCTCAGTCATTAAAACCTGCGACTCTTGATCTTGGGGTCATGAGTTCAAGTTCCACTTTGCGCATTGAGTCTACTTTAAAATAAAACAAAGAGCAGATTTCAAAATACTGGAGATGGCATGGTATAACAAGAAAAAAAATCAACATATAAATATTTTATCCAGAAATATATTTTACAAATAAAAATCTATTGATCTACATTGGGGAAGGAAAGTGTCACGTGTAAAACAGGCCTCAGAGTTTAGAGGCGAGTGCCAGCGTGCCTCGGGTGCATTGCCCTGGGAAAGCCTTGAACTGGAAGAGGATGGCAGCTAGGATTAGTGAATGTTTTATGACATGCTGATGTGATTGGGGTGGGAGGATCCCCACGCAGTGCGCCATCCCCAGCGAAGGTGCCTTGCCTGGCCCAGGAGTCCCTGTCTGTGCGGGGGGCAGGCCCCAGAGTGGCCGTGCTGGTGCAGCAAACCCCTTTCTTGAGAGGCCAAGCCGAGCTCTACGCCACACTTCCTGTTCTTTTTTCACTGATCGTCTGGTTGGCTGTTTTTGCCTTTTAAAGCCAAACTCAAACATCAGCCCATCCAAAAAGTGAAAGACCCAGTGACCTGGTTTTGAAGCGTGACCTGTGGAGGCAGAGCGCCCCCGGTGCCTGCGAGAGTCTCCACCACCAGCTGCCCCCTCGACTGTGAGTGAAGCCGAGACTGGTTCTGGGGTCTGGAGTCTGTACAGCAAACTTCCACATGTCCGGCCAGCCATCTTGCCTCCCTGGGGCACGGAGTGTAATCTCCCTAATCCAAATTTGGAATTTGGCCCTGGTGGCCGGGGGTGGAGAACACACTTCCCTTGTCACCCTGTGTCCACTTCCTTGCTCATGTGAGCCTCTTTTCTGTCTGCAACATGGACCTGAAGCTGCCTCCCCAGGTTATTTTGGATGCCCTCAAAAATGGGAGGGTCCACTCCCACCTCCCCAGTTACATTCAGCAAATGGATGGAACCAAGCTGATGCCTGAGGAGAACCAGTGGGGCCGAAGAAAGTGAGAAAAGGGGTACTTCCTGCTGCTCGTTAGCCAGAGAGGTGAACAGCATTGTTTTATCATCTGGGGGTTAGCCAAGGTCAAGTGGTAGTCTTTTAGCAACAGCACTTTCCAGCTAACAAAAACAAGAACAAAAGGAAAGAAGAGTTGTTCTGCAGACAGATATCTACAGTTTGGGAACTTCGTTTGTTGTTGTTGTTGTTCTGGTTTGGGTTTTTTGCTCGGGATCTCAGGATGTGTACTGTAAATATTATTCCTAGCTGTGCCCTTCTACTTCCAATATCCACGGTATTTGCACTCATGTTTAAGTGTGGTTCTTTAAATATTAGTTTCCCTCAGGGCCCAGGCGGGGCTCCTTAAATGTTCTTCTAGAGGGGACTTATCTGGTCCCATGGCTTTCCCCCCACCCTGTTTTTTCTGTTTTAAATTATTTCTACCCTCATGCACATCCCCAGTCCGCATCTTCCCTCTGGGCCTCAGCTTCTACACCAGATACACCAGCTGTCTCCACTTGCATCTCTCTCAGATTCCTCAAAACTCGATGTGTTCAAAACTTCCCATCATCTTCATCCCCACCCCCTTCCCATAACGCATCCTCCTCCTAGGATTTTTATGTCCTTAAAAACCACTGTTTACCCACTTCCTGATGCCAGAAACTTGGGCATCATTGTTAACAACTGCTGCACACATTCCTCTGACTTCTAAGATAACAAACCCTAGAGTATGAACCCCTTAGGAATCTTTTTAATTCATACACTTTTCTCCCAGGATTGGGCACAATGTATAAGAGGAAGCCAGAAAATGTTAGTAATCAAGATAAATAATTGTTCAGGGTCGCGTCGACCAGATGTCCCTCCTGCATTCTGAGTCTGCCAGATGGCCCATTGGGCAGCCAGTCCAGAGGCCCCAGTGGCGTAGGGGACCTTCATGTTTGCCAGGGGTTGGCAGGGCCGCGGGGTGGCCTGGCCCACACCTGCTTTTCTCCATTCACACCACTTTGAGCCCGAGTGACTGCAGCAACCCCCTAATTGCTCTGCAGGCTTTCAGACCAACCCAGTCCATTTACTGCACCGTGACCAAAGTAGTGTTTCTAAAATGTTCTAAAAATCCAGAGTTTCTGAATATGTTGTAGTATTTCCAGAATGATGCACCTAAGTTCTCAGTGTGCCTCACAAGGCCCTATCAGATCCCTCTTAGCTCTCACATTATTTTTTTTGCCATTCTACCTGTCAACGTTTTTTTAAAAAGTGAAACTTTTTAAAAAACACAGTTTAATGTACCTACAGTAAAGTGCTTAAATTACATATAAGTGTGCATTTTGATGAATTTTCACAAATTGGAACTCTGTAACCAGCATCCCAGGAGACATGCTTGTGCCCCTTTCCAGTCACTGCCCCTCTAGCAGGTGACAGCCATCCTGACTTGTAACAGTGTGAATCTGTCTTATAATTGTGCTTTAATGAGATAGAATTAGAAATTATATGCTCTTATGTCTGTTTCCTTCCTCAACAGTATGTTCGTGAGACGTGTCCATATTGTTAGGTGCGTAGTTCTAGATCTTCCATTTGCTTCGTTGTGGTAGTTTTCCATTATACAAATACACTACTATATTTTATGTGTCCGTCTGCTCTTACACTAGGACTGTGTAACAAAATAGCCCCAAACTAGAAGGTGTAAAATAACTGTTATGCTCACAGACTCTGTGGCTCTGGTATTTGCCTAGAGGACAGCAGGAGCGGTGTGTTTCTGCCTCATGATACCTGGGGCTTCAGCTGGAAAACTGGCTGGCTGGGTACTGTGTCGTTATGGTCTATTCACTCACGCCTCTGGTTCTCAGCTGAGACCTCAGCTAGGCTCTCAGCCAGACCACTGGTGCTTGAGGCCTCAGTGTTTGACCTGCGCTTCCTCGCAGCATGGCGGCCAGGCTCCAAGGGGAGGGTCCTTAGACACAGCGAGGTGGCACTTGTGTCTCCTGTATGACAGCCTCATGCATCGTAGCATCTCCGCTCTACTCACTTGGTCAGGTTTTGGGAAAGGAAAACAGATTCCAGAGCTTGGTGAAGACCACCAAGGATCTAGAAGTGTTGTGTGGGACTGGGAATACTCCAAAGGCCGTTTTTTGGAAAATACAGTCTGCTACTCCATGCGACTAGTGATGGGTTTTTACCTTTCTGATCCAGCCATGCTAATAATTTTTTTAGTTCTTTAAAATAACAGCCCTCTGGAGGCAACTGGGTGTCTCAGTCGGTTTAAGCGTCTGACTTCAGCTCAGGTCATGATCTCACGGTTCGTGAGTTCGAGCCCCGCATTGGGCTCTGTGCTGACAGGTAGCTCAGAGCCTGGAGCCTGTCTTCGGATTCTGTATCTCCCTCTCTCTCTGACCCTCCCCTGCTTGTGCTGTCTCTGTATGACTCTC
Organism: Crocuta crocuta; assembly: GCF_008692635.1. Lineage (NCBI taxonomy): Eukaryota > Metazoa > Chordata > Mammalia > Carnivora > Hyaenidae > Crocuta > Crocuta crocuta. The sequence goes on from NW_027527964.1 coordinate 602,412, forward strand.
AAAAATAAATAAAAAACATTTTTAAAAACTTTTTTAATTAAAAAATAAAGTAACAGTCCTCGGGCCTTCTTCCCCCTACCCTAGCTGCCTGACTGCCTTCCACTTACCCTTTAGTCTCAGCTTAGCCATTCCTGCTTTCCGGAAGCCTCTCTGACATCACTGCCTCCCCAGCCTCAAGATTTCAGGGAGGGCTCCACTCTGGTTGTATTTGGCACCTTGTCCTATCCCTGTCATGGTAGTGATGACAAGGTGGTCCACCTGCCTCTGGGCCCATATGCACGCCCCATCAGAGTTGAAGCTCCATGAAGGAGCTCTTTCTGCATTATATGCCAATCAGTGTCTGGCACTTAGCAATTGTGGGTTGAGATCATCCCATCAGACCCCCTCCTTTTCTGATAAGAAGTGTAACCAGACCTGTGACATGAGTCACCCAGCCAGAAGTAGGTGCCTCTGGGGCCAGCAACCCCAGATCCACACTCTGAGGAGAAGCATTGCAGTGGATGGGCCTCATTTTGAACCTCACCCTTCACCTCTAAAAGCCAGGGGCTAAAGTGACAAAGCCCAAGTGCTGCCATTCGTCATACTCTTCCCACATGCAGACGACGAGAACAAGTGAGGCATCCTGTGTCAGACTCCGGGCTCTACCATCCTGGGTCCTGGACCATTTGTCAATCAGTTAGCTAGTTGGGTGAAAGAAACTGTTAGAGAAATTGAGGCCAGGCCGCTTTTCACAAGTATTAATGGTTTGCTGGTTTTTGTTACTAGTGCCTGTGTGTGTGTACACACGCGCGTGCATGCGCCAGCCTCTCCTTGAGCAAAAGGTTGAGTTAATACTGTTGCTCAGTTTGTGGCATTTTATCATTGGTCTGGGCAAGGCCGTTCTCTTGGTTTTATTCATTTGTACATTGATTTTACTCCCTTTTGTTCGTAGTCTCCATCCCCCTCCACAGCCAACCATGCACAAGTGTATTCTCTTATTGCTGTATTAGGAGTTGTTACTTTGTGTGCATGTGTGTAGTTTTCATTTGTTTTTGTATGTAGATTTTAGTTAATCATGTGCATATGTTTTTCACTTAAGTAAATGGCTTGGTGCTACAAATCCTTTTTCTTTTTTTTTAATTGGGCGCTGTGTTTGCATCTGTCCTGTGTGTATGTTCCGCCATTGCTGATGCCTGCTTCATAATGCCTCAGAGTGTGCATGCCCTACAGGCTTCTTACACATTTATCATCTGGGCCAGCTGAAGCCCACTGCTGCCCTACCCGATGCTGTCTGTCACGAACTCCTGTGCTGTCTTCTGATTGGCCTCTGGGAAACACCCAGGGGTAGGCTGGGAAACATACCCGCAGGTAGGGTAGACCAGGGAACTTCCTCGCATTATTTCTTCTGAGGACTCAAAAGAGATGATTGTATTTCCTTTCTCTCTCTGTTGTCTCCTAAATGCTAGGAAGGTAGGTTGCTTAGGCCACACAGCTTTTAGCCTCACTCGGCAGTCTTACGGTGACACCACCCAGAGACAAAGGTTGGGGTTTTATTCTCTTGTGGGACAGTTTGAAGTCTGAGTTTCTTCACTCTGAATTGTTCAGAATCACATTACTCCTTTTGTGTCCACATGTACACGACTGGGGTCGCCTGGGTGGCTCAGTTGGTTAAGCATCCACCTTTAGCTCAGGTCATGATCTCGCAGTTTGTGGGTTTGAGCCCCATGTCGGGCTCTGTGCTGACAGCTCAGAGCCTGGAGCCTCCTTCGGATTCTCTGTCTCCTTTTCTCTCTGCCCCTCCAAGCAGTCACACTCTGTCTCTCTATCTCTCAAAAATAAACAAACATTTAAAAAAAAAAAAAGGTCATGCCTGCCATGGTCTATTCTGATATCCTGTTGTCCATGACTGTTTTTAGACCCCTGTATGGAGGCATACATAGACCCCAGTCAGTGGAGTCAGGCAGGCAGAAGCACACATGTGGCTTTTCCGTGTGTATGCGCACCCTGTCCATGAGCTGGGGTGACACCATTAGCCCACAGGATGGGCATGGGGACCCACATGCAAGCACATAGTACAGAGCCTGTTCAGGGGCAATTCCACCTCTCCCTTCTTGGCTCCCCTCTTATGAGACTGGAAAGTCCCCAATAACAGTGTTTAAAGAACACAGTGTCTAATGGGTATTGATCTGTATTAAAATATTTGTTATCACATTGTGAATTATTTACAGATGGACTTATGTGTGGAATTTGTTTCAAAAGAATCCGAGTGCCGGGAGGAGTGGGTTGAAGTAGAGATCAGGTGACCATATAATTTATTGTCTAGTCCCAGGCATGTTTGAGACTGAAAAGGGGGCTCTGAGTTACACCAGGACAAGCTTAGACTAAGATTGTCTAGACAAACCAAGACATGGACACCGTAAGAGAAAATGAGGCAGAATTGACTCCGAGTTGATCATTGTTGAAACTAGGGAGCCCATTATTTTCTATCTTTTGTTTGTCTGAAAAAGTTCCGTAGTAAAGAGGTTTGGGGTTTTTGTGGTTTTTTTTACATTTTTAAATATTTTATTTGTTTTTTGAGAGAGAGAGTGTAAACGGGAGAGGGGCAGAGAGAGAGGGAGACACAGAATCCAAAGCAGGCTCCAGGCTCTAAGCTGTCAGCACAGAGCCCAATGCAGGGCTCGCACTCATGAACTGCGAGATCATGACCTGAGCCGAAGTGGGATGCTTAACTGACTGAGCCACCCAGGTGCCCCAAGTTTGTTTGTTTGTTTGTTTGTTTGTTTTTAAGGAAATCTATCTGTTAAACAGCTAAAGCATTCTGAAGTCCTCACTTTCCGGGAGATGGCTATGGGGACCCTAGGCAGCCCCTTCGGGAAGCAGAAAGGTCACCAGTACTGCTCTTCCACCCACAAGCACTTCCACGTGGGGAGAAGGAGGTAGAGAGGTCGTGCCTGCCCTCATGGTTAGGTGTTTAGCTCAACATAACTTGGTTTAGCACGGGGGCAGGGCTGACCTCTTTCTTGCCCCCAGGACTTTCAAGCTCTGCCCAGGTGGCAACCTGAGCAGAGCCGTCCACATCCGCTGCACACCACAGTGCTGGTAGCAAAGGTGCCTGCGCCCTGTGTACATGCACATGTGATTACTATCAACACTCTGTGTCAGAACCACGAGCTGGGCAGGAAGCAGCATGACCGCAGTGGGTTTTTAACTAACATTCGGTCTCATACCATCCTACTTAACTCTCACTGCGGTATGGCAGTTGGTGGAGCCCTGAGTGGTGGAAGGTAGCCTCCACTGGGAATGGACTCAACAGTGTAACATACCCTTAATTTGTTATCTCTTTCCAGTTGTACAGCTGGGCCTCTTTCACACAGTTCCATGAAGTGTGATATTCATTCATCCGGCAGATATTTTCAAGAGACTATATCATATGCCATAGTCTAAGAACACAGCAGTAAAAAAATGACTCTGCCTTCAAGGAGCTTATATTGTAATGGGGGTGACAGGTAGCAGGTGCAGTGGTGGTGAATGCTAAGAAGAAAATAAAGCGCCTTGGGCTGGGGAGGGTGCATCGAGATTGGTGTCTGTTAGAGGGGTCGTCTAAGGAGGTGAGAGGGAGCTAGCAGATGTCAGAGGGAAGGGCATTAGAGGGGACCAAAAAGCAAGTGTAACCATGTGGTGGGGGCAGGTGGAGGACCTATTGTTTAACAACTGGGGAGAATTGACTTTAGAATAGCACCGTGGGGAGACCCTTGGTAATCTTGGTAATGGCACTTTGGGGGACTGGGGCAGTTCATAAGGGAATGGAAGGAGAGGAAGTGAAAAAGGCCATCGCAGACAACTCTTTGCAGGTGCTCCTCATTGTAAGGGGGGCGGTTGCTGAAGGTGTGGGTGCCATTGAGAGTATTGTAAGCTGGGGACTAGCACACGTATGCTGACTCGGTAGAGAGGGAAAATGTTTAGTGGAGCTTGTTGTCACGGCCCTCTGGTATGCTGTGGTAAATGCTAAATGACCCCGATCATGAGGTAGGGAGCCCCTTGGAGGAGCTGGTTCAGTTTTCTTTTTCTCTTGATAGTCCCTCTTCTCCATACTGAAAGGAAGTTCCAGGTGTTTGAACCGCTCTCAAAATATCTCCAAATAGTGGATAATCTTCTATCTGTAATCTTTTATTATGCAAATGGTCCTGAACTTTGGGGTTACAAACATAAACCCTTTTGACAATCTAAGTGTATAGTCCTGTTCCCCAGAAAACACGTACCTACCACAGAACCTGGCATATTATTTCAGGAGGTTGATGTCCATTCTAGAAGTGTTCAGGTGAAGAAGCTGCATGTCCAGTGCTTCTACTAGACAGTCATTTAAGGCTAGGAAAATGGCACAAAAAAAAAAAAAAAAAAAAAAAAAAAAAACTCTGTTGCCTTTTTATCTCTCTTCTTCCCTAATAGATTATCAGTTCCTTGAGGGTAGAAATTATGTTCGGTGTTTTACCGTGTTGCCTTACCACTTAATAACTAGAATAAAAATGAATGGATAGACAGACTGACCCACTTGGTTGCTCATCCTACTTGAATGTGGCAAATAGCTGTACTGTTTTCAGTGGTGCCCCAAAAGAGGCATCTATCATACTTCAGTAATGTTTGGTAGACTCCAGAAACCCCAACTACTTCCCCCTTTTAAAATTTGATCCTTTAGGAGAATAACCATGTCTCCTATAATATTTTGCATTTGTTTCCTATTACTGCTATAACAACTTACACAAATTTGACAACATAAATTTACTCTTATATTTTTGGAGGTTAATGTCTGAAATGGTCTGACTGGGCTAAAATCAAGGTGTTGGCAGGAATGCATTTCATCCAGAAGCCATTCCCTCACCCTTTTCAGCTTCTAGAGGCTCCTGCTTATCTTGACTCAGTGGCCTCTTCCATTCTTCAAAGCCCACAATGTAGCATCTTCACATCTGCCTGTGATGTCTACTCTCCCAATTCTCATGTCTCTCTCATTCCCTTGTAAGGAGGAGACTTGTGATTACACTGGGACCCCCTGGTTAATCCAGGATAATCTCCCATTCTAAGATCCTCAATCTATCCCATCTGTAAACCCTTTTTGTCATGGAAGGTAACATTGCCAGATATCTGGGATTAGGATGTGGACATCTTTGGGGACCATTATTCTGCCTGTCACATGCTTGTATAGCTTTTTACACACATTTACATTTAATGGCCAGGCTGGCAAAAAAAAAAAAAAAAAAAAAAAACACCCAAAAAAACAAAAAAATGGAGCTCAAGGAGACTAGGTAATTTGGCATTGGCCACATCACTTGTGACTTGAATGCCGGAATTCTGAATCCAGACCCATGTCCCATTCTGTTTAGTTACTTGTTTGTTTGTTTATTCATTTGTTTTTTCCTTTATCTTCCACCGATTTCATTAATGATATTTACCAGTATTTAGGTTCCCGATGCCAATATTTTGTGAAGTTGATGTACTGACTTAAAATGAGGATGTCAAAATCTGTGCAAAAATAGTCATCAAGCAAAAATGTCAGTGTACAGAAGGAATTCCCAGTTGACGTGGTCCTCCCATTTCTTACACGTGCGTAAAGTGCAGTACAAGGTCAGCTTATGGGCTTGACTGGCATACACATGATGTAATGTATTACATCGTATCATAGCTTTTTGGCTTCCCTGCCAGCCAGATTACGTATCACTGAGAGACCCCTGACTTTCCTCACCTCAGCACTAGTATCGTGAATAAGGATTTGTGAGGCTTTGCTGTGTTTCTGCCACCACGTTGGAGTGTCTTCCACTTGCTTTCCTCGCTCCCTCTCCCGTTTTTGTCTATCAGACACAAAGTAATCTGAACCAGAGATGAAGAAAACCAGTCCAGTAGCACACCTTATATGTCTTGATGGGGGTCATACACTATTTTAGGGAGCTTAGAATTAATGATCCTTCTTGCTTATGCTGTGTGTCTGGAGGGTCCCTGGGGAATCCTTTTTGAACTCATTGGTTGGTCAGAAACTCAGAGCTCTCCAGGGTCCTTCCTTCTCCTCCTCTGCGGTACTCGCAGCCACGGATGACAGAAAAGCAAAGGCCGAAGCGTGAAGGTCTTCTCTTACCCTTCTGGTTCCCTTTGATAAGATGGATTGCTCTGCTGCTGTCAGACTCTCAAAAACAACCCCATTCTACTCTTCTGGCTTCTTCCTCTTTAGATTCCATTTCAAAGCTCACTTGTGGCCTCCAGGACCGTGTCCTCTGAGTCCTTGCTTCCATCTACCTCTGTGTTGGAGGTGCAGCCGAGCAGAGGATGCCCTGCTGGGAAGGGGCCAGGTCTAGGCCCAGGCAAGAAGCCAGCCAGCATTCACTCTGCCAAGTAACCGAGCTCAGCCTGCAGAATTGCTGCGTGCCAGGGTCCAGGCCGAAGCGGGTGGTTGTGAGGAAGTGAATACAGTAGCACGTGTGCTGCATCCCGAGAGTCTGCTGGGAGCTGCGGAGGAGCCTTCCAGCAAGACCTCCAGTGGCATGCAAGCCAAGGCTTTCGGCATCGATAGGGCCAGGCAAATGGTGTTTTTCACTATAGCGTCATGTCCATTTATTTGCCTGGTGAGTGGGATTCTGGCTGAACATGATATGGTAGAATGTTCAAATGCTTTCCTTCTTGTCAAGTGAAATTCCTATCAACCATATGGACGCTGGGGTAGACAATGCCTTCAGAAACTCAGAAATAAACTATTGATTCCATATAGATTTTGTGTGAAACTTTCCTTCTCTGTCCCTTCTCTTACTCTCCTTTTTGCCTCCATTTCCACCTCCAATAGCATATATATGCACACTTTATTTTTAAAAAGCAAAGTTTGTTAAAGGTTAATTTTTAAGTAAATCGTTCAAGACCCCAGGACTTGAAAAAGAGTATATCCAGGGGAGAAACAGGCCAGCGATAGGGTGGTTCTCAGCACCATCCTGGCTGTGGGCACTGCGGTGAATGAGCTAGACCTGCACGGCCAGTGTCTTGCTCAGACAGTGTCCCCTTCTGAAATTGGCAGAAGTGAGGCCCCCTTCTGTTGCAAATCAGGCCACAGATCCTCTGCAGATAGTAACTGACCTTTTTGGCCTAAAGAGCAGATTTTATTGTTCCCTTTGTCTTTTTTGAGATGACCCACATCACCGTGGCCCCACTTGTTGCTGTTGAGTTTATGAAGAAAAGGCTGAGGATTTCTGCCCACTTCCTAAGAGTGTTCTGGCATTGCCCAGACACTGGAAAGCCCACTCCAGCAATGGCTACGGGTATTGGGTCCAAGGGCCATAGGTGTGTGGGTGTATCAGGGATTGGAACTGAAGGTGGGGCAGCCATTGAGAGGAAAGCATGGTATTCGGCTAAGTAGGCATTTCCTGGCCAGACCTGTCTATCCCGTTGCCTAGCTTTTGGGTGATCACTAATATTTAAGAATTTAAAGAAATTCAGGCTTGACTCTAGATACTAGATAGTCTTCCTCTTGTAATCCATGGCTCATCCTTTAAATAAGACCTCTCTAAAAGCCAGATGTTCACCTGGAGTCCACATGCACACTTTTCAAATCCTGATTGGATGCCCCTAAACTTGCCTAAGCCCGGTAGCCAGGGGACAAGGGATTATAATTTGACATTGATCTTTCCTGGCCCCTAGCTGGGGACTAGATCACACTCATTCTGAGGCTTTTTTTTTTTTTTTTTTTGTATTTATACTTCAGGCTTGGGGTCATTAGACCATCATGTCCCCACTTAACCCTCTCTCTAGAAGAAATGGGTTAGAATGTCAGAGGGAACAGAACCAGCTAGTAGCCATAGCTCTGGTTCCTGGCAAATTCCTTTCCTATTCTTCACTTGGCTGGAAGGCTGCTGTCAGGCTCCACCTGCCTAGAATTGCTGTGGTGGTGGGGTGGGTTTGATGTCATCAGTCCCATGTCCATGTGCACAGACCTTCCCTTTGTTGCCTCTCTAGATATCTTCATTGAGCCTGTTCTCATTTGCAACAAATGAACAGGAATACGTGTATTGGGTATATGATTGCGATTCGGTCTGTATATATTTTTAACTATCCATATATCTATTTCTCGTATATTCACTGATTCTAATGCACATACATTTCACAATTTAACAACTCGAAAATCAAGATGTGTCATATAATCACGTCTTAAAATTATGAATCCCAGGAGTTCTTTCCTCTCTTGCAAGTTCATAATGCTGTCTTTAAGTTGATGGCATCTTAGAGTTCATAAAATCAACTCACTTTTCATTTCTTTGCCTGAAGAATTTGTGAATTTCCTCAAATAGGCAGATGTAACAGTAAGCCTCAGTACATTTGAGCTGTACTGAGTGCAGCCTGGTAAAATGACCACTCCACATCACATGTCTTTTTCTCTGGACAGAACACTCACACATCCATCCTTGATTGGGCTTTAGCACAGCACTGGGCACTACGCACATATCACTAAGTTGCTTGCACCAGACCACCTGGCTGGTGATTGGGAAAGCCTGGTTCTTCTGACTCCTGATAGGATTTTCTTTCCTTCAAACCAGTCAGCCTAGAATCCAGAAACAGCAAAAATATGTTGGGGGTGGAATATACTGTGCTTAGAGTAGAGAATGGAGATAACAACTGAGAGAATCTTTATAGTAGGTAAAAATTGGGAATCTGAACACCCACAGAAGAAAAGAGCTAAGCACATTATCACTATAGAATACATAGACGTTGAAAATGACAAGTATGCGGATTGTTGCTGATGCAAGGAACTATGTATACTTAAAAAGCAGAATATGAATATCCAGACAGAGAGCATTCTGGGAAGATAGTAGCTGGAATGCACGTCTCATATTTTGACTTCCAGTGCTAGCTCTTTACCTCTTCGAGCAAGCAGGGGGGTGGGCAGCCATGGCCCAGAAGGAGTTAGAAAGGCTGAGCTCCTGAGAAAATGCTAAGACATAGAAGGGATGGAGGAGATGAGAGACCTAGAAGATGTAACCAAGACATTTGACATGCAAGTAATAGGAATACTAACTAGAAGGAGAAAAAGGTAGAGGAAGAGTGTATTAGTTAGGACAGGCCAGAACTAGGTTTATAACATAGTAACAGTGCCACAAACTCAGTAGTTTAACTCCACAGACTGATTTTCCCCCCCCACTACAGGATCCAGTACAGGTCAAGGGGTGGAAGGCTTGGGGTGGTGGTCTGTTCATTGTTACTTAGGAAGCTGAGGTGGTGGAGGGTTCATCTCAGTGCAGCAGGGCAGGCCTGTGGTAAATTGCGAGCTAGTGCTTAAAGTCTGCTTGGCAATGTACACGTTACTTCCACTTGCATTTCACTAGTCCAAGCAAACAGCAGCCCCATCTTTAACTTCAAGGGGAGTAAGCAAGTGCGGTCCTACTACAATATATAGCATGAAGGAGGAATGCTAGAAATACTTGGTGAACAGCACTCATGACTTACCACTAGGGGAAATAACGAAGACACATCTAAGCATATCCTGGTAAAATATCTGAATTCTGAGGATAAAAGGAAAAATCTTTCAAGTTTTCAGGCCAAAGGAACATATTATTTACAAAGGAAAAAGAATCACACGGGTAACATTTGCAACACCAAGAAGCGAGACTATGGCAGAAGTTTATCTGTAGGCCACTGAGGGAGAAAAGGAAAGCAACTCAATGATTCTATACTCAGACTTTTATTCAGTGTAATATTGGAAGTCTAGCCGGAGCAGTTAGGCAAGAAAAAGAAACAAAAGTCATCCAAGTTGGAAAGGAAAAAGTAAAATATCAGATGACATAGCATTATAGAAAATCCAAAAGGGGTGCCTCAGTAGCTCAGTCGGTTAGGCGTCCTACTCTTGCTCAGGTCTTTTTTTTTTTTTTTTTAATTTTATGTATTTATTTTGAGAGAGAGAGAGAGAAAAAATCCCAAGCAGGCTCTGCACTGCCAGCAGGGAGCCCTGCACAGGGCTCGAACTGATGAACCATGAGATCATGACCTGAGCCAAAATCAACAGCTGGATGCTCAACCAACTAAGCCACCCAGATGCCCCTCTGCTTTTTAAAGTTTTTGTTTTTTGTTTTTTGTTTTTTAATTTATTTTGAGAGAGAGGGAGAGAACACAAGTGGAGGAGAGGTAGAGAGTCAACTCAGGGCTTGATCTCAGGGCTGTGAGATTCAAGCCCCACATCCAACATTGGGCCCTGCATTGAGCATGAAGACTACTTTAAAAAAACACAAAAACTCTAAAGCCTCCACCAAAAAACTGTTATACCTAATAAATTCAGTAAACTCAATGAAATATCAGAAAAAGAAATTAAGAAAACAGTCCCATATACAATAGCATCAAAAACAAATACTTAGGAATAAATTTAAGAAGGTAAAAGATTTACACACTGAAAACTATGACATTGATGAAAGAAATTGAAGAAAACACAAATAAATTAATAGTTCCATGTTTGTGGATTGGAAGACTTAATATTGTTAAAATGTGATCTACATATTCAGTGCAATCCATATTAAAATTTCAGTGTCCTTTTTCACAAAAATAGGAAAAACAACTCTGAAATGTGTATGGAACTTCAGAAGACCCTGAATAGTCAAAGCAATCTTGAGAAAGAAGAATAAAGCTGGAGGCATCACACTTCCTGATTTCAAACTATGTTACTAAGCTATTGTAATCAAAACAATATGGTATTTGCATAAAAACAGACACATAGGCCAATGGAACAGAATAGAGGCAAAAATAAACCCATGCATATATGGTCAATTAATTTTTTACAAAGATGCCAAGAATGCTCAATGGGGAAAGGATAGTCTGCTCATTAGTGTTAGGAAAACTGGATATCCACATGTAAAACAATGAAACTGGATCCCTGTCTTACACCATACACAAAAATCAACTCAAAGTAGATTAAAGAATTTAGTACAAGACCTGAAACCATAAAATCTTGCAATGTATAATTGAAATTTGCTAGTATTTTAAGTATTCTCACCCAAAAGAAGGGCAAATGTGTGAGGGGATGCATATGTTAACTCAGTTGTGGGAATGCTTTATAACGTATATGTGTATCACATCATCACATTGTGCACTTTAAATATATTACAATTTTATTTGTTAATTATACCTTAATAAAGCTGGAAAAAAAAAGAATCCTATACTCAGACAAGATCAGAATAAAACAATGAAATGAAAGGTAAGAGAGCCTGTCCTACCTATCACCTGTTGCCCCTGGTACTTACTTGGCCCTTACTGTCGTAACACACTGAGTTCTCTGCTCACCTGTCACCCTCAGAAAGGCCTTCCCTGACCACTGTAGCTAAATTAGTGCATATGTACCTGCACGTGCATGTCCGCGCGCACAGGCAAACACACACACCTCACTGCTTGATACTTTTTTTGGTGATTTATAATGAAAATTTTCCAATAAACAGAAAAGTTTAAAGAAGTTTAACTTATGTATCATTTCTGTGCATTTCATTTTAATGTAGATGTCAATACACATCCCTGTAAATGCTTTATTTTAGCATGTGTATCATTAATTACAGTTCAGTATTTGCTTAGGGTTTTTATCCTAGTTGAGGTAAAATTTGCAAACAGTGAAATCTCCAATCTTAAGTGTACATTCACTGAATTTTGACATGTACATGCATATGTATAAACCAAACCTTTCTCATGATATAGAACATTCCATCACCACAGAAAGGTCTCTTATTCCTGTTGCAGTTAATATCTACCCCAGCTTCTACCTCCTCTTAAAGATGGGCACTGTTCTGATTTTTTTCCACTACAGAGATTTCCCTATTCTAAAGCTTCATATATTTGGAATTATAATATGTGCTCTTTTGTGTCCTTCCTTAGCATGTTTTTAATATTAATCCGTGTTTTGCATATATCAGTAGTCATGCTTTTTATTGCTGAAGAGTGTTCCATTGTGTTCTGTTGTATTCCATTATGCCACAGTTGGTTTACCCATTCTGATGGACACTTGGGTTATTTGCAGTTTTTACTTACTATGAATAAAGCGATGATAATTTTTACATCTACTTGTAGACATATATTTTCATTGCTTGTGGGTAAATATATAAATGAGGAATTACTTGGGTCAGGCTAGGTATATGCTTTGTTTTATAAAGAACTACCAGAGGGGTGCGTGGTGGCTCAGACAGTTAAGCATCCAACTTCAGCTCAAGTCATGATCTCCTGGTTTGTAAGTTTAAGCCCTGTGTCAGGCTCTGTGCTGACAGCTCAAAGCCCAGAGCCTGCTTTGGATGCTGTGTCTCCCTCTCTCTCTGCCCCTCTTCCGCTCACACTCTGTCTCTCTCTCACTCTCAAAAATAAATAAACATTAAAAATTTAAAAAAAAAAAAAAAAAAAAACTACCAGACCATTCCCCAAAATAGCTCCTGCCAACAATATCTGAGAGTTCCAGTTGCTCTACATTCTTGCCTCCATTTGATGTTGTCAATCTTTTAAACTTTATTGTTTAGCAATTTAGTAAATAGAGATATTGGGGTTCTCCAGAGAAATAGAACCAGTGGTGGTGGAAAAGAGGGAGGGACAGAGAGAGAAAGAGATTAATTTTAAGAAATTGACTCATGCAGTTATAGAAGCTGAGAAGTTCCATGATCTGTGATCTGCAAGCTGAAGGTCCAGGAATGCCCTTTGGCGTTGGTTCCAGTTTGAATCTGAAGGCCTAAGAACCAGAAGAACAAGTAGTATGTGTCCCAGGCCAAGAACAGAAGACCGGTGTCCCATGTCAGTCAGGCAGACAGCTGGAACTCTTTCTCCACCTTTTACTCTGTTCAGCTCTTCTAATGGATTGGACGATGCCAGCCAACACTGGGGAGGGCAGTCTACTTAGTCTGCCAATTCAAATGTTAATTTCATCCAGGAACACCCTCACAAATACACCTAGAAATAATGTTTAACCAAATATCTGAGCACCCCATAACCCAGTCAAGTTGACATACAGAGTTAACCATCACAACAGGTTAAAAAATACACACACACACACACACACATACACACACACTTCTGATATCCATTGACAAGAATTTTCTTGGCTGCTGGGGCAACAGGTGAGCATCAGTCCCTAGAATGGAACTACAGAGGCTGAGTCCAGAAGAGAGATGTTGGAAGAAGCAAGTCAGAATTGCTGGGCCTTTCCCTAGTCCAGAATGTTCTCCAGGAGAGATTGGCCCACACGTTACCACCTCCTAGATTGTGCATTGGCTTCCAGTTATTGCTCAGGGTTTGGAGGAGGAAATGTGTGTGAAGAATGTGACATCTGTAGTCTCTGCTTGTGGAGACACATCTCTCCATCAGTATAGAAATGTCAAAGAAAATCATCCTGTGTTACCCCTTCATCTTTCTTTTGTAATAAACCCCACTTAACCAGATGTGTTTAGTCAAGTCTCATTTCATAGACAAACACCACAGGATGTGAGAGGGAAAGATCCAGGCTGGAAAGTAGGAACCGAACAGTAGGGATGCAGTGCTGAGGGTAGTGCTCTCTGAGCCCCTGGGTGAGAGGAGTCTACATCAGCCCACCTTTCCCAGGACAGCAGGTCCTGCCTGGGTGGCCTGACTGCCTTTTCCCTGGTTGCTTCTTTAGATTCTTCTCCCTTTAGGTGATCCCAGAGACAGGCAGAACTGGGGCAGCGTTAAAATAGCGCATCAGCATAGGAGGGAGGGTCAGGGAGGGAACTGGGGCAACACACAGAGCACATGTCCCGCCCCGCCCGAGAAATCAGGTCTTAAAGGAGAAGGTTGCAGTTTTGGGAAAGGAGAAAAACTTCGGTTTACATCTCAAGATCAGTGTCGTGGAGGACTGGGAGAGTCGTAACTTGAGCCAGTGCTCCTGTCCTTCCTCAGTTGCCCTGTCAGAAGGACCCGGGTGAAGGAAGATGCTTCCCGTACATGACCGTGTACATGTGCCTGGGGTCTCGGTTCGCCTACCAGTGGGCCCACCCTGACCCTGCAGTTACAGGGGTCAAGGCCCTGCACTGGGTGGCAAGGAGGGGCTTGTCTTCTCTCAGGAGCTCTGGTCTGTAGCCCAGCTGAGGATTCCCTCATTTACGCAATCTGCTGTTGAAAGACAGGAAGCAGCTGGGCTCTGGCTGATCACACTCTTGTTGGCTGCTCTGGCTATATAATTTTGGGCTGGTCTGATGACAAGAGAAGGAACAGAAGCAAGGTCTCCATTAGAAGGGCGTCTCTAGATTGGGGTGGAGGAATCCTGTAGCAACATTTGCTTGGTAGAGCCCACCCGGCACAGAATCGGGTAATTGCAGACAAATTCCCCGTTGGTGCCCTGTCACTGATTCCTTCCTCATTTTGAGAGGTTGGCCAAGGACTAGAAACCATGTAACTTCCTCACTTCTGCTAAGGCCTGGTCGGAGCAGACGGTCCCTTTGGGGCACCATAGTCAGACTTGGCCAGCAAGCCTGAGCTAGCTGACACTTCCCTTCCCTCCGTCAGTGGCAAATATTAAAGACTTGCAGGGCTCTGCCTCTGAAAGACGATAAAGATAAGGAAGGGAAAGCCGCTGGTTGTGTTTGCTGTCTGTTTGCCCGCTACTGGGCACAGTGGGCAGTTAGGGAGTGTCCCAGAGGCTCAACCTGTGGCTTTGTTGTGAAGGAAAAGAAAGCATCTTTTGTACACGCTCCCTGAGTGCTGATGAAGGGCCCTGACAAAATCTCACAAAATCTCATCAATTGGGCGACTTTGCAGACGTTTGTCTCTGTTCACAGGGCTGATTTTAATTTGGCTTGAACTGCTTTCCAAAATGGTATCTAAATTTCCTAGATATTTTAACCTTCACATAGCTCATAAAGATCACAGTTATTTATCATTCCTTAGGGCTGTTGATGCTGAATCGTGACTGGACAATTACGAGAAAAGATTGGGCCAGTAAAATGGTAGAATCCATCTTGATCATCAAATGACCTTTCAGGAAAGAAGGTGGGGACATTAGGTTTTTCCCCTTAGCTCTCCATCCCTCTTACCTTTTGTCCTTTATTTTCTATTTTAAAGGTAATTTGCAAACTCAGTGTCTTACAACCCGTGCTACAGGCTCAGTGCCAAGTAGAAAGCATGGTCCCATCCTTCCATATTAGCAGAATTCTCAGGAAAAGAAAATTATCAATTGTTTTAGTTTATGGGATTATCCAGGCCCATGATGCTTCAGAAGAAATTGCTGGGACAGTGTGGAGGATTTGAAGTTCCTATTTAGTAACACCCAGCGTCTGTGTAGCATTTATGATCCTTTTGCCATATAACGCCTCCTTCTCAGACCAGCCTGCCTGTCACACAGCCCGGCAAGCAGGGCACACAGTGGACAGTCTTCCTGGGTGCCATGTACCTGCTCTGGCTCCCTGGCTGTATCACCTTGGTGCCCTCTTCTGCAAAGTAGAGTTAAGATCAGTACCCACTCTGTTTCATGGTAAATGAGGAAACACATAAAGCCCAGTGGCCGCTCACAGTAACGACTCAATAAACCTGGGCCGTGATTTGTCATCCCATGCAAGAGTGGGAGCCATACAGGCTGAGCAGGGACCATTGATACACACTGGCAGCTTGGAAAGTGCCATGCACAGTGCTCCAGAAATTCAGAGGAAACAGAGTGCCTCGCTGCTCCGTCATCCCATCTCTCAGCCCTCCAAATCCTTCCCCAGCCCTCCAAATCCTTCCTCCTCGTTAATACTGCCAGACTCCATGATACATCTGATTAGCTTCTTTGTAGAGGCTTTCAGGTTCCTTATCTCCTCATTTGATCTTTTTTTGTTTTAAGTTTGTTTATTTATTTGGGGAGAGAGAGAGGATTCCAAGCAGGCTCTGCTCCATCAGTGCAGAGCCTGACACGGGACTCAGTCTCTTGAACCGTGAGATCATGACCTGAGCTGAAATCAAGTGTCACCCAGGTGCCCCACATTTGATCCTTTCAAGAGTGAAAGCAAAGTACCTATTTTTCAGATGAGGAAACAGGTCTGGGGAGAGTGGATTCCTTACCACATCTTGAGGCTGGAAAGCCCAGGTCATCTTGTCATTTCCCACTCACATAATAGACTCAGTTATTTTTCAATCCCTACCCACCCCCATTCCAGAGGTAGGTGATGCAAGTGGCACTAACCCTGCTTTCACTGAAATACAGGCCTTTTCCTGCCACGGTGGTGCTCCCTCTCGAGACGGAATATTTCCCAACCCACCTTTCTTAAAATCCTGTTCTGAGGTATGTTTCCCAGCACCACCAAGTAGTTGACTCAATTTCAACACTGTCTCCCTGGAGGTAGCATCAGGCCATACAGGGTAAGAGCTCAGTCCCACCGGACTGTCCCTCACTTCGGACACCAATCACAAGTCCATGTTGTCACCTATGCTTCTGCCCGACTGGCTCTTAATCAGTGGTTCCCACAACCCCCTTCTCAGGTTCATTTATAATGCTAGAGCCCTCACAGAACGCAGAGAAACTTTTTACTTACTTGATTACCATTTCGTTATAAAAGGATAGAACTCAGGAACAGCCAAATGGAAAAGATGCTGAGTGTGAGGTATGGGGACAGGGCATGGAGCCCCCATAACCTGTCTGGGGGACCATCCTCCCTGAATCTCCATGTGTTCACCACCCCGGGAGTTCTCTGAGCCCCGGGCTTCATTACATAGGCATGCCTGATTAAATCCTTGGCCGTTAGTGATTGAACTCCATCTCTAGCCCTGCACCTCCCTAGAGGTTGGGGACAGGATTGAAAGTTCAGATCCTCTGAACTTTCAGAGGCAACCAACCAATCAGCTGGTTGGTTGCCCTTGCAACTAGCCCCCCATCCTTAGTTTGCCAGAGACCTTCCCAAAGTCACCTCATTAACATAAATTCTGGTGTGGTTAAAAGGGACTCGTTATGAATAACAGGACATTCCTTTTGCCTTATGGCTCTGGAGCTATTTCGGGAACCAGTGACAAAAGACCAAATACTACTGGTCTTATTATGTTAGGAAATTCCCAGGGTGTTAGGAACTCTGTGCCAGAAAAAGGGCAAAGACCAAATACATAGTTCTCATAAATCACAATATCACATGCATAGCGGGCTCCTTCCCCATGGAAAGGGCTTTAGATTGTGAGCTAAGAAATCTGACTTGATGGGGCACCTGGGTGGCTCAGTCAGTTAAGTGTCCGACTTCAGCTCAGGTCATGATCGCAAGGTTCATGGGTTCGAGCCCTGCATCGGGCTCTGTGCTGACAGCCAGCTCAGAGCCTGGAGACTGTTTCGGATTCTGTGTCTTCCTCCCTCTCAGACCCTCCGCTGGTCACACTGTCTCTCTCTCTCTCTCTCTCAGAAATAAATAAAACATTAAAAAAAATTTTTTTGAAAAAGGAATCATGTTGGGATGAGGGGTGATTGACGCTATTATATTGACAGCCGTGAATCTGTTCTAGTCTATCAGAAAAGTGAGTGATGTGAGGTGCAAGGCCTTTTATCAGTAGTAACAGTTCACTTGAGCACCTCCCAGTGACTGTATCAGGGCCTGGTGTTGGAGGAGTTGGTCCAGAGCACATCCACCCTGGCATGCCTGCAGCTTGGAGTCCTCAGCCTGCAGACAGGGTGCTAACATAAGTTTAAACTAGAAATGTCCTGTAGTCACTTAAGGTATCATAAAACCTTGGTCTTTGGAGTCAGAAAAAAAAGTGCAGGAATCTCTGGAGAAAATAAAACAATCTCCCAATGGTTGGTTATTCTGTGGAATGTTACTTAACACTGGTTTATTTGCAGGGCCTGGGCATGAGGGCAGGTCCAAGGATGCAGAGGGACTTGGATTAGAGGTGAAGACATCCCTGTCCTAGGAGACTCAAGTGCATTACTCCCCTGTCCACATGTCACACTGGGTCCATAGATTTCTAACCTGGGTTAGGAATCAGCCTGTCACATCTGAGATCCAGTTTTGCCTGAAAACTGGGGATGGACCCTCCCTCACCATGTTTCTTATCAGTCTTCTGGGTTTGTTATTAATAGATTCATAATCACCCAGAGATCAGAAAATACAGCCCTTGCTCAAAGCTTGGCCAGAGCCCTTGGATTGGTAGCACTTGCAAGACTTTTTGATTTTATTTTTTTAAGTTTATTTATTTATTTATTTTGAAAGAGAGAAAGAGAGAGAATCCCAAGCAGTCTCTGCGCTGTCAGTGCAGAGCCCAGTGAGGGGCTCAAGCTCACGAACCACAAGATCATGACCTGAGCTGAAACCAAGAGTCAGACGCTTAATTGACTGAGGCACCCAGGTGCCCCACCAGACTTTTTAGCTGAGACACAGGATGCTAATGATCTTTGAGGAAAGGGGTTGGGATAAGGAGACTATGCCATGGAGTGAGGTCCACTTTGTCTGTTGTTAACTGGACCCTAGATTTTCTGTCTGGTCCTGTTGTTCACTGTCACTGAAAAGAGCAGGATTTGGAGAGTACTTTAAGCAGAGTGTGCCCTACACAGGAACCTGGGAGCTGGCTTGCTTCCTGTCTCAGCACCAGCAGCTGTCAAAGTGCAGGGCTTTCCGTACAGAAGGAGCAAGGCTCTGGGAGAGATGCTGGTGAAGTTGTGAGCTCTGTCCAGGAGGGAGCAGCTCACAGTCTGTACGAGCCCTCAGCCTTTTATCTATTTCAGAAGAAAGGTTGCTGCCCAACGTTACCAGCATCCCATGAAACGGTGCACAAACACTTCTACTAAAAGTTAACGGGAGAGTCGAACCTTGACAACAATATTTAGATGTGCTGTCTTGGACCCAGGAAGTCCAGGCTGCGTGGGTAGGAATTGTGGTCACAAAAGAGAGAGAGGCTGTGATGTATGAAATTTGATGTGGACAAATAAGTAATAACCTGTCGATGGTCTTAGATCTTTCTGGTTAGCATGGAAAAGAACGGATCATCTGAAAATAACTTCAATAAAAATAAAAATGGGGGAAATTGGAGATCGTTTTTATCTTTAAAAAGTTGTTTATAAGAAAAATAAGTCAAGGAACTACATTTGCTTCATGGAGTTCAGCTCAGAAGATTCTCAACCGCAGTCTCCAGTGATTGGACACAATTCTGATAAAACTCCTTGGGTGTATAAGCAGTCCAAACTTCGTTGGGAGGGGGACGGCGGGGTCATGGCGCCCTGAGCTCGCCTGGTGTAGTGGAACAGCTGTTCCTGTCAGTGGCGTATGGCCCCGGCGCGTGTGGCATTTGGGAGTGCTCCAGAGGGCCACCCTGCTGCTCCACGATCTTGGGAGACCGCCACCTGAGCCGCAAGGAGGCAGCGTGCCTCCTGGTTATGGGTAGTCGAGGAGTGTGGCTGGACACCTTCCTCCTACAGGTGATCCAGCCACGTGGTTTGAGAGCTGGGAGCAGGAAGGGTATCAAACGCTGTCTTATTCAGAGACTGATGATTTGTTTTCCTCGATTTTGTTCCTCCCTATCCCTGCTGCCCACTAGAGCCCCTGGGGAAAGGATCTAAATGGAAAATAAAACTCAAACCAGCTGCCGGTGACTTCCGATAAGCTTCACCGAGGGGCCTGTGGCAGGGAGAGCACTGGCAAAACTGGGGGATTCAGGAGCTGTGATAAAATAACAATTAACGCAGGAGACATCGGGTCTAGGGTGTATCCAGATTGCAGTTCTCCACGTTGACTCTGACCCCACGTGGCTGTGGCCATCTGCGGGTTTCTGTGTTTATTGTGGGTGTTCTTGGTTTGGAGGAGACACTTCATACTGTTTTCCTCTCTTTCAGGTTTCAAGTGCCCCATTTGTTCCAAGTCTGTGGCTTCTGATGAGATGGAAATGCACTTTATAATGTGTCTGAGCAAACCTCGCCTCTCCTACAACGGTAAGGGCTTGGCCAGGGGCGGGGAGTCTCCACCTGAGGGTCTTCCCGAGTTTGAGTGGCTCTGGGCAGCCTTTCCACCCACTTTCCTGCGGGAATGCCTGCGTGATGTTGAGGAACCCGACTGTTCAAGGTGTCTTGGTCACCAGCTGGAGAGGCAGCCAGGTAGAGCTGGAAAGCGACCCAGGGGTCAGGCCCGCGTCTCCCAGAAGTCTCTTGGGTTGCTCAGGCCTTCTGCCCCCTTAGTTCCTTGGACCTCGGGTTGGGACACATGGCCTTTGCCCATTTACACACCTGAGGGCAGAAGGCCTGGGGGGACACCACGTCTCCTTGGGGAAGGGAACATTTGTGCCGCTGGTGTGCATGGAGCCTTGGCTGTCCACACCAGAATACATTCAGCAAGTGGATACCCTTCGGGGTTCAGAATACTGCCTGCCAACTGGTCACTCCACCAAGGCCACGCTGCGTCCTCCTTCGGAGCCGAGCAGTGAGCCCAGCAGGGGTAGAATCAGCGGGCCAGGCCATTGCTAACGTGGTGCCTCTGTGGGCACAGTGAGCGTCAGCATCTGCCCCTGTCACTGCCTGACTGGACAGCCTGAGACAAGTGGCTCAGGTTAGCAGAGCCCTGGGCTCCAGGTCCATGAACTGGGGCTGTCAGCAGCCTGGCTCCGAGGATTTTGTCAGAATAATGTAAGATACTCACACTAAAACCCCTCAGTACAGAGCCTGGCCCGTGGCCAGTGCTCAGGGGGTTGCAGGTTACAGCTGGCCTGGATCGGAGACAGTCACCCTCAAAGATGTCAGCCCGTCCATGAGTTGGTTTCCTTTCATCATTTTCCAGAGTGGACCGACCTCTCTTTAGTGCTGGGGACCGTGGGCTTCCGCCAGCACCCTGTGTTCACTCTCACGTGCTTAGTCTGGTCCTCAAACCTTGTTCATCAGAGAACTGCGCCTTCTCCAAGGCACTGGGTGTGAGGGGGGTGTGTTCTGGCCCTGCCACGGAGCTACTTCTGGGGTTAAAGTCACAGCAGTGCTCAGGACTGGCTCTGTGATTTCTCAGAGCCTTGGACCGGACGGGAGGTGAGCCTGTCATCAGTTGAACCCCCTCCTGACAACGAAGTTTCCTGAGTAGACTCTCCTTACAGAGCTGTCCTTGGGTTCCTGCCTCCACACAGCACTAGCCCCAGGAGGCCTGATGATTCCAGACTGTTCCCTCGAAGCAAATCTGACATATCTAACCCTACCTTTCTCTTATCTCTGATTTACTTGCTCATTGGAAAGATCTTGAGTATATGTGGGCAGACGGTTCATTACCTTCTTGTCTCCACTACACTCGGTCTGATCGTATTTGCTCAGGTCACAGGACCAGCTGCAGGGAACGTTGTGGCCCTGCCTCTGCCCCCAGCACTTCCTTCCCCTTCATTTGCTACCTGGTGCCCAGGAAGCCCCTCTTCTTCCCTGTCCCTGGGACACGGGCCACGTCTCTGAAACTTGTCACATGAGCTCTGGGCTTCCTGTCAGACTTGTCAGTGTACGTTCCTTACAGGATGCTCCAGCTCCACTCTGTCATGTTCCTTGTCTCCGCCTGGGACCATGGAGGGAGCCGAGGCTTCTCCCATGGCCCAAGCCCTCCCCAGCCATGGCCTCAGAAACTGTGTTCACTCATTCTCCACATGTGCAGAGCCCTCATGAAGACCGCTTTTTGTCCTGTGCACTGCTGCGGAGAGTTCTCTGTAGACACTGCCTTGCTGTCATAAAAACACAAAGCAGCCTCAGAATGGGTTCCACCCGAGAGGACTAGGCTCTTGACGTCAGCAGGGAGAACTTCGCAAGGGCAGCTGTGGAGGACAGAGTGCTCTTGGGGCCACCTGAGTGAGAAGTACCTGCACACCCCATTCCGAGAACAGGGAAAGCGAGAGCCTTATAAGTGCCCAGTGCTGCCTGGAGCTCTCTTCCCTGCCCGCAGCCCCAGGGAAGGGGCCCTTCTCCCTCTCCCCTCACTTCCATGGGAGAGCTGGCTTGGCAGCACAGCCTGGGCACAGGCCACCCGCAGAAGCCACACTCAGAGTCCCCTTAGAAGAAGACGAAGTTGCCCAACCAGCCTGAGACACAGCTACAGCTATTCTCAGCTCTATCCCATTTTCCACTCCTCCTCGAATTGAAGGGCCACCTCTTCAGGATGTGAGTGAGTGAGTGAGTGAGTGAGTGAGTGTGTGTGTGTGTGTGTGTGTGTGTAAACTAGAGACTGAAAGATCTCTTTTGCAAAAGCCAGCCCTTTACCACCAGAGGCAAGGAGAGGCATGTTGCATCTGGTCCTGTCAGTGGAATTTGACTTAAGGGGATGAAGATGCTGCAGAAATGGCGGGCTGGCCGCTCTGGGTGCTTAATGCCTTTATGACCTACTCCTGATAGCCAGTCTCTGTTTTGTGAAGACATCTAAACCTTCCCGATAAGAGAAGGCATTTGCCACCGGGGATGTGTATATGGAGTAGAAGTCTCCAGAGCTTGTCTAGGGCTTGTTCTAGCTCACATAGAGACAGGCGTTTCAGGGGCCATAGGCCAAAGTCCCAAGTCAGGACGTCTGGGTGTTTTTGGTTTTGCCAATAACCTATTTTACCCATGATCTCTCATCATCCCCACCTCCCCAGCTTCACTTTATCTTGTCTGGTAAAAAGAAATGTGAGAGGACTTCTTTACGTTCTTTAATCTGTGAAGTGTAGAGCTCTCAGAATCTTCTGGAAACTGGGCAAGATGAGGCTTTCTTAGTGAATGGAGAGAAAAGTGCTGTTTTCTCATGAAGATTCACCAGAACTCCTGGTCACTCCTCTGGAGATTTCTCATGTGTGTACACACACACACTTTCTGTAATTGCTGGCACGAATTGGGGAAATTTCTAGAAAATTTGCAGTGGTTATATAAGATGAAATTTAGTTAACCACGAAAGGAAAAAAAGTAGAAACCTCCTAAGTGAGGCAGATAGAAAGTAGTATTTTTCTTATTATGAGGGTTGGCCTGAGCTGTGGATTGGAAAGCCTCCAGTAGCGGCCTGCCAGATTAAAAAAAAAAAAAAAAAAACTTTAGGAAAGGCAAGACTAGTTGAACTGGTTCACCCAGTGCTCAAGAGAAATGTGCAGGCCAGTAACTGGTGCTCCCAGGGCAAGCACCTGGCTAGGAAGGCTTGTGAGTAGTTACCCCATGCAGAGGGTGCAGGGAGGGGAGGGTATAGGGCCCCAGAGCACTGAATGGGGTGGCTCTGAACTCAGGACCCCTGTGAGGTAAGGGAGGAATTGGTGGGACTCACTTTTGTGGATAGATGTGGTGAGCTTGAATGGCCCTTTAATTTCTCTCCATTTCCAACATCTATTTGTGGTTCTGAGACCAGGGAACTCACCGTCAAGAATATGCACTCAAGGAGCTCCTGGGTGGGTCAGTCGGTTAAACATCCAACTCTTGTTTTCAGCTCAGTTCATGATCTCATGGTTTTTGGGTTCGAGCCCCACATTGGCTGTGTGCTAGGGACGCAGAGCCTGCTTGGGATTCTCTGTCTCCATCTATCTCTGCCCTTCCCTGCTTGTGCATTCACTCTCTCTCAAAGTAAAAAAAAAAAAAAAAAAAATATGCACTTAGATCTTGACCTTCACATTGCTCAGCTAGCAGAGTGAGCCTTGAGGTTGGATAGGGGACCTGATTTTTCTATGAACAAAATAGAGGCATAATGCTATCGGGGGCATGACAGATGGCCAGCTGTCAGTGGAAAGTTTCAGGGGCCCTGATTCCGAGTCTAGCTCAGAATCCTTGGCCCTGGTAGATTCTGGGGGGCTCAGGTTTCTTTGCCAGCAATATTAAGGAGAGCTTGGCAGCTATCAGAGTGCCTTCAGGAGATGCTCTCCCCTCAGCCTTCTTTCTTCTCTTTCGTTCTTCTTCTGGACCCACGCTCTGTTTCTTAGATCCAGCCTACCCTCTCCCCTCCTCTCTGCCAGAGGTCATTGCCCCCAGCTTCAGGGCTCTTAAAATGCTGCATGTCACACAAAGTTTCTTTAAAGGAAAGGGAATCTGACTCCCTAAAATGCCTCCTGCGAGTTTACCCCAAGCTAAGCAGACTTGTGTCAATGGTGCTTATTTGGCCTGTGTCCCTGCTGAGAGCCTGTGGTTGGGATGGAAATGCCTTTTCTTAGGCGTGGGGGAGCCACATCCTGGCCATGGAGTGTGCCCAGCTCAGGGGCTACTGTTAGATGCTGTGGCAGTGCCAGACTCAAGAGGTATCTGCCCTGGTGCCCCTCCTACAGGAGCTGCTGACCGGAGGGCCGCTGGGAGAGCGGGGAGCCCTTGGGCAGGAGACTCACAGGTGCTTGCCGCTGTGGGGAGATCGGAATTCGGTGGTTACAGGAGAAGAGACTTGAGTGGAGTTGCCGCTTTATTGGCTGACTCCTCTGGGCTACCATCATTGCAGCGCAGCCCACCAGAACAACTGGAGCATGTCCCACAATCTGGGGTGCTGGGGTGGGCACCCCACTCCTAGCAGGGGAACTCTCTGCTCCAAGTTTCTCCTCTTGCTGGAGATTCCCCAAGAAGGGAGCTGGCGAGACCAGGCACTGGCGGCACTGCTCCTCCCCACCCCCCGGGAGACTGGGCCAGCGGCTCTGCCCTTGTTGAGGAGGCTGCGAGACCAGGCTCCGCTGCACCTGGGCAGGAAATGAGGCCAGGAGGTGGGGCCAGTGTCTCTGCGTCATTTGCTAGGGGTTCTCCCTCTGGCTCCCACCTTCCTTCCCGCCAGGGCCCTGACTGCCATTAGGCTCAAGACAAAATGCATTGTGTGTCGTCCTGCCCTCAGCCGCTGGCTCCAAGCTGTACCAACTTGAACCTTCCCTCCAGGCTGCCAGCAGAAAGGGAGCCGTGACTATTTGGGCCTTCCCGCCCCCTCCATGCCACCGGGCCAGCCCAGCCCCATATG
This sequence comes from Crocuta crocuta, assembly GCF_008692635.1. Lineage (NCBI taxonomy): Eukaryota > Metazoa > Chordata > Mammalia > Carnivora > Hyaenidae > Crocuta > Crocuta crocuta. The sequence continues at coordinate 627,191 of NW_027527964.1, forward strand.
GCAGCCCTACTCCTAGTTTCCTCCACCCCCCGGAGCCCCTGCGTGCACACAGTCACAAGAAGAGAGAGATCTGAAGCTGTGGGTGAGATGGGTGCTGTTCTCTAGCCCCAAGGGAAGAGACTCCATTGCCTGGTCTTTTAAGGAAAGGAGGTAAGGTGGCCACGTGGAACTTGTCTGGGGAGTCATGGCCACTTACAGCTGCTTTAGCTGATCCAGAGACCCCCACAGGGTCTTTAGGATTCACTGAGATGTTTCTGTGAAGTTCTGACATACAGCTGGCCCCAAAGAAATGAAGCCTCCTTTTTCTCCTCCTCCTAGATCTTGCTTTGACAAACAGCAGCTGTCAGTGTGTCCCCTACCCCGTATCTCAAGGCGGGAGAAGTATGCAGCCACCCCCTTCGCCAGCCACGGCACTGGTGTCACTGACCCCTCCTGCTGTGGCGCCAGAGAGCTTTGCCTCTCGTTTGACCCCCCAGTCCAGTTGGACGGACCAATATTAGCATCATTTAGCACCATCCCCACCCAGATCTGACACTTCTAAACTCCATCTTAGGCAGTGACATTGGCTTTGCATAGGGCATCAGGTTTGTTTGGGACCAATTAGAAAAAGGAAGAAAGCACAGCTTCATTCCTGGTTTCTCATCAACCAGCATCAGTTGAGGCCCCTCCTCTGGGAACACCAAAGGACATTTGTGTCCATGTACCATGTTGCCTCAATTTGTGCCAGACCCAGGTCCTCGGCTTTGTGCCTCGAGGTCCCTGACAACAGGCAGCAGCCTCCTGCCAGAAGAGTACAGAACCAGCTCATAGCCAGCCGTCAGCTTCAGCCATTTCCACTCCCCTGCTGAGAGCTCCCAGGGACATCTGGGGGCTGCTGACTCCAGGGCCCCAGGGATTGAGACAGGAAGTTTTACTCAACCCGTTCAGGCCTGTGGCCAGATCTGTGTACCGCCTGCCTTCCGCTGTGGGAAGAATACTGCTCCCTGGGCACCGTGCCGGGTGTGGGCGCCACCGGCTTCCCCAGGCTGTCAGGGCCCCAGCCGTGAGCTCCCCTGTCCCAGGGGCCTCCAGGCCCCCTTCTGCAGCCCAGTGGGGCAGCTCACAGTGGAGTCCCCTACCCGGTGCTGCAGCCCCAGGCAGTCTGGTGAGATGCAGCACTGTACTGTGTGCAAATAGTAATTGATTGTTTGTAAGAAAATGCACCTGACCTTCATGTGCTCAAGCCTGAGTCCTTGATAAGAAAAGGAACCGCCCTTGTGCTTCCTACGCCTTCCCCTAGTGACATCCAGTATGAAAAGGGGAGCGTCAAGCAAACCTCAGACCTTCTCTCCATTCCTGGATCTCTCCCCGGATCTCTGTCACCTCTGCTCTGGCCTGGAGGCAGCACAGGTGGAGAGCACAGCCAGCGGCTTGGGAAGCTTTGGGGACCCAGGGAATTCTAACCTGCCCATTGGGCTCACAGCTGGGGAACCAGTCAGTGGCGGGAAATGCAGAGGACATTCATTGGGAATCTGTGTAACGTTACTGCACCGCAGGGATAGGAAATCATTCGTCGGGGTGGGGAGGAGCCATGAAACGGGGCTGGGGCCCAGACTCGCTTTACCCATGAGACGCCTGAGGCTGACAGGCCTCTGAGGAGGGTCTGTGGTACTACTCTGCCTCCTCAAAACTAGACTGTTTTCCCTCCTATCTTTATTGGGGTGTTTTCCTCCAGTGTTTTATTATGAAAGCATCAAACGTACAGCAAAGTTTGGGGGCTTTGCAATGAGCACACAGAACACCCACTGTCTGGAGTCTGCGTTTTACTGTACTTGCTCCGTCACACGTCTCCGTCCACCGGTCCCTCCTGTCCTTTTGATGATATTTCAGGGCCAAGTGAAAACACCAGTACATTTCTTTATTGGGGCTTTTCATTATACAAGCAATGCATGTGCAAACAAATTTCAAAATATATATAAAGACATTTTTCTTCTAGTCCTCCTTTCCTTCACCATCAGAGTGTATATTCTCCCAGAGAAGTTTCTGTGCCAACACAAGCATGCATGGAAGGTATCTGGTGCTTTGAGATATGGGATCATGCCCATTTACTGGTCTGCCACCTGCCACATTCTGAGTCTGAGGCTCCCTTCTCAATGGCAGGCTGATGATGTGCCATTTGCTTTTTCTGTTCTTGTTACCCTTGCAAGTGGGCCTCTGGGTTAACCTGATGTTAACAAAAAATGACCACAAATTGTCTTGGCCAGGAAGAAGAGAGTGACTTCTGTCACAGCTCAAGTGCACAGGGACTTCAGTATTGACCTGGTCCTATCTTAGGCTTTTTCCTCGGGGTTCTTGGTGGGGAGCTTTGAGGCACCTTAGCCTTCTAGGCTGTGAAGAATTCTGATTTTAGGGGTACCTGGTTGGCTTAGTTAAGCATCCAACTCTTGATCTGAGCTCAGGTCTTGATCTCAGAGTCATGAGTAGTCATGAAGCCTACTTTATAAAGTGAGGGGGTGTCTGAGTGGCTCAATCGGTTAAGCAGCCGACTTTGACTCACATCATGATCTCGTGGTTCATGGGTTCGAGCCCCATGTCCAGCTCTGTGCTGACAGCTCAGAGCCTGGAGCCTGCTTCAGATTCTGTGTTTCCATCTCTCTGCCCTTCCCCCGCTTATGCTCTGTTTCTCTCTCTCTCAAAAATACATTGAAAGACATTTTTTAAAAATTAATAAACTATGAAAGAAAAAAACTAACAACTAGAAAAAAATTTTTTTTAAAGAATCCTCGTTTTCTGGGCCCCACATGTTTTCCTTTCCGCCAAGGTCCATCAGAGAGCACACAGAAACAGCAGTGGAGGGGGGCACCAAGCAGAGGGTCCCAGGCCCTGCACCACCACTCATGAAACCCCCATCTCAGGCAAGATGTTTGATTTCTCTGGCTTCTTTTTCCTCCTTTGCAGAGTGGAAGTACCACACATGCCCTGCCTCGCTCATAGGATTGTGAGGCTCAGTTGAACACACACATCCAGCCTCGGGATGTGTCTCATCAGCAGTGCTCAAGGACAGTTAAAATCTCTTCGTAGTGGGGAACTGATCCTGCTCCGGGCTCTCCTTAACATCCGTAACCCGACCCTCTTGGTAGTTCTCCTGTGGTTTAGGGAGCTTCTCAGTAACCTTTGCTTCCTTCACCTCTAGTACCTGCCTTCCAGATGTTAGAGTTAACCTGGGTTCTGTCTTTAGTCTTCTTAGATGTCAGTCAAATCTTTTTATCCCATGTCTACACCCGTCACCCACGTCTCTCCTCTGAACTCCAGATTTAGACTTGAATAGACTCCCAGAGGTTTCCATTAGTTTGTTCACATGGAGATGCCTGGTCAGCACCCCTCACCCAACCCTGAACTCACTTGTCGTGCCTGTCCTCCTCCTGGGTCCCCTCTCATAGTGACGTGCACCCGCCACTTGCCCAGGTGCCCTTCTTGCCCCTGAGGCTAGTGCAGGCCCTGAATCCATTGCTCCTGCATTGCTATGTCAGCCTCCAGACTGGGCTCCCGTCTCTGGGCTCTTTCGGCCCCCTCTCCAGTAGCCAGCAGAGACCAGATGTGATCAGAACGTGTCCCCAGGGCCTCCCGGTGAACCAGGTGAAGCCTAGGTGCCACAGCAGAACACGAGTCCGTCCTGGGGGAGTTGGTCCCACCTCCTCCTATGACCCCACGTCTCTCTGCAGAGGCCATAGCAAGCTTCCTGCGCTTCCCGACGCTCGGATACTGTTCCTTTGCCTGGAATGTCCTTTCCTGAACAGTCCCTGCCCTGATAAGACATCTGCCATACCCTCATACCTGGGCCTGTATGCATCGTGGGGCTTCCTAGAAATGCCCGTGCCGCCCATTTCCGTTTTCTTGTCAGCCTCCCCTGTGAGACTAGGACTTCAGTCCTGGGACCGTGGTTTATTCGCTGACTCGCCAGTGCCCAGAATGTCACAGAAATATGATCAAGGGCTGCTGACTCAGCCCTGGTGTTCTCCCTGTTCTGCCCAGGCGTTTCCATCTGTGGCTGTGCTAGGGGCCTGTGGCGTGCAGTAGCTTCCTTCCATTCATTCTCTTTTTTGAGGAGCCTTTTTCTCTTCTTTTTTAAATTGAGTTGTACAACCTAATAACGTTCAGGATGCTCACAGTGGATGGGGCAACCACCATCTCCATCTAGTTACACACATTTTTGGAAGAAAACCCTTTGCATGATGGTACTTTGACAAGGTATCTGAAATATAGTCCTCAAAGAGCCAGAGGATAGAATGGCAGTCGCCAGGAGCTGAGGGGATAGGGAAATGGGGGTTGCTATCCAAAGGGTGTGGAGTTTCAGTCATGCCCGATGAAGAAGTTCTGGAGAACTGGTGTACAATATCGTGCCTCCAGGTGGCAACACTCTGGTGTACACGTAAAAATCTGTTGACAGGGTAGATCTCATGGTAAGTGTTCTTACCATCAAAAAAAGGGAAAAAAAAAAACCCTTGCCCATGAAGCAGTCATCCCCCGTTCCCTCCTGCCCCAGCCCCTGATCTGCTTTTTGTCTGAATTGATCTGCTCTGCACATTTCATATAATGGAATTGTTCAGTAGGTGACTTTCTGTGTCCGGCTTCTCAGCAGTGTTTTTGCAGTCCTCCCACATTGTGGCCTGCCTCGGTTCTTCATTCCTTTTCACGGCTGAGTAATATTCCGTCGGGTGGCTGGACCACATCTGTTTATCCACTTAGCAGCTGGGGGGATATGGGCTGATTCCAACTGTTGGCTATTGTGCATGCATAAGTAGCGGCTGGCGCACCTGTCTCTTTCATTTGCTCTTGCCTCGTACCCCGTCGCTGCTTTTCCAAACTGGAACTCTGTGCAGCACCTGGTCTGTGTGTCTGGGGGACGCTCCGTTCAGGGAAATAGTTTGCCTCTGCTACGTGCCTATCCCCCCTCCCAGCCCTTTTCTGCCTCCATCCCCTGGCCCCTCGTTTGGTGATTGATACCATTTGTCTTCAGATAATTAATGTGTGGTGTTCATGTTTTGTCTATGCCGTGAGGGCCTTCAGGTCGAAGTACCCTTGGTCTTCTGTGTCGCCTACAAAGCCTTGCCCACTAGGGGACCCAGGCAGTCCCACCCAGGCCCTAGGTCCATGCCTGCCTTGTGCCACCTGTCTGCTGGTGACTGACCCTCTCCCACTCACCTCTGTCCTCCCTCTGCAGATGACGTGCTGACAAAAGACGCGGGTGAGTGTGTGATCTGCCTGGAGGAGCTGCTTCAGGGGGACACGATAGCCAGGCTGCCCTGCCTGTGCATTTATCACAAAAGGTACGAAAGGGTTGGCAGGGCCAGCTCAGCCCCATCTGAGACACCAGAGGGCTCCTTCTGTGCAGGTGGGGGAGAGAAGGACGGACCCTCGTCACTAGCCATTCTGTCCCCTCTGGTTGGGGATGACCTGTCCTCCTCACTGAGGGCTCAGGGGTCGAGGCAGAGGCCCGCAGGTGGAAAGTCTGAACATGCCGAGTGCAGGATGCAGGCCTCTGGACTGATGGGGAGACCCGTGGAGCCCCCCAGGTTCAAGGCACTTAGGACCCCACCTGGAAGGTTGGTTCTGCATTCGTCTCCCTGAGCCTTATCTTCATCTGCGGGCCCCTGTGCTCCACAGTGTGAGGACCGTCATCTGTGCCAGGGAGGCAGAAGGGAAGGGTGTGCGTGCCGCCCCTGCACCCGTCCCTTCTCCCCAGGGGGCGCTGAGGCAGGAATAGACACTACCTGTGGGGCCACAGCCCCGAGAGCCGCTATAATTAGCGGGGCTGAGATTTGTCCTCAGGCTCCAGTATGAGCCTCGTTCTTGTTTCCAGCAAGAAAGAAGACACCTCCTTACCCGAGACGGGAGGACTCTCTGTGCCATCTGCTCTCGGCTCCTTGAGTCCCAGAGCTTCTCCCGATACACGGGCTTTTCCAAAGCCCGACTCACGGGGCTGTTGGCCGCGATGCAGTTGTGCGCCTGGGACCCAGACGTGGCTGGTTTATGAGAGGCTCGAGGTTGGGCTGGGGTTCAGGGGGTGCTGTTGGCCTGGGCCCAGCAAGGATTGCTCCAGTGTCCCCAGAAGGCGCCACTCAGAACCGGAAGATGGAAATCTTTGGCTCTGGGGGAGAATGGTGCAAATTATCTACCTCATTCCTGCCTTTGAAAATTGCTTGGTGTCTGTTTACAAGTCAGAAGGCTGTTTGGGGCCATCTCTGGTCCATCTGCTTCAGGTGGGCCTTTCTCTGAACACTAGAGACCAGGGTTGCGCTGTCAGCCCCCCGTCTGGCCCTCCCAGCAATGTCCCACCACAGCTGACCAAGCCAGGCAGGGGCTGGGCATCTCCTGAGAAGTCCCACCACGGAGGGAGCCTTGAGGCTGTCCCTTCGACGGAAGAAGGGGCTCCCCAGAGCTCAGAGCAGCGGCCAGCCCGCTGGGTCTTGGTGTTCATGCCCTGGTGCTTTAAGCCCGAGAGATGGTGGGCTCACTACCCTGCACGGCCCTCCCGCTCTCACCTTCTCCCTGGTAGCTGTTGCCTTCCTCAGGGCTCCACGCAGGCGAGGCCTGGTCCCTCTCAGGGCCACACTCCGTTTCCTGCAGTGCCCAGATCTGCCCGATCCTGTACCCATCGTGCCCATGGGCTCATGCCTCAGGCTGAGCCAAGATCCGTCCTGGTGCTCTTCTCCCTGCTTCAAAAAGTGGGTGTCTGGGAACACACTTGTTTTTTCCTGAGGTGCGAGCAGGCGAGATTTAACAAACCCCTGCTCAGAAGCCTGACCCTCGGAGAGCGCCCCGTAGGGAGCGGCCTGGTCCGCGGGTAACATGTCTCCCCTTGCCACCTCCCTGCCTCAGTTGCATAGATTCGTGGTTTGAAGTGAACAGATCTTGTCCAGAACATCCCGCGGACTGACCCTGCTGGGCTCGCTTGCTGACTCCTCTCAAAGGTGAGCCCGCGGTTGGGGGTATTCCGGGCTCAAGGCCGAGGGTCGAGTCACTCTTGGGCCTGGAGGTAGGGGAGCAGCTCGCCAGTGGTTCTGTGGGGGGCAGTGATTCTCCGGGAAGGACAGGAAATACAAACGCCCATGGTTATGAAGGAGAGCCTCAGCAGAACTAGGTTCTTCGGGAAGAGACCCATGTGTGCCAGACACCTGCAGTGAGCCTCCCCGAGGAAGGTTCAGAAAGACCCCTTTGGAATGTGCTGGTGGGAAAAACAGCAGCATGAGCTGTGGGACCGACGCCGGGTTTGCACCCGCCCCGCCCCGGGCGTGAGGGGCGTTTCAGGGTCTCTGCTTCTTCGGGGACAGGGGTGGACATCACACTTACTCAACATGACAGCCCATGGGACAATAATTGTCCCCTGTGGTACTTATCGGTGATCATCTCAGCCACTGCTCTTCCGCTTGCAGGCCACCTCCCTCACACTCACACACTCTCTCTCTCTCTCTCTCTCTCTCTCTCTCTCTCTCTCCCGCTCATACATACTTGGTCACACTCACACGTGCACCCACATACTCTCACACTCACACACAGTCTCCCACTCATACACACCCACATCCACATCCTCTCACACTGTCACACACACACACACACACACGCGCGCGCTTCCAGGTGAATCAGCCACAGCAGGCCAGCATGACGACCTTCCCCCCCAGATGTGCACACGTGGTCCCCTATATAACCATCCAGTCTGACTGTCCATTTCTTCCCCAGGGCACCTTGCTTTTCTGCTGACCATCCTCACCTGTCCCCCATCCCACCTGTGCCTTGTCAGTTCTGGGCTGGCACTTTCTTTTTTTCTGGCAAACAGACAAAACCCCTAGAGAAACCAAAACCCTGACTCCACCTCATCTAACATCCAAAGGTTTTGGGGCATATCTCTCTCTCTCTCTCTCTCTCTCTCTCTCTATGGTTTTTGTTTGTTTTGTCTTCCTTTGTTCTTCATTAGGTTTATTTTATTTATTCCAAGTAAACTCCCAGAACAGCTGATGATGTCAGACAAATCAGGGACATTTGCTCTTTTTACCTTCCCCTCAAAAACTGAGGACATGGGGAGAAGAAAAAGCAAGGGTGAGAGTGAGGCAGAGGGACTGGGCCGACGCCGGAGCGGGAGCCCAAATCCCGGCGGGACGTCTGGCTTCAGGCCCCGGAGCGGAACCACAGACGCCCGGCCAGCCTCAGCGGGATGCACGCGGCCGGCCTCGGCCGACACGGCGCCACTTACGTGTTACGATCCACACAGGGACCAGCCAGCCCCCGTTCCCGAGAGGAGGCGTCGGACACGGGCAGAGCTGAGCTGGGGACACCAGTGGGAACAGGGCACCCCTTCTGCACTGACTTCCAGAGAATGGTTCTCCCTTTCTCCCTGAGGACACCAAATGGATGAGAGCGAGTTTGAGAGAAGAAAGAATCAACCGCCATCCTTCCCCTCACCCCTCATCCCAGGAGGGAAAGGGCATTTTCTTTTTCACCTTTGAAAGGCGTGGGTCTGTCTAAAGTGTTTACAAAAAAAAAAAAAAATTATAAAAAAAAAAGTCTAGTGTCGACTGGTGTTTTCCCTCGTGATGTTTACAGATTGCTGTCTGCTGCCCAGCTCGCACCCACTCAGTGACAGGACCGAGCAGGCGCACATGGCCTCCTCCCGTGCCCGGCGCCCCCCTCGGCCCTCTCTGTCACCAACCGCTCTGCCTTGGGTGTTTTTTGGGTTTTTTTTCCCTCCATTCTTCTGGCTTGGTTTTGCACTTTTCTCCCCCTGGGACCCTGATATGTAACTTTATTGCCAAAAAAACAACCCGTCAAGGACCTTCTTCTCTCCTTTCCCTTTTCCTCTTCCTCCCTCCCCTCCTGGTTCTGGTCAGTTCAGAGGATTTAACAGTCACAAGTGTCCTGCAAAAATGCCTGAACATTTTTCTTAGACCCTTGTGGATTTTTTTTCCCAGAAAACTTAAACAGACAAAAGACTTATTAAAGGAATATGTACAGTTACCCCTGTTTTCAGGCACTCTGTTTGAGAACATTTTAGCCATTGATGTTCACACGTGGCATCAGCCCATGCAAGATAGGTTTCTGTATTTATATATTAAAATACAAAAAAAAACCCTTATAAAATGTTTAAAAAAATGTTCAAAGCTTGGGGAAAAAGCTTTCTTCATTAGTCAAGGTGTTTTGATATGGTATTAAAATGTCTAATAAAAGATGCACTGTGTGACTTTATTTTACTGAGGTAATTGTTTCACCATCAGGAAATGGGGTTTGGAGGCCTGTCCCCGACTCCCTCACCTACCTCCTTAGCCTTCCTCCAGGCCACTACTTGGCGCTACAAGAGTGTGGAGTGGTCCTCAGAGCAGTCATCCCTGGGCAGGGGGACCTGGCAGGTCACACCTGGGTCCTTCAGATTTAATGACTCTCCCAAGCATCATGGAGTCAATCTGCCATCACCTGCGGCGAGGCTGTGACAGAACTCTTCAGGAAAGATCTGCGGGGGCAAAGATCCTACAGCCCATGGAGGCTGCAAGGATGTGGATTCTTCCAGGTATTGGCCCGGACCCTCCCCCTCCCCCGCCTTCATTCTCAGCTCCCCATCCCACGTCCTGCGCTGCCCTGCCTGTTGCTCCGTCTGCATCTCCATGCTGACTCATGGGCATGCTTCATTGAGGCCCAGAAAGAGGCCCTGCTTTGGGGCTGAGCCAGCTCAGAGCCCTTGAACTAGAACCAGCCACTCAGGGCTCACAAGAGTTGGCACACCTCAAGCTGGGCGGGAAGCTCAGGGCAGGGGGTGGCGGCGTAGGCCCGGGCCTCTGTCCCTGGGCCAGACAGGCTTCTGGAGCGGCATTCCAGAGCCTCCTGCAGAGCCTGCAAAGGAAAGCTCTGGAGGGAATGCCTCTGGGCCTCTCTTGTGTTCTGTGGGCTCTCCAACCCCACCGGGGCCCTGGCTCTGCTGGCCTCTTCCGTCAGATGCTTCCTAAAGCACCTACTCTGTGCGGGGGCTTTGCATGCCAGAGAGCAAATGTGAACCGAGGCACAGGCGCACTCAGCATGTTCAGAGAAACGCTTAAGAATAATCTGTGGGGTCTGCACCTGGGCCTTAGCATCAGTGGGGACCCCGGGGACCAACTGTCACCACGGTGGCAAGAGCATGAGCCCTAAACTGCATGTGGGCTCCTCTGCTGGGCAGAATGATCTCAGGGAAACAACTTTGTTCCTCTAAACTTCAGACTCAATCTCATGTGAGTGGGGACAAAGTCACACACCTGGGAGGCGACTGTGAGGGTCAGAGAATATGCCCGGAAGCCCCTGGCACTTGCGTAGCCGACTCCGTCATAGTTCTGTCACCGCAGAGAGCACTCTTCTCTTCACAGCACCTCCTGCTTCTGCCTGGCAACTGTGTCTCCCTGTTCTAAATTTAATTCCTCCACCAAAGGCAGCCCGAAGATCTCCTTGCTTGACCCCTGGGCCCACAGGCAGAGGCCTTTATGACCACCTTGATGACTTAGGCCCCGCGGCCTTGGCAGAGCCCTGAGTGAGCCAAGTGGTCGTGACCCAGTGGGGCTGGCTGGAGCCGGTCCCCACCCCCAGCGACTTCCACTCCCACCCGGCACACGGCAGCCCTCTGCTGGCTACACCGTCCTCCCGAATTCACCCGATTGCAGGCCCCTTGGGCGGGGGTGGACCGGGGGACTTCACCCGATTGCAGGCCCCTTGGGCGGGGGTGGACCGGGCTAGTCCCCCTACGTCCAGGGTAGGACTAGTCTCTGTCATGCTCCCTCCCGGCAGCTCTTTCTGGGAGGGCAGGGAATCAGCCAGACCCTCGAGGTGGCTTCCACCCCCTCTCTCTGCTAAGGGCCCAGCACACTTCGAGGGGGGCTTCCTGGGCAGGATCACCTTACTGAGACCATCAAGTAGCCATTTAACAGTGTTGAGGAGTTTAGAAGGTCCTTCTGCTTAGATAAGATGCTGAATTCTGCAGGTAAACAATGTTAAGAAATGTGTAACTCCATTCCAGATGGCTTCCCAGAAAGTACACACACAAGGCAAATAAGGCAGAAACAGTCACTTGAATCTTCAGGGGCTGGTATCTCAGTGAACAGTGTGCTCGTTCTCTCATCACAGTNCGCGGCTAACACGTAGATTGTTCGTGTACCGGGGTGGTTTGGGGAGAGGCAGTGAGGCGTGCCTCCATACCACCCCTTGGCACGGTGACTGCTCACAGCCCAGGGCTAGAAATGTCACAGAGGAACAAACTGGGCTCAGTCCAGTGAGGAGGGGCCTCCAAGAACCAGTCTGGGCCGAGGAGTCCAGAAGGGTGCCCTCTGCCTAGAGCCTGGACAGCTGATGGGGAAACGTGGGAGGGGTCCAGGGGTTGGAGGCAGGGAAGGAGCTTAGTGGTGGCTCAAGAGAGTAGGGGTGAGGTGAGATGGACAGTCCCTTTGGTTTCCCTTTTTGCTCACCACCACCTTTATTCAGGGGCCAAGGCCAAGGGGTGAGAGATGGGCCCGCATGGTAGGCTCCTGGGATGGGATTTAAAGATTGGCTTCCCGGGACACCAAGACTCCCCCCACCTCAACCCTGGGAAGTAGGGGTACAGCAGAGAGCTGTAGGCCCTGGACAGTGGGGAGTCCTGGGTGTCTCTGCCCAGAGCAGATGCTATGGTGGTGGGCGCCCTCTTGTGGGCTTGGGAACACCTGAAGCACATGGACCAAGTGGTGTGACCAGCGATCCGCAGGGTGGGCAGATCCTGACTTTGAGGCGGAGGGGAAAGCTAGTAACATAACACATCACACCATAGAGAAACATAATACAAGCAGAATAATTTCACTTCCGTTTCCATTGATTGGCAGCAGCCGCCTGAAGAACATGTTCAGAATGTTCTTGGGCCCAGTCCAGGCTCGTGTTGGCCATGGCCAAATCCTCTGGCTTTGGGCTTCTCACAAACAGCAGTTGGGACAGGGACCTGGATCCCTGAAAGCGACCTTCTGTAGTGTAAGCACCACCCCCTCCCCAGGCTGCCGTAAGTCCGAGGACAGGCCCAGAACCAGGGATGAGGGTATCACTGGCCACAGGACAGAGAACCTGAAGGAGGTGGGGGAGGGCAGGCCCAGGAGGCCACTCGTAGGTGCTGCCTGCTTGTCTCCAGACTGCTGCCAATGGGGCTCTGGTTTGCTTTAGGGGCCTAAGGAAGCCTATCAACGTGGAGTGGGAGATCTCTTCCCACCCCAGGGAGGAGTGTTCCTGTCATCAGGCAGGTGGAGTCAGGCTAAGGGAGCTGGCCGCCCGCAGCAGCGGGGCTCAGACCCAGGGGAAGGCAGGCAAGGCCCTCTGCAGGTCTAGGCGGAGGCGAACTGTTCTGTGACAAGAAGAAAGGTTCCAGAACAGGAGGCTCCACTGTCTGGGGGCTTGTGGGCTTGCAGGCCCTCACAGCACCTTGCCTGGGTTCATGAGGCCTTGGGGATCCAGCATGGCCTTCAGCCGCCGCATGGTCTCCATGCCCACGGCGCCCACCTCCTCCTGTAGCAGCTGGCGCTTGCCCAGCCCAATGCCATGTTCCCCAGTGCATGTCCCATGGAGTGCCAGCGCCCGCCTGGTGGGGGGGGGGATGCAATGAAGAGATTCTCAGCAGTTGCTCCTCCCACCACCCCCCAGTCGCCCTCCCTGGGCTTGCTCACACCTGCCCAGCTGTTCTGAAAAGGCCTTGACTCTGTGCAGCTCCTCGGGGTCCTCTGGGTCCACCAGCAGGATGCAGTGGAAATTGCCGTCACCCACGTGTCCAACGATGGCTCCTGGGGGCCCAGAGGACAGAGCTGCTGCCTGGGCCAGCCCTCCCGCCACCCACCCCCATGGCGCTCCAGCAGTGGGCACGCGGACCTGTGAGTCCCTGGGCCTTCAGGTCCTCCTTGGTCTGCACCAGGATCTCTGGCAGCCGGGAGATGGGCACGCACACGTCGGTGGAATAGCCCTAGGTCGTGGTAGGTTTTTTAGGTTCTCCTCGCACCCCCAACCTTCTGCCAGCCCGGAGGTTAAGAGGTCATTGTGGTCAAGGCTAAGAACAGGTCAGAGGAGGGTTGGCCTCACCCATAAAAAATAGCTGCTTTTCTCTAGGCCTGTCCACCCGGACAGCTGGCCAGAGGGGGCTCTCTGCCCTGCCTGCAGAGGCCATGAGCCCCGCCTCGCTCCCTGCCTGGCCCGTATGCAGGACCCCCAGCCGCCCACGCCGCCTAGCCTGAGCTCTGACTCCCAGTCTCCCCTTGCAGTCAGCTGACACCTTCCGCTTTGTCATCTTTCTCCACGTGGCCTCTCCTCAATGTTCACAAACCCTAAGAGCACCCTCTCTGTGCCCATGCCCAGGGCCTGTTCAGGACAGGGGTTCCCTCCAGAGGGCTTGGCAGACAACTACTTTCCCGCGGGACCGTGTCTGAGTAGCAGCCAGGTTGGGGCAGTCCTGCCCCCTGTGGGTCTCAACCTGCTGCTCTGGACAGCAGGGTGGTGGACCGAGCAGAGTGCTCCACCTGGTGCTCCACTCCAGCCCAGCTCACCTTGTAGCCCGGCCGCAGGGCCAGGACTGCGTACCAGGCATTGTGTCGCGCTGCCCAGAGCCGGCTGCGCTCCTCAGCCTCCTTGGCAGAGGAGAAGTGGAAGGCTCCATTGTGCTGGGTGATCTCCTCTGCAGGGGTTGGCAGGTTACTCAGGGCCAGCCTGTGCCCCCCTCCCCACAGCACCCCAGCACACCTGCCAGCTGTAGCTGCTCAGCCAGGGCCTGCTCAGAACCATGGAACTCGAGGAAGAGTGTGGGCGCCACGGAGCAGTTCAGCTGGCTGTGCCTGTTGCAGGCGTCCATCGTGACGTCATCCAGAAACTCTGGGGCCAAGGAGAGGGCAGGTGAGGTGAAGCCCAGACTTCAAGGGGCACCTCTTCCAGAGAGCCCACCCAGAAAGCTCAGTCCCGGCTCACCAATGCGCGCCACGGGCACTGCAGCCTGGAGGATGTGAACAGTGCTGTCCACGGCTGCCTGGACACTGGGGAACGCACAGGTGGCGACCACTGTGGCCTCAGGGGCAGGATGCAGACGCAGAGTGGCAGCTGTGATGAGTCCTAGTGTCCCCTCAGAGCCCACAAAGAGCCCTGTGAGGTTGTAGCCAGCTGCGCTCTTCCTGGACCCCGGGGACACACAAGGCAGGTGAGTGCCCAGGACGTGAGACCATGGGTGTCCAGCCACAGGCCTGGTATGGAAACCCAGCACTGTCCCCCAGGCCCCTGCCCTGTAGGGAGCTGGGCCAGCCTGCCCGGGGCTGGCCTGGTGCAGGCAACCTTCAACCCTGGCCCATGCGACAGGACTTTTAGACTCCCCAAAAGCCTGGCCCACCCATCCAGGAGCCCGCACTGCCACGCGCAGAGGACGCTCACCGGAAATGACGGCCTCGGCCTGCGGTATGAAGCACCTGGCCGCCAGGCAGCACCACCTCCAGGTTCAGCACGTTCTCCCGCATGGTGCCATAGCGCACGGCATTGGTGCCCGAGGCCCCGGTGGCCACCATGCCACAGAGAGAGGCATCAGCACCTGGGTCTGGAGGGCAGAGTGCAGGCAGAAGGCAGCCTAGGGCAGGCACCCAGGGACAGAGTCCCCTCAAGCCCCAGACACAGCCCTGCCACCAGGGAGCCCTCAGGGCCCCGGGAAAGGGCTTCAGGTTTCAGCCTACCCACGGGAAACCAGAGGCCACTGTCCCGCAGATGGGTGTTGAGAGTTTTGTGGGTGACGCCTGGCTCCACCACCACAGAGAAGTCTTCCAGATTCAGCTCCAGGATTTTGTCCATGTGGGTCAGGTTGANCCCAGGCCACATTCCACGGGATCCCCGTCTCGAGGCTGACTTCCTGGCAGCCAGACCAGAGCCCGGGGATGGCAGGTAAGGCAAGGCGGGCTGGAGGCAGCTACAAAGGTGACAAGGGGGAGAGAGAGCCAGAGCCAGGCTGGGGGAGGGGCCTGCTTACCTGCACCGCACACACTCCACCCTCAACCCCAGTGCCGGTGCCAAATGGGATGATGGGCACTCCTTGGCTGTAGCACAGGGCTGCCAGCCGGCTGACCTGCTCCACATTCTGGGGCCACACCACGGCATCTGGAGGTTGGCACCTAGAAAAAGACCCTCAAGCAATTTCAGGGAGTGTGGCAGCCTCTGGTCCTGCTCACCTCCAAGGAGCCCAGAGGTATCACAGGGCCTGAGGCTGCACAGCAGGAGAGGGATGGGTGTGGTGACGAGGTAGAGAATGCCAGAGCCCCCCAGAACAGATGGGTGGGGGAGAAGCCAGCCCAGGACTCTCACTCCCAACCCCGGGGCTCTGATGGGGGAAGGGGCCCCCACACCTGTGCACGGACTCATCGTGACCATGCTGCTCGCGGACGGCGGCAGCAGTGGACACATGGGGGCTCCCCACGACTGCCTTCAGAGCCTCCACAAAGCCCTTGCTGAGCTCGCCCTGCCGGGAAGACACACGCTGCCAGCAGTCGCTCAGAGACACCTGTGCCCACAACCCTGCCCCGGTGAAGACGTGAAGACGGGTCTGGAGTGGAGGAGGGGCTGCCAGCACCTCTGGCCTCCCCTCAACCCCGGCCCCACCTCCCCCACTAACACCCCCCCAGGGTCAGCGTAGCTAGGCCTTGCCAGTGGGGCCCCTGGAAGCAAACCCCCTCTACAGGAATGCCCCTTTCCAAACAGAACCTTCGGGCTCAGTGTTTGACTTCGGAAAAAACCACCTGGATAAAATCAGGAACCAGATTCACTCTACAGAAAGGAACATCACAGGGTTCCAGCCAGCCCAGCCTTGGCTTGGAAAGGTTACCAACGTCCGCCCTCTCTCCAAAACTGCCCCAGGCACAGCAGCGGCACGCAACTTGATGAAGGAAGGATGGGAAGGGAAAGCCCCACTGCCTGTTAACTGAGGCGCCCCTTAACCCCACACCCAGGGGCATTGCTTCGGATGTCTGGACATTTGTGAGCCCCAAAGAGGACGCCCTGGAGCCCACAAGCCTTTCATTTGATACCCCCAGCTCCACCTGTGGCAGCTGGGGGGACCCCGGCCCTTCTCACTCAACACCGACCTTCGGCACAGAGTGAGCCCAGTGATCCTCCGCTCAAGATCACAGGGTGCTGGCGCAGCACGGAGCCTGGCATAAACCTGGAATCTGGGCCCCCCCACCTGTAGAGGGCTTCCCCCCAACTACCTGAGTCCCCCTGGAGCAGTAACCCCTCCGGGGGAACAGCCCCCAGGTCGCAGCAGCCCGGAGCAGACTGGCCATAGCTGTGGGTCACGGGCACTGAGGCCACCCCAGCCCATTGGCTGTGCAGGGAGTGGGACTGCTTAAGGTGGTTCGGCCTTAAGGTGGCCCTGCCAGACCTTGCTGAGTCAGGTATGGCTGCAGGCATAGGTCCGCGCTTCCAAAGCAGAGGTGAGGCTTACTTGACACAAAGTGGGAGAGGATAGCAACCTCTCTCTGGCTTAAAGCTCTGCTGTGGCTTCCCTTGGACTTTCCAACAAAGGTAGACTCCTTGCCATGGCCTTAAAGGTCCTGCTAATTCCTGCTGACCTCTCTATCAACCCCACTTCTTTTCCAGTCTCCTCTTTGGTCTCTGAGTTCCAATTTCCGTTGGGGTTCCTGTATCCCCTGAGCTCCAGCTCCGCTCAGGGCCTTGACACACAGCTTCCTCTCCCTTACCCTGCAAGTCTGCAAGTCTCAGTCAGTGTCACAGTCAGAGGAGGCTTCGAGCAGGGCCATGAGGAGGGAAGAGCAGGGAGGCCCTCTGGGGATGGGATGGAATAGGGCAGTGAGGCAAGCCAGGAAGCCTCCCTGGAAGAGGAGAGCTAAGGATGAGCAGTAGCTCCCCAGCTAAGTGAAGGAAAAGACAGCTGTCCTTTCATCTCCGCCCTCCCACTGGGTGGATTTCCTAGCCATCCTGCAGCGATGTGGCTGCTGCTCTTGAAGCTCTTCCAAGCTCGGTTTTCCTTCCACAGCAAATTTGGAGAAGCATGTTGCTAACATTACTAAGATAAAGCTATTTCCAGCTTTGTTTTTCTTCTCAATTGAATCATGAATACAAACTCCTACTTGGGTCCTTCTCCCCAGCCACGTTTGAATGAAATCGCATTTCCACTCTCAATGTGCTGTTTAACTGGCTTGTCTCAAAAAAAAAAAAAAAAGGTCTGTTTTACAGTTCGGTAGTTCAACTACCGAACTTAGGGGTAACTCAAGATCCAGTGAAAGTCCACAGTCCACACAATGCGTTTGGTTAACATGGCTCATAAATCTCTCTTTTTTTTTAAATATTTTTATTTATTTCTAGGAGAGAGAGAGAGAGACACCGTGAGCAGGGGAGGGTCAGAGAGAGAGGGAGTCACAGACTGAAACAGGCTCCAGGCTCTGAGCTGGCAGTCAGCACAGAGCCCGACGCGGGGCTCGAACCCACGAACCGCGAGATCGTGACCCAAGCGAAAGTCGGACGCTTAACTGACTAAGCCACCCAGGCGCCCCTCATAAATCTCTTTTAATCTCTACCAGTTTCCCACCACTCCCCCTTTATTCCATGACACTTATTTGTTAAGGAAATGGGGTCACTTGCTCTGTAGAATTTTCCACATTCTGTATTTGGATGATTGCATGCTTGTGGTATTGTTTAATTTATTTCTCTAGTCTCTATATTTCATGTAAGTTGTTAGATCAAGATGTGGTGCTGTCCACTACAGCTTTCTGTACTGATGGAAATGTTCTGTATCTGGGCTTCCATTAGCCACCCACGGCTAAGGGTCCTGGAGGCATCTGTGGTTGGAGGAGAGATGCCAGGGAGAGTTTGTAATGAACCCTAAAAGAACCACGGTATAGATCCCTAAGGTTTTGAGCAGGGCCGTGACGTTTGCAACAGAAGGCAATACACTATTCAAATAAGTGCCCCTGGCCCACTACTAGGTCCTGGTTAAGATGGTAGGAGTGGCCACAAGACATCAAGTGGCCATGTGGCCGGCCAGAGTTAGCCATCATGAACTTTATTCTATCAGACTCACTGTCTATTATAAAGTCAGGTGAGTCTGAAACAACCCATTACAATAGACAAAAGGGGAACAGACAAAATTGGGCAGAAGCAGGGCCAGAGGGCAAAATAAGCTGTATGGGTAGGTGGCTCGGGTCCCCATGTCACCCACCCGTTGCTTGTTCAGCACCTTTCCATCAGCTCACACCTGTGGCCATAAGGGGGAACTCTTAGGACCAGCCGATAAAAGAGGGAAAAGTTCAAGCTTGATTCATAAATGGGTTGGTTCAATATGAGAGTGTAAGCTCACAGGGGTGCACTGCTGCTTCACTTAGGGGTAACTCTGAAATCCTCCCATTTGGCAGCGCTGCAGGTCATGCAGCTGATCAGCCCCTTTTATAAAAAGAAAAGTGACCCAGGAGAAGAATAGACACAGGCACACGGGCAATGGTGAATGGCTTGGTTGCACAGTCAAGGGCATATGCAGAGAAAGATGGGAAAATCGGGGCCTGAGATTTGGAGAAGAGGCATGTAGATGGATCTCTAGGAGTAAGTGCAAAGTCGCACATCTATCACATGGCAACGCCCACCACAGAGCATCTGCCATGGAAAAGACCGAACAACGCATACGGCGTGAGTTTGCCAGCTGTCATTGGCCAACCTCTTTCAGTGACCACGCCAGTGCTGGCACGATGGCAGTGGGGACAGATGCGAATCATGGACTCACCAGCATGGCACCCACTCACTAAGGCCGACCTGGCTACTGCCACCTCTGAGTGTCCACCCTACTACAACACTGAATCCCACACACAGTACCATTCCTCGAGGAGACCAAGCAGCCGCTTGGTAACAAGCCAATTACATTGGACCTCTTCCACTCTGGAAGGGGAGCAATTTATCTCAGTTGAAATCCACACAACACATATTATGGGTATGCGTTTGCGTCTCATGCCTGCACGGCCTCAAGCCAGCACTATTGTCTGAAGGCTCACTGAGTATTTGATCCCCCCATCACGGTAAACCACATAACATCACCTAAAGCCCAACAACCCATTTTATGTATTTATTTACTTATTTGGTCAGGTCAGAGGCCACTGACCTTGCAGAGCAATAGGTGGCATGACCTTTGGGAGGTACAACTGAGGCACCAGCTTGGAGATGCATCTATTCAACCATAGTTCTAGAAGAGGAAGGTACTTTCATATAACTAGCAGATAAAAGGTGAGTATCAGGGGCGCCTGGGTGGCTTAGTCGGTTGGGCATCCGACTTTCGCTTAGGTCATGATCTCGCAGTTCGTGGGTTCGAGCCCCGCGTCGGGCTCTGTGCTGACTGCCAGCTCAGAGCCTGGAGCCTGTTTCGGAGTCTGTGTCTCCCTCCCTCTCTGACCCTCCCTTGTTCACGCTGTCTATCTCTCTCTCTCCTAGAAATAAATAAAAATTAAAAAAAAAAAGGTGAGTATCAAAATTATTTTTTTAACTTTTCCTTTTGAAATAATTTTAGACTTAACAGAAAAGTTGCAAAAATAGTAAAGGGGGGTCCTATGTACCCTTAACCTGATTTTCACTGATGTTTACATTTTATATAGCCATAGTACAGTTGTTAAAACTAAGAACTAGTAAAATATTAATTGATACAGTTAGAGAATTGGTACTTTACTAAACTACAAATTTGATTTCACTAGTTCTTCCACGAGTCCTAGTTTGAGGTGGGTTTTGTTTGGTCCAAGGTGTACTCATCATCTCACACTGTATTTAGTTGTCTCTGCTTCTCTGTCTCCTATAATCTGCGACAATTCCTTAGTCTTTCCATGTCATCTGACCTTGACATTTTGAGGAGTACTGGTCAGTTATTTTATTGAACGTTCTTCAATTTGGGTTGTCTGATGTTTTCTCGTGAGTAGGTTGAGGACATGCATTTTTGGAAAGAATGCCACAGAGGCAATTTGCTCTTCTCAGTAAACCACATCAGCAGTTTAAGATGTCAATATGTCTTCTGAGCAGTGACATTAACCTTGAGCACTTGGTTTCGGTCATGTCTGTGGGGTGTCTGCATTGTGAAATTACTATTTTTCTCTTTTTAAAAAAATTTTTTTTTTTATTTCTAGGAGAGAGAGAGAGAGACAGCGTGAGCAGGGGAGGGTCAGAGAGAGAGGGAGATACAGACTCTGAAATAGGCTCCAGGCTCTGAGCTGGCAGACAGCACAGAGCCCGACGCGGGGCTCGAACACACGAACCGCGAGATCATGACCTAAGCGAAAGTCGGACTCTTGACCGACTAAGCCACCGAGGCGCCCCACTATTTTTCTCTTTTTAATCAATACGTATACTGGGGTAGATACTTTAAGACTGTGCAAATATCCTGTTTTGCCTCACTTTCATCCACTATCTTTAGCATCCATTGGTGGATCTTGTCTGCAATAGTTGTTATTGTGGTAATTGTGTCTCCTATTGGTGATTTTCTACTTCTCTTATTCCTTCTATATTATTTAATTAGAATTATTCTCTAATAAAGAGCCATCCATTTTGCCTTATTTATTTACTTACTTATTTACATATTACCAATATGGATTCATGGAAATTTATTTTATTCCATAGGTTATAATCTAATACTGTCATTATTTTGTTGCTCAGTTCCGGTTTTGGCCACTGGAGGCCTCTGTCATAGGTTTCTCTGCCCTTTAGACTAGCCCGCACCTGTTTTTGAGCACCGTCTTACTTTCTACTACCGTAAGATGCTCCAGGCTCATCTTGTCTTTCCCCTGCCCAGACCAGTAATCAACCACTTTTCTAAGGACTTCTGCTTCATTTTAGTGGAGAACAGTAGTATTTGGGACTTGAGATTTGGGTGTTAGATGTACTTTAAAACTCAACAAAAGAAAACAAAAAATGTGATTAAAAAACAGGCAAGGGCGCCTGGGTGGCTTAGTCGGTTAAGTGACCAACTTCATCTCAGGTCATAGTATGGTGGGTTGTGACTTCAAGCCCCACATTGGGCTCCGAGCTGAGAGTTCGGAGCCTGGAGCCTGCCTCAGATTCTGTGTCTCCCTCTCTCTCTGCTGCTCCCCTGCTCACGCTCTGTCTCTCTCAAAAATGAATAAATGTTTATAAAAAATTAAAGATAGACAAAAGATATGAACAGACATTTCACCAAAGAAGACATACACATGAAAAATAAATAAGCATATGAAAAACTATTGAACATCACCTGTCATCACAGAATTGCAAGTTAAAACAACAAGATGCCACTACACACCTATTAAAATGACTAAAATCCAAAAAAAAAAAAAACTGACATCAAATGCTTATAAGGGCACAGAGCACCAGGAATTCTTACCCGTTGCTGGTGGGAATGCAAAATGGTACAGTCACTTTGGAAGACAGTTTGACAATTTCTTACAAAGCTAAACATAGTCTTACCATATGATCCAGCTATCATGTTCCTAAGTACTTACCCAATCGAGTTGAAAACTTATGTCCCTACAGAAGTCTGCACATGAATGTTTATACCAGCTTTATGCATAATCTCCCCAAACTAGAAACAACCAAGATATCCATCCAAAGGTGGATGGGTAAGCCAACCACAGCCCATCAATACAAGGGAATATTCGTCAGCTACAAAAAAAGAAAGGAGCTATCACGTCACAAAAAGACATGGAAGAATCTTAAATATATATCGCAAAGTGAAAGAAATCAGTCTGAAAAAGCTACGTGCTGTATGATTCCAACCATGTGACATTCTAGGCAGCAAAAAGACCAGTGGTTGCCAGGGATTTGAGCTGCAGAGAATGAATAAATGAACTGCAAGGGGTTTTTAGGGTGGTAAAGCTATTAAGGATTCTACTGTAATGGTGGATACATGACTTTATGCAATGTTCAAAACCTATAGAAGCTTTACGACACCAAGAGTAAACCTTACCGCAAACAAAAAAATTTTTTGCAACTGTCCTCAGTCTTGTTTTTCTTTTCTTTAATTTCCTTTTTTAAATTTATATCCAAGTTAGTTAGCACGTAGTGAACAGTGATTTCAGAAGTATTCCTTAGTGCCCCTTAGCTATTTAGCCCATCCCCCCTCCCACAACCCTTCCAGTAACTCTCTGTTTGTTCTCCATATTTAAGAGTCTCTTATGTTTCATTCCCCTACTTCGTTTTATATTATTTTTGCCTCCCTTCCCTTATGTTCATCTGTTTTGTATCTTAAAGTCCTCATGAGTGAAGTCATATGATATTTGTCTTTCTCTGACTAATTTCGCTTAGCATGATACACCCTAGTTCTATCCACATAGTTGCAAATGGCAAGATTTCATTCTTTTTGATTGCTGAGTAATACTCCATTGTGTATATACACCACATCTTCTTTATGCATTTATCCATCGATGGACATTTGGGCTCTTTCCATACTGTGGCTATTGTTGATAGTGCTGCTATAAACATTGGAGTGCATGTACCTCTTTGAAACAGCATACGTGTATCCCTTGGATAAATACCTAATAGTGCAATTGCTGGGTCGTAGGGTAGTTCTATTTTTCATTTTTTAAGGAACCTCTGTACTGTTTCCAGAGTGGCTACACCAGTTTGCATTTCCACCAGCAGTGCCAAAGAGATCCTCTTTCTCTGCATCCTCACCAACATCTGTTGCTGCCTGAGTAGTTAATGTTAGCCATTCTGACAGGTGTGAGGTGGTTTTGATTTGTATTTTCCCGATGATGAGTGATGTTGAGCATTATTCCGTGTGTCGACTGACCATCTGGATGCCTTCTTTGGAGAAGTGTCTATCCATGTTTTTTTGCCCATTTCTTCACGGAATTATTTGTTTTTTGGGTGTTGAGTTTGATAAGTTCTTTATAGATTTTGGATACTAACCCTTTATCTGATATGTCACTTGCAAATATCTTCTTCCATTCCGTTGGTCGCCTTTTAGTTTTGCTCATTGTTTCCTTTGTTGTGGAGAAGCTTTTTACTTTGATGAATAGTAGTTCATCTATTGCATAGATGCAATAGCTGCAATAGTTTATTGCAATAGTTCATCACAAACAAATTTTTAAAAACATTTAGGAGGTCGGAAGATCCCAAGAAGGAATTCAGACTATGATAAGATAATCTAACTGCTATCTTTCTAAATGTGGGAAGCAACCTCACTGAAGAGGGTGGGAGAAAGAAGCGCTGACCTAAGTGACTTAGGGAATGGAGTTTGTAAGACAATTACAAAAGGAACTACACACAGGCACAGGGGCATGGACTAAGAATTCAGATACAACCATATATATATACTGGATTGACTGAATAAATTAATAAATGGGGAGAGTCAGGTCCCCTGTGCAGAAGAATTCCAATTAAGTTATGAAGGTACCCTACCCTAAAGACAGGGAGCATAACTTTCCACTCCTTAAATGTGAGCTGTTCATAATGACTTTCTTCCAAAGAGTACAGTATGGAAATTGCATAGAAAAAGAGTCACTTTACAAGGGAGAGATCTGACAAACACTACTTCAGCCAGATGGCCAAGGTCAACAGCAGCAGCCATAAATCATGTTGGTAGCTGTACCTGTGCTGGGTTCAAGAGTATCCTTCCAGGGGCACTGAGGTGTCTCGGTTAAGCAGCTGACTTCAGCTCAGGTCATGATCTCATGGTTTGTAAGTTCGAGCCCCTTCATCGGGCTCTGTGCCAACAGCTCAGAGCCTGGAGCCTGCTTCAGATTCTGTGTCTCCCTCTCTCTCTGCCTCTCCCCCACTTGTACTCTGTCTCTGTCTCTCAAAACTGAATAAATGTTTAAAAATAAAAAAAGAATACCCTCCCCAAATTCCTGTCCTTCTCAAGATCTCAGAATTAGACTTGATTTGGAAATTGGGTCATTGCAGATGTAATTAGTTAAGATGAAGTGATTCTGGAGTAGGGTTGGCCCTTAATCCAATGACTGGTGTCCTTGTAAGAAGAGGAGAAGAGACAGAGAGACAAGAGCTCAGAATGTCATGGGACAATGCAGCGGCATGCCAAGGAAGCTAGGGAAACCACTGAGATAGAAGCAAGGAAGGATTTTTCCAGAGGCCTCAGAGGTGGCATGGCCTTGCCAACACCTTGATTTCAGATTTCTAGGCTCCAGAACTATGAGAGAACAAATTTATGTTGCTTTCAGGCAGTTTGTGGTACTTTTTAATGACAGCCTTAGGAAATTGACACTGGACCCTTGACACATGATGAAAATGCTCCCTTGCCTCTGAGCATTTCCTCCCCAGAACCTATACCCACAAGAAAAACACCAAACAAATGCCAATAGTCGCACATTCTATAAAATATCTGGCTAGAACTCCTCAAAACTGTCAAAGTCATCAAAAGCAAGCAAAATCAAAGCAACTGTCCCAGCTAAGAAGGGCCTATCTTAGTCCGTTAGAGCTGCCGAATCCATGAATGACTACAAAGCTGTATTTCTCACAGTTCCGGAGGCCGGAAGTTCCGGGCTTTCATCTTTCCATTAGTAAACAGAGGTATTTGGACCAGTGGACCCCCTGATCCATTCTCTTTCTGGATCTACTCATGAAAAATGGAAGTCTTTGATTCAACTGCTTCATTTTGTAATAACACTCTGCCCAATAGTACTCATACCCATACCTTTGTGACCCATATAAAAGTAGCTGCATCCTCTATAAAAATAACCCATCCAGTACTAGAAGTTATTCAGAAGGACTGGGGCTTTTTTGCAGTCCTAATACCCAGCCAGGAGGAGAAACGGACTGAAGAGGCAGCTCCCTCTGATGCAGGACACAGGGTACCTCTTGTCCCCCTCAGGTGGACCGTGCCGAAAAGCTGGGTGACGCTGCGAGACTCAGGATGCATAGGCAGCGCCTGATACCCTCAGGTGGACAGAATTGGAGGGACCACAGAATTGGAGGGTCCGGTCACAGTTGTGTCACAAACTTCGTAAGTTCTTGCCTTTATCATTCTCTTATTCCTCATCTGTACTAAACATAGTCTTGGAAAGGCACAGAGAATGAAGCAGTCACTGAATGCCCCGGGGATCCTTGGATGGAAACTTGCCTAGCCATTGGCCATGTGAAGAATCCTTCACTCATCAGGGAGAACAATAGACTTGTCGGATGCTCAGTAAGATAACTGGATTTTTCCAGGTCCAGGCTGTTCCATTTATGTTTAACTTATGTTTAAAATGAAGGAACAAAAGTATGACATATTCACTTTCCTCCGATTCAGGAGAATTTTTTTTTGCAAGCTTCCTACTTTGTAACTTTGCCGTGAGAAAAATAGATGAAAGGCCACTTCTCGGAGCCCCCAGACTCCGAGAGCTGTGATCAGCTACCACTCCCTTCCATCGTCTCAGGTATGAAAGAGGGAGGCAAGCCAACTTGCTCGGACGAAAGGAAACCAGATGGTGTTGTCAGCCACTAGAAATAGCCAAGGACACCTGCCAGTAAGAGGTCTGATTGTAGAGTCTCTGAATTATGATCATGGAGCCTAACACCTGATTGTGGAGTCTTGGCTCAAACCTCACCTGCCCAGTCAAGCCTTCTCTAGCCAGTCTGTTCCAAAATGCACCCCACTGGGGCACTCCTGATACGACCTCCGCAGTGGTGAACGCCATCTGACACACTTCCTATTTTACTTTTTGTTTACTGCCTGCCCCCCAACTGGAATATAAGCTCACAAACGGAGGGAGCGCTGTGTGTCGCTCACAGCTGGGCCTTCACAGGTGCTCGATAAACCCTGATTGCAGGAACGCTGAATCAAAGAGCAGAAAATAAAGACACCTGGTGGAGGAACTAAACCTGTCACTCAGTACCTTAGAAAACGAATCATTTTAAGACCTGGCAAGGAGTAGGGAAACGCGGTTAATTGTGGGCCAAAAATTCTTACTAAACATTGACCTTCTCAGGTTTGAAGTCCAGATGAAGGAACAGAAAGTTGGCAATTAAATTCTAAGGTGATCGGGGGACATCTGAATGTGGAAATTCTTCAGAATAACATAGTGTTTTCAACATATAAATGGCAAAGGAAAAAAAAGATATGGAAGGAGAGGAAACCTTCATATTAAAAGACACCGATCTTAGGACGTGGACTCATTTGGATCTTGGGTTTTAACAATCTGAAAAAATATGTGATGTTTACGGAAAGAATTTGGAAAGATGAACACCAGCTGGATATGAATACTGTTAAGGAAACAGTGGGGTCTTGGAGACATTTGCAAGAGTCCAGGAGGTCAAGATTATTTTAATAATAATACTTAGAGATCATTTTCCTATTTCATTGAACTGACATTCGCACTGATGATGCAAAGGCAGTTGGAGGGGAGGGAGGACCTGCTGGTGCCCATCAGGATCCCAGAGAGTGGCACCAAACTGAACTGGCCAGCACTGCTTTCTGTGTTCTCACGCAACTATAGAGAAGTGTTAGTTTCACCTAAAAATTACCTTAATGGAGCAGCAACAATTTAATGGTCTTAAGTCATAAGCTTTGTGTCTCTTTAACACTCTGATGGAACGGGAGGTCTGTAGTATTGCCGCTGCCCGCAGGAGCATGACGGTGTCTCCAGGAAAATCACTTGTGCAGTCGCTATAGTGGTGAACTGCACTGGCGCTTTTCCCATGGAACACCATTTTTACTTGATTGGCTGACAGTCAAAGGAAGACTTGATGTTTGGCCGACATTTTCTCAAACATGAATGAAGTGAGCTGTCACTTCCAGGAAAACAACTGATTATATTTATTGCCCAAGGGAAAAATA
This sequence comes from Crocuta crocuta, assembly GCF_008692635.1. Lineage (NCBI taxonomy): Eukaryota > Metazoa > Chordata > Mammalia > Carnivora > Hyaenidae > Crocuta > Crocuta crocuta. Next base: position 653,931 of record NW_027527964.1, read on the forward strand.
GCTTTCAGGTGAAAATTAGAATTTTGGCAAAAACTTGTATCTGCTTCCCAATGCTTACAGCTTTTCTGAGGAGACCGGGGTGAAATTAGGGTGGTCCTTTGATACTATGTAATAAAATGTGTCAACACTTAAAAGATCTTCATGCCTAAGTCAGCCAGTTATTTTTCAAATGACCAAGGCATGATGTTACAAAATCATGCCTGGATAAATGATCCAAAGTGCGAGTTCTCTGTTGTTAAGCATAAGGCGGTAGGAGAATGTATTTTGTGTGTGCATATGGGGGGTGGGGGGGGTCTTCCTGCTTTTTGTACATTCCAGTACTTAGTCTTTTCCAAACATGCATAATTTTTACAAAGATACTATCACATTCTACATACTCTTGTGTGCTCTACATTTTTTTATTTCTCAGTGTATTAGACACCTCCCCCATGTAGTCAGTGCACATTATCATTTTCAGTGCCTTCCAAATTCTATTGAGATATCACTACAATTTATATTTTACTTACATCTATTGAAATATTTTTAGCTTGTTTCCAGTGTTTTGCAAATATAAGCTACAATGTGAGGACATGCTTGTATGTGCGTACTTGTACATGATTAAGGATTATGATAATTTAAAATTTTCTAATTTTGATTCAATGAGGCCTTCTGAAAGATTTTAACATATTACAGTCCTACCAGAATTGTATAAAAACGTTTTCCCAGGGGCGCCTGGGTGGCTCAGTCGGGTAAGTGTCTGACTTCAGGTCATGATCTTGCAGTTCTTGGGCTCAAGCCCCACATTGGGCTCTGTGCTGGTAGCTCAGAGCCAGGAGCTGCTTTGGATTCTGTGTCTCCCTTTCTTTGTACCCCTCCTCTGCTCATGCTCGCTCTCTCTCTCCCAAACATAAACATTTAAAATAAATTTTTAAGATATTTTTCCAAATTATTCCAACTCTAGGTATCATTATTGTTTTAAATATTGGCCCAACTTATAGGTCCAAAGGATATTATATACATTAGTAAAGAGAAACATTTTTCAAGTTTTATTATTTATTTTTGAGAGAGAGAGAGTGCAAGGATGGGGGAGGGACAGAGAGAGAGGGAGAGAGAGAGAGAGTCCCAAGCAGGCTCTGCACTAAAAGCATGGAGCCCCAATGCGGAGCTCAAACTCAGGAACCGTGATTTCATATCATGACCTGAGATGAATTCAAGAGTCAGATGCTTAACTAACTGTGCCACCCAGCCTCCCCAAGAGAAACATTTTTTGATAAATTTATTGTTCTATGTGCTTCCTCTTTAATTGGCCATTCATATCCTTATTTTTCTTATTGTGGTTCAGTTAACTTGTAAGAATTTATAAAATAAATTCATTATTCTTTTATATATGTACCACATATATTTTTCAAGTTTATTTGTCTTTAACTTTCCTTAAAGCATTTTTTTTTCAGAATTTAATTTTCTCTCTAGTTGAATTTGTCAATTATTTCCTTTATGATTTCTGACTTTGGTGTCATACCTTCTCACCCAAAGAATATAAAAAAACATTCCATTTTCCTTCCTTCCTTCCTTCCTTCATCTCTCTCTCTCTCTCTTTCTCTCTGTCTTTCCTTATCTCTATACCCAACATGGAGCTGGAACTCACAACCCGGAGATCAAGAGTCACACGCTTTTCTGACTGAGCCAGCCAGGCGCCCACCCCCTTTATCATTTCTTTAAAACTTTGATAGCTTCCACTTTAAAATTTAAACCTTGAATCCACAGCCACTCTGGAAAACAGCATGAAGCTTCCTCAAAAAGTTAAAAATAGAACTACCCTATGACCCAACAATTGCACTACTAGGTATTTATCCCAAGGACACAAAAACACTGAATTGAAGGGGCACGTCATCCACTCCAATATTCATGGCAGCACTACCAACCCAACAATAGCCAAATTATGGAAGGAGCCCAAATGTCCATCAGTTGATGAAGGGGTTAAGATGTGATACACACACACACACACACACACACACACACACACACACACAGTGGAATGTTATTCAGCCATAAAAAAGAATGAAATCTTGTCATCTGTAACCATGTGGATGGATCTAGAGTGTATTATGCTAAGGTAAATAAGTTAGTCAGAGAAAGACAAACACTATATGATTTCACTCTTGTTTTTATAAGAAACAAAACAGATGAACATAGAGGAAGGAATTTTTTGAAAAAAGAGAGAGGGAGGCAAACCATAAGACCCTCTTAACTATAGAGAACAAATGAGAGTTGCTGGAAGGGAGGTGGGCGGGGAGGGACTAACTGGGTAATGGGAATTGAGGAGGGCATTTATCGTGATGAGCACTGGGTGTTATACGTAGTGAGGAATCACTAAATTCTACTCCCAAAACCAATAATACACTATATGCTAACTAACTAGATTTAAATAAAAACGTAACCAAATAAATCTAATATGCAGTCTTGGGAACTAACATTTTCTAATATTTTTCCTTTGAATTGTTAATGAGTAGCCCAAGAATGATGAATATTCCAGTCTTTCACTAGTATTCATTAATTTGTGTAATGTATTTTTACATCTAATACTTATTAGCCTTTCTTTTTAAAAAACTGTCCCAAGTATTCTGTTTTTCTTTTTGATGAAGTATGGAATTATTCCATCAAGCAAACAAACAAATAATCAAAACAGTGCAAACAGTAAATAACAAAAAGACCTTCTCAAGAATTTTATTTTTATGAATTTAGAGTTATGCATCCATCACTTCCATCCAGTATACTGTTTTTTAATTCTAATAAAATATACATAACATGAAATTTACCATTTTACCCATTTTTAAGCATATAATTCCATGGCATTAAGCGTATTCACAGTGTGGTACAGCCACCTCCATTATCCTACAGGGAAACTTTTCAGAGCCTTTTCCTCATCCCACACAGAAACCCCCTACCTGTTACGTGCTAACTCTCCATGCCTCCTCCCTCTAGTCCTTGGTAATCTCTATTCTACTTTCTTTATGATCTTGTCTATTCTAGATACTTCATGTAAGTGGAACTACACAATATTGCTCCTTTTGTATCGGGGCTATTTCATGTGACATATCTTCAGTGTCCATCCACATTATAGCATATGACAGAATTTCCTTCTTTTTTTGGCTGAATAATATTCCATTATATGTATATACCACATTTATTTACCCATTTTTTAAAGTTTTTAAAAGTTTATTTATTTATTTTGTGAGAAAGGGAGGGGGGAGAAGAAGAGAGAGGGATAGAGAGAGGACCCCAAGCAGGCTCTGCGCTGACAGTGCTCTCCAACGCTGAGCTCAATCCAATCATGAGATCATGACCAGACCTGAAACCAAGAGTTGGATGCTCAACTGACTGAGCCACCCAGGCGCCCCTATTTGTCCATTCTTTTGGTGATGGACACTTAGGTTCTTTCTACCACTTGGCTATTGTGAATAAACCTGCTATGAATATTGATGTACAAGTACCTTTTTAACACTACACATTATTTTAATTAAAAGTCAGTTGCGGGGCACCAGTGTGGCTCAGTTGGTTAAGTGTCTGGCTCTTGACAGGCTCAGATCATGATCTCATGGTTTGTGGGTTCGAGACCTCCATCAGACTCTGAACTGATGGTCCAGAGCCTGCTTGGGATTCTCTCTCTGTCTGCTCCTCCCCTGCTCGTGTGTGCTCTCTCTCTCTCAAAATAAATAAATTAACTTAAAAAAAAAAAGTTAGTTGCTACCACTGTGTACGTATGAGAATGGCCAGAATCCACACGACTGACAGCACCAAATGCTGGCAAGGATGTGGAGCAACAGGAACTTTCATTCACTGCTAGTGGGGATGCAACATGGTGCAGCCACTTTGGAAGACATTTTGCAGTTTCTTACAAAACTAATTATACTCTTACCATATGATCTAGCAGTTACACTCCTTAGTACTTACCTAAACGAGTAAGTTATTTTATGTCAACACAAAACCTTGCACATGAGTGTTTATAGCAGCTTTATCCATAATTGTCAAAACTCGGAAGCAGCCATTCAAAAGGTGAATGGATAAATGGTGTACATCCACATAACAGATTATCCGGTGGCAAAAAGAAATGAGCTATTGGGGCACGTGGCTGGCTCAATGCACGTGGAGCATGCGACTCTTAATCTCCAGGTTGTGAGTTCAAACTCCACATTGGGTGTAGAGGTAAAAATGTTTTAATGTTAAGAAAAAAAAAAGAAGAAATGAGCTATCAAGCCATGAAAAGATATGCAGTAACCTCTAATGCATATATTTTTAAAAAATTTTAATGTTCATTTATTTTTGAGACAGAGCAAGTGGGGGAGGGGCAGAGAGAGAGAGAGAGAGAGACAGAGACAGAGACAGAATCTGAAACAGATTCCAGGCTCCAAGCTGTCAGCACAGAGCCCGATGTGGGGCTCAAACTCACAGACCACAAGATCATGACCTGAGCCAAAGTTGGACTGACTGAGCCACACAGGCGCCCAGGCGCCCCTCTAATGCATATTTTTCTTTTCTTTTCTTTTTTTTTAAATTTTTAACGTTTATTTATTTTGGAAAGACAGAGAAAGGCAGAGCGCAAGCAGGGGAGGGGCAGAGAGAGAGGGAGACACAGGATCAGAAGCAGGCTCCAGGCTCTGAGCTGTCAGCACACAGCCGATGCAGGGCTTGAACCCACGAACTGTGAGACAATGACCTGAGCGGAAGTTGGACGCTTAACCAACTGAGGCACCCAGGCGCCCCTCTAATGCATATTTCTAAGCGAAAGAAGCTAATCTGAAAAGGCTACATACTATATGATTCCAGCTATACTAAATCATGCATACCTAAAAATATCAGTGTTTTCCAGGGGCTCAGGGAGTGTGAGGAAGGGATGAATAGATGGAACACGAGGGATGAAAAACTATTCTGTATGATATTATAGTGGTGTATACATGTCATTATGTATGAGTGAATTCTAATGCAAACTATAGACTTTGGGTGATGTGTCAATGTACATTTCATTATAACAAAAATGTACCACTCTGGTAGGGGATATTCATAGTGGAGAAGGCCATGCATGTGCAGGGGCAGGTGGTATATGAAAATTCTCCGTACTTTTCCCTCAAATTTTGCTGTGAACATAAAACTGCCCTTAAAAAACAAAGAAAAAGTTGGGGCACCTGGGTGGCTTAGCCAATGAAACTTCTGACTCTTGTCGGTTCAGGTCATGATTTCACGTTCATGAGTTCGAGTCCCGTGTCAGGCTCCATGCCGACAGTGCTGTCTGCTTGGGATTCTCTCTCTCGCTCTCTGCCCCTCCCCTGCTTGTCTGCTTGGCAGCATGCCCACGTGCAGGCACGCTCAGGTGGGCACACACACACATTCTCTCAAAATAAATTAATTTTAAAAAATCTTAAAAAAGAAGCTAGTTGTAGCACATGATATCTTTATGGCCAGTTTTATTTTATTTTTAAGTAATCTCTACACCCAATATGGGCCTCAAACCTATAACCCTGAGATCAAGAGTCACGTGGTCCGCCGAGCCAGGCAAGCGCCTCTGACCAATTTTATTTTTAAAAAATCAGAAAGGTATGCACTTAATGTTACACACAGTTATCTTTGAAAATTTAGAATACTTGCTTTTATTTTATATTTTCTAATTTAAATACATTATCATGGATTACCTATGTAATTTTTTTTTTTACTATGTAATCTTTCAAAGCCAGGTTTTTGTTTTCTTTTTCTTTGGGAAGAGGTGGTTCTAATTCATAACCCTTTCTGGGGTAAGTAAACAGTCCAGGCCAGGGATTATTTTAGTCTCACGCCACCCGCTAAACCAGATGAAGACTTTCCGGAGAGTCCCTACAGCAGGGCCCCAAAGACTTATGGGAAACGTAGTCCCGAGGTTGGATGAGCCGCCCCTCAGAGGACCCTGGGACGGCAAGCAACCCTTGCATCTGCGCATGTGCAGTGTTGCGAGCGCGCCGGTGGCTGCCCTTCCCCCACCTCCTGCCGCGAGTGGGTGACAGGGCCCGGGTCTCCGCGCGTCTTCGCTGACCGGCGCCGTGACCTGGCTTGGCACTGAGCCACAAGTGGAGGCTGTGCCCCTCCAGGTATGAGGGGGGGGCTGCCATGCAGTTCCGCGAGGGCTGGGGGCCGCGGAGAAGGAGATGAGGGATGGGCTCCTGACCGCGCAGGGTGGGAGCCCAAACTTCGGCGACTCGCAGGCGGCGGTGACCCTCGGAGCGGTGTCCGGGGCCGCTCCGCGCCGTCCTCCGCGCGGGGCTGGCGGGGCCCTCCTGGCCGGACGTGCGGGGGCGGGGACGGCGGCGAGAGAGGGCGGCGGCGAAGGCTCGCCTTCCTCCCTTTGTCAGGAGAAGCGCCGCCGACTGGCCGCCAGGGTCTCCTGTCGCGCGGGAACGAGTCCGGAAGCCCGGACGGGTGCGCGCGTGACCAGGCCCCGCGGGCGCGGGGCGAGGCCAGGGGCGGGGCCGCACACACCTGGCGGCGCCCGGAAGCCGTGTGCTGAGTACCTGAGCATCACCTGGTGCAGGGAGGCATGAAAGCCCCAGCCAAGTTCCTGATGCACACGGCGTGCCAAAAGAGCTCTGACCTCTTTGCAAAAGCCTTTTAGGCTAAGTCTCACTCTAGTTCTCACACCTAGCCTGTGACGTCGCTAGTATCTCAGTTGCAACTGAAGGAAAAACCGGAGGCTTAGATGGGTGGTGTATCCGAGCCTCCCGATATTTTGTGTGAGTGGCACATGTTTTTTCATTTGCCTTTTGATTTTGCTCCCTGGTAGTTTGGCCTTGCCAGTGTTTTGAATTTCTCTATAGTTGAATTTACTACCCTTGCCTTTTATGACACTCAGAAGCCTTTACCACTTTGAGATTATGCTAGTTGACTTATGATTTCCACTGGTGCGTTAGAATCATTTGCATCAGAAATCTGCCAATACTTTTATTATGATCCTATTAATGGCTGCATTTAGTTAGGGGGAATGGACACCTTTATGGTGTTGGATCTTATTGTAGGCCTTTCTAGTGTTCAAGTCTTGTTATGTTTTGTCTCCCTTAATGGCACTTTATGCTCTACAAAAGTTTGTCATTAAAAAAAAAGTTTATCACTTTTCTTTATCCTTATGTAGTTTATTGTTGAAGATGAAATCATTTTTCCATGATTTCATATTTTTTCTCTTGTATTTTTATTTTTCATTGTTCTTATTTTGTATATTTGGGATTTCTTCCCCTTTTTGTTTTTGTCTCCTTAATTAGCATAGCCAATGGTTATCTGTTGTTTAAAAAATGTTTGTAAGTTTATTTATTTTGAGAGAGACAGAGACAGCATGAGCAGGGGAGGGGGAGAGAGAGGAAGAAAGAGAATCCCAAACAGGCTCCACTCTGTCAGCACAGAGCCACCTGGGTTCCCCTCTATTTTTATTATTAAAGAATAACTCTTTAATATCTATAGCATCTATAGTAGTGGCTCCTCCAGCATTTTTGATCATGGTAATTAGTGTCTTCCTTTTTTCCCCCCATTTGGTCATTGTCACTAGAGGTTTATCAATAGTATTGATCTTTTCAAATAATCAGGTTGTGATTTTATTGAATTTTTCCATTTTTCTGTTTTGAGGGAATTTTAAAAAATTATCTCTAGAGACAGAGTATGACAGTGCATGGTTGGGGAGAGGCAGAAAGGGGCGGGGGGGGGGGGGAGAGAATCCCAACAGGCTCCACCCTGTCAGCACAGAGCCCCACGTGGGGCTCGAACTCACAAACCTTGAGACCATGACCTGAGCTGAAATCAAGAGTCAGATGCTCAACCGAGCCAGCCAGATGCCCCTTTATTGATTTCTGTGCTTAACTTTATTATATCCTTCCTTATGCTTGCTTTGGGTTTAATTTATTTTTTTCTGGTTTCTTAAGGTGGAAGCTGAGGTAACTGATTAAAATCTTTCTTTTATAATATAGTTTAATGCTATAACTGTTTATAGTTACAGTTAATGTAATTAATAGTTTAATGCTGTACTTCTACTTGAGCTATATCTTTTCAAATTTTGATATGTTGTGCTTTCATTTCTATTCAGTTCTATGGTTTTTGGGGTTTTTTTTTAATTTGTGACTTCCTTTTTCAACCATTGGTTATTTAGAAGTTTGTTGTTTAATTTCCAAGTATTTGGAAAGAAGAAATTAACAGATCTCTTTCTATTAATTGATTTCTAGTTTAATTCTATTTTTGTCAAAGAATATACTTTGTTATAAATTTTAGTTCTTTAAAACTCTTTGTGGCCAAGAATATGATCTATCTGGGGAATATTTAATATGTGATTTAATGACTATTGTGCTGTTGGTGGTGGAGTCTTTTATAAATACAAAATGAGTCAGCGTTGTTGATAGCATGGTTCAATTTTTCTGTCTCCTTACTGGTTTTCTATCTACCTGTTCTGTCACTGAGAAAAGACTATTGATGTCTCCAACTATAATTGTGAATTTATCTATTTTTTTCTTTCTGTTCTGTCAATTTTTGCTTCTTGTATTTTGAAGTTCTTTTGTTAGGTACATATACATTTAGGATTGTTATGTCTTGTGGTCATTAGACACATTCACAAGGTGTTTATCATGGTGATGCTGTGTAATATCACTCTTATCTCTGGTAATACTGTTCTGAATTTTACTTTGATATTAATATAATCACTCTCTTTTGGTTAGTGTTTGCAAGGCATATCTTTTTTTATCCTTTTACTTTTATCTAGGTATGTTTTTCTATTTCAAACAGACTGCTTATAAACAGCACATAGTTGGCCTTCCTTTTTTATCCAGTTTGACAACCTCCATCATTTAATTGGTTATTTATGCCAATTATTAATATGGTTTAATTAAAATCTACCATCTTGCTAGTTTTTTCTACTTGTCCTAGTTGGTCTTCATTCATATTTAACTTTTTCCAACTACTTTTGGATTAGTTTGTACTTTTGTGATTTCATTTTTTTTCTTTGCTATTGGCTTATTTATATCCCCTTAAATTTTTTTTTTTGTGGTTGCCCTAGGGTTTACAATACATATCTGGAGTTAATCACAGTGGACCTGTAAATAATATTATACTGCTTTATGTATAATATAGGATCCTTACAACAATATACTCCCAATTTCATCATCCCATCTTTTGCACTATCGTCATATGTTTTAGTTTTACATATGCCATAACCCCACAAAACTTAGCTATTTTTTGACAGGTATCTTTTAGAGTGATTAAAAGTATGAAAGATTCCTTTAGAGTCATCTTTATTTTAACCATTCCATAAGATCTTTATTTCTTGTATAGATTCAGGCTTTTGTCTGGTATCATATTCCTTCTACCTGAAGAACTACTTTACATATTTCTTCTAGTACAAGTCTACTGGTAATGAATTCTGTTTTTGTTCAAAAAGGTTTTGATTTCACTTTCATTTTTTGAAGGATGTATTTGCTGGGTATAGAATACTGGGCTAAAAGTTGCTCTGCTTTTTTTTTTTTAAGTTCTGTAGGGGCACCTGGATGGCTCAGTTTGTTAAGGGTCTGACTCTTGATTTTGGCTCAGGTCATGATCACACAGTTGGTGGGATCGAGCCCTGTATTGGGTTCTGTGCTGACAGGGAAGAGGCTACTTGGGATTTTCTCTGTTCTCTCCCTCTCAAAATAAATATATAAACTTAAAAAAAAAATAGGAGTGCCGGGGTGGCTCAGTTGGTTGAGTGGCCAACTCTTAATTTTAGCTCAGGTCATGACCTCACAGTTCATGAGTTCGAGCCCTGCATTAGACTCTGTGCTAACAGCATGGAGCCTGCTTGGGATTATCTGTCTTCCTCTCTCTCTGTCCCTCCTCTTGTCATGCTATGACACACTCTCTCTCAAAAATAAATAAAACATAAATAAGTAATAAAGTATTTTAAAGATGTCACTGCATTTCTTTTGGCTTGTATAGTTTCTGATGAGAAATTGACTGTGATTCTTGATGTAGGTCCTCTATATAATGTGCCATTTTTCCCTCTGGCTACTTTCCAGACTTTCTCTTTAACCTTGGTTTTCAGTGATTTGAATATGATATCTTACATATTTTTGGGTTTGGTTTGGTATTTATCCTGTTTAGATAAACTGTTGGAGCTTCTTAGATCTATAGTTTGGTATCATTCATTATTTTTTGAAAATTCTCAGTCATTATGTCTTCAAATACTTGTTCTGTCCCATACTCATTTCTCTTTTTGGGATACCAATGACATGTTTGTTAGACCATTTGATATTGAACTATAGCCTTTGGATTCTCTGTTTACTTAATTTTTCATTCTACTTTGTTTCTGTGTTTCACTTTGGGTAATTTCTTTTGACTTATCTTCAGAATTACTGAAAATTTCCTCAGCTTTATTGAATCCACTCTTGAACCTGTTAGTTTTCTTTCAACTATGTTACTGTGCTTTCTTTTCCATTTGATTTTTTTCTTACAGTTTTCATCTTTTCTGAAATTTCTCATTTGTTTATGTTGTACACCTTTTCCATTAAAGCTTCTAAAATACAAATCATAGTTGTTTTAAATTCCCTGTCTGATAATTTCATCAGTTGAAGTTTGTGTTGATTGCTTTGTCTCTTGATAATGGGTTGTCTTAGTTTTGCCTTTTCTGGTGTCTCACAATGTTTGATTGAAGGTAAGTGCTGCCAGCATGATCGTTTAGGTCCCTTCTGAAGAGGCAAGGGACTCTCCCAGTAGGTGGTATTTTCCTAAGTGATGTGTAAGGATTTGTAAATAAGTCATTGTAGGCGTTCCAAAGCAGGTCACATCATTAGTAACAATATTTTCCTTCTTCTGTCTTCCAGTTCTGCCTTCACAGTTCTCAGCCTTTACACCAAAGCTGCAAAAAATGAACAAATCCCAGGTGAGTTGATTGTTTTTCCCAATTTTGTTTTTTTAGTGCATTTGAGGAAGTTGATAAGGACCCAGAAAATGAAATAGAAAGGCAGAGATGAGTAAAACTTAAGGAAAATGTAGTAAGAATAATTGATTAGTACCAGCACCCAAAAAGCAAACCAAGTTAATTGTCTTGAATTGATTTTGAGTGGCATCTCCTTGGTTCTCTGGTATTAGATCTGAATGAATTTTATGGACCTTCATATAGATGGTATTTTGGACAACATCCCCAGAAACAAGGGGTTTATCAGTTTGTCTCTGGTTATTTCATATAGCATTCTTTACTGCAAATGTGGGGTTTTGTGTGTATCTTATTTTCTCAGTCAAATTAGCATGATGCCAAAAAACTCAGTAAATATCTGACTGTGTGTGTATTTAAATTCTACCCCCAAACCTCCACAATACTACTGTTGTTACTTTGTTGAGTAGTTTTCTTTTTTATTTTTATTTTTTTAATGTTTGTTTTATTTTGAGAGAGAGAGCATAAGCTGGGGAGGGGCAGAGAGAGAGGGAGAAAGAAGATCCCAAGCAGGATCTGCACTGTCAGCACAGAGTCCTATGTGGGGCTCAAACTCACAAAATGTGAGATCGTGACCTGAGCTGAAGTCAGATGCTTAACCAAATGAGTCACCCAGACATCCCACTTGAGTAGCTTTTCAGAGTTTTTAGGTACATATTTACATGAGTACAAATACAAGTTTTTATAGGATAGCATAGTAATCATGCTGATTTGTTTCTATGTGCTTTGTTTTTTAATAATAGTCTTCGTTTTTTAGAGCAGTTTGAGTTTACAGAAGATGTGAGTGAAAGGTGCAGGGTTTTTGTATACACCTTCACTCCTTCCACACGTGGGGCTTACCCTGTTAACATCCTGCATTAATGTGGTACACCTGCCACTGTTCGTGAGCCAATATGAATACTTTAACTACAATCTGTAGCTTACATTAGGTTTTATTCTTGGTGTTGTACCTTCTGTGGATTTGGACAAATACATAATGATATGTACCCACCATTATAGTTTCATACAGAATAGTTTCCTGCTCTAAAAATCCCCTGTGCTCCACTATTCATCCTCCTCACCCCTCCCTGAGCCCCTGGAACCCGCTGATCATTTTACTCTGTGCGTAGGTCTGCCTTTTCCAGAATGTCGTACAGTTGGAGTCATACAGTATTTAACCATTAGTTTTTTTTTTTCACTTAGGAACATGCATTGAGGTTCTTGTACATCATTTCATGGCTTGACAGCTCATTTTTACCACTGAATAATATTCTGTTGTGTGGATGTACCACCGTTTATTTATCCATTCACGTATTGATTGGTTGCTTCTGAGTTCTGATAGGCATGCATGAAGCTGCTACAAACATTCATGTGCAGGATTTTGTGTGGGGATAAAAATAATTTACTCATTTGAGTAAATAGTAAGGAGTGTAATTTGCACGATCATATGGTAAGAGTATGTTTAGTTTTGTAAGACACTGCCAAAATGTCTTTCAAAGTGGCTGTGCCATGTTGCATTCCTACCAGCAGTGAATGAAAGTTCCTGTTGCTCCACATCTTTGCCAGCATTTGGTGCTGTCAGTCTTGTGGATTCTGGCCATTCTCATAGGTGTGTAACAGTATTTCATTGTAATTTATAGTTCCCTTATGACATGATGTTGAGTATATTTTCGTATGTTTACTTGCCATCTCTACATTTTCATTTATGAGGTGTCTATTAAGTCTTTGGCCCATTTTTAAATCAGGTTGTTTTGATATTGTTGATTTTTAAGAGTTCTTATGTATATTTTGGGTACCAGTCGTTTATCAGGTATGTGTTATGCAAAGATTTTTCTCCTCATCTGTACCTTGTCTTTTCATTCTCTTGATTTTGTATTTTTATCATTCAGTAACGTATCTGAAGTCTTTCCATAAAGGAGCATTTGGTTTCCTTATTTTGTTTTATTGTGTAATGTAACACATATACAAAGGAGTATATAAAGCATTGTAATAGTCTTTATATATATCATAACAATATGTATAACAAATATGTATACATTAAAGAATAATAAAAAAAAATGGGCACTCATGTACCTTACCCAAGTTAAGAAATAAAACATTCTCTGGAGTGCCTGGGTGGCTCAGTCGGTAAGTGTCTGACTTCAGCTCAGGTCATAATCTCATGGCTCCTGAGATTAAGCGCAAGCTGTGCTAACAGCTCAGAGCCTGGAGCTTCAGATTCTGTGTCTCCCTCTCTCTCTCTCTTGCTCACAATCTGTCGGTCTCTCTCTCTCTCTCTCTCTCAAAACTAAATAAACATAAAAAATAGAACATTCTTTGTTCTTGATGATATATTCTCCAATTGAATCATCCTAGTAGGTAGCCTCCACTTGACATTTTTGTTAATTATTCCCCTGCTTTTCTTTTTTCTTTTTTTAAAAGTTTATTTTGAGAGAGAGTGCATGCAAGCAGGGGAGGGGCAGAGAGGGAAAGAGAGAATCTCTGTGCTGATAGCACAGAGCCTGATGTGGGGCTCGATCCCACAAAGTGAGATTGTGACCTGAGCCAAAATCAAGAGTCGGATGCTTAACTGATTGAGCCACCCAGGCATCCCTCCCCTGCTTTTCTTAAAGATTTTACCACTTGTCTACATATATCCCTAATCAATATAAAATCCAGAAACTATAGCTGGAATTTATATTCCCTTGTGTTGCATAATTTTCTTTCTGATTGGTGGAGGTTATTTTTCTTTTTCTTCCAGACCTCAAGATCTAAAAGATGTCCTTATATGTACCCATGTTCGCTTTGTCAAGACTTGAGTTTTTGGGGGGTTTTTTTTAATCATTTTTTTTCAAGTTTCATTAGCCAGTAATTAACCAAACAGAGATGAAACCACTCATGCATTATTGGTGATAGTCTAAAATGATGTAAGCCTTACTAGGGAAACAGTGTGTCAAAAATTATCAAGCAAGCAGAAGTCTAGTTGTGTCTAGAGATTTTGCTGGTGTTGGATAAATGTTTCTAGGAGAAGATGAGCTGAATAGAGTCTGAGCCCTATTCTGGCTTCAGCTTTTCTGACAGTTTCCAAAAATTCAATTTGGAGAAGTCATTGACAAGGTCATGAGAAACAGGAAAACATAGGACTCACATGGTTGAGCCATCTGGCAGGGTCAAAGTGTGGATCGGGTATTGAATGTCTGGTGGAAATATAATTAAACCAAGTGGGTTGCTCTATATTCTCTGCTTTTTAGCTCACTGGTCCACTGCCAACTCTCAGGAGTAGATCAAAGCATAACACTTCTGTAAGATGGAGTGAGTGTCCTCACCTGGTCCAGGACAGAGTGGTGTGGAAGGGAAAGGTGGTAGTAGTAGATGTCACCAGCACATGTTGAAAACAAGTCAAACCAAGTGCAGATAAGAACCTGGGCCAGGCTCACCCAGGCATTCTGCCCCGGGGTTAAAAAGGTGGTACAATGGCAGTAGGCTTCTTGCTTATAACAGCCCTCAACATGGCTGCTTTTGAGTCACACTGTTGCACTCTGCATGACCAGGAATTAGGTATCAGTAGATAGTCCCTGCCGCCCTGCAGTCTCTTTCAAACTCCCGGGGATTTCCTTCAGCTCTGGTGTTGATCTTTTGTTTGCCTCTCCCCATGTCTTTGTCTTTTTTTGGGTCACTATTGTTTCATTGGTGTGCATTCTTCAGTATCTTCTTAAGAAAGAGTATGTGAGGGGCGCCTGGTGGCTCAGTGGGGTAAGGCTCAGATCGTGATCTCACAGTCATGAGTTTGAGCCCCACACCAGGCTCCATGCTGATGGTGTTGAGCCTGCTTGGGATACTCTCTCCCTCTCTGCCCCTCCCCAGCGCGCCCTCTCTCTCAAAATAAATAAACTTAAAAAAAAATTCTTTTTAAAGGGTATGTTTGAACATTTTTTTAGACTTTTCATTTCTGAAAATATCTTCATTCCATTGTGATACTTGTGTGATACATAGTGTGAATGTGGATTTGTCCATTCTTTGCTTTAGTTCTGTCTGGTTTTGCTTAATGTCATTTGAAGCTATGTTACTGAGCACATGCACATTTATGATCTGTCTCCCTGATGGATTTACCCTCCTATCATTTTAGAATGCTCCTCTTTATCTCTGGCAATATAAATATAGCCACATCTACCTTTTTATGATTAGTGCTTTTGTGGTGTATTTTTAAGTGGTTTCTGTAGGGATTATAGCTTATATACTTTACTAATCACCTTGAATTAATATTATATTACCTCAGTATATAGTATATTGCAGTGAATTCTTGCAGCTTTTATTTGTCTCTGTATGCCTCTATTTTACTTTTATTTTGAAAAATGTTTTTCCTGGGGATAGAATTCTAGGGTTTCTTTTTTCTGTCAGTACTTTAAAGATATCATTCTGTTTTCATCTCACTTCTGTGGTTTCTGTTAAGAAATAAGCCTTCACTTTTATTGTTGTTCCCTGAAAGAAAGGAATCTTTTTCTTTCGGTTACTTTTAAGATACTCTCTTTTTCTCTGGCACTCACCAGTTGGAGTGTGATGTGTTTAGGTATAATTGTCTTTGCATTTATTTTGCTTGGGCTTTATGAAGTTTCTTAGATTTGTGGTTGATGCCATTTACTGTACTGGGAAAATTCTCAGCTATTATATCTCAGATATTGTTTCTGTCCCATTTTTTCCTCTATTTGTGAGACTACACATTATATATTTTTTGTTTTTGCTTTCAGAATTTTAAGCAATAGTATATTAGACTTTTTGGCCATACTTCACATTTCTTATATTTTGAGTTTTCTCCCATTTTTTTCTCTCTGCTTTAGTTTGGATATCTTCTTATTGACCTGCCTTCAAGTGCACAGTTCTTCTGCTGTATCTAGTCTGCTAGTAAGTCTATACAATGCATTTTAAATTTTAGTTAAAAACTACATTTTACACGGCTGTAATGCCCACATGCTTCCCTTTTATAGATTGCAGGTTTTGGTTGAAATGGTCCCATATTTTCATGTACATTATCCATTTTTTTCTCTTAAGTAAACTCAACAACCCCAAGATCAAGAGTTACACACTCTACTGACTGAGCCAGCCAGGTGCCCCTTCTATATTCTTTTTCATATTACTTTTCAGTTAATCTGAAGTCTCGTGGACTAGCTCTAACCTATGGATTATCTCTACATATGCTTTTGACTGTTGATCTCTTGTTTATTGTTTTATTGTGCTATTTTGTTTTTTCACATGTCTAGTAATTTTTGTTTGTATGGTAGACATGTGTATGATACGGAATTTCCTCTAATGTTAAGTTTTGCCAATAATTTAATTGTCTGGCAGGACAAAACTGTTGCTCTCTACTAGTTTTCCTGGAGGCTTTCCCTACTTGCACATATTAGGAACCACCCAAAGATCTGAGGTGAATTTTTACACAGAATTTTAGAGCCCCTTCTCTATGCCTTCTTTACTTTCATTACTTTGCCCCCAGGTCTCAGTTGCTTTGGAATGTAATGTAACAACAGCACCACTTGCTGCTTCAGTTCTATTTCTCTGTGCTATTGTTTAGAAATTACCTTTAGGGAGTTTTTGCTGCATATAGAATTCAAGATTGATATATTTTTTTCTTTCAGCACTTTTATCATCATTGTTAATGTGGGGCTCCCCTCATGTTCACTGGTCTTTCAATAATTGTAGCCCTGCAATGGTTGCTACAATGGTTGCAAATTGTTTTATGTATTTGTCCAGCTTTTATTGTTTTTACTCTTAGAATTTTGAAGTGATTGCTTTTTAGTGTTGTAGTCATGAAGGACAAAGGCCTTTCTGCTTATCAGAATGTGACCTTTCGGTTCTCTCCTGAAACGTGTAGGCTTTGCTCTTTGTATCTACTCTTAACTTTTTTCTGATGATGTGTTTTTTAATTCCTGTTTGCGTGATAGTTAATAAGATATTTCTTCTCACCTTTTTTCGTTTGATTTTGTGAAATGTGAAAATGCAGAGAAATACAAATAAGAATGTATTAGGTTGAGCTATATGAAATTGCAATATTTGTATGTCACAGAAGTTGCATGTCATCAATTTCAATATGGTTCACCCTAATAACTATCAACCTATTACAGTATCCAAGTCAAGACTTAACATCTTGGCTTATTTGTTTCCATACATTACGTATATTTGAAGGTTTTAGTCTTTTGTTTTTGTTTTATTTCTTTTTGAGACAGAGAGAGACAGAGCATGAGTGGGGGAGGGGCAGAGAGAGAGAGTGAGACACAGAATCTGAAACAGGCTCCAGGCTCTGAGCTGTCAGCAGAGAACCTGATGCGGGGCTTGAACCCACAAACCCTGTGATCATGACCTGAGTCAAAGTCGGATGCTTAACCAACTGAGCCACCCAGGCGCCCCAGAAGGTTTTAGTCTTTATGTTACACAGTTCACACATGAATTCTGTCTCTTACTCTTTCTCACCATCATGGTTCGGACCTCCCTCGCAGGCTTTCACTCCTGGCATTAAGTCACTTTATTCAATGCTAAAGTTCTCTTGAGCATTAAAGATTATTTCCTCACTTTAAAGGTAGCCAATATTATGTTTTGTGTGGGTGTAGCCTCTTCTTTTTTTCATATTTTTTACACATTAAATAGAATTTGGGGGTCATGGTATTACATATTCTTGGAATTCTGTTTTTACTAATTTTTTAACAAATTATTAATGTTCCTATGCCAGCTTTTCTGCACTTTTTATTTTAAGGCTGTTACTTCACTTTGCCTCTTGTAAAAAGCTGTTTTTTTTTTAAAGACTTCTCTGAAGGTCTTAACCTTTTATTAAATGTTTATTCTAATTTATTTTATTACTGGTTTTCTTCTTCTTGGCACTTTGAGCACTTTTGTTCCTCTACTGGTCTGTCAAAATATATTTCCATTCTCTTAAAGGTTTAGCTTACTCTTTTGGTGCTCGCTTATATTTTAAACAAAATTTAAAAAGTTAATCACAATTTATATTTTCCTTCCAAACCCAGTTCTCTCTCTCTGCCACGACTCCCAGGTTTCTGGCATCCAAAAATTAGTTTCAGCTAATTATTAACACCTCCTTCTCACATCCCATATATAATTATTTTAAAAACTTACTTTGCTGATTTATTTGGTCCCTGATGCTTTTCACATCCAACTGATTCTTGCTAGGTTTAATTATTTTCTTTATGGTTCAGATCATTTTATAGCAGTAAAAATACCTAGCACTTAACGTGGCATTTACTATTCAGTAGTCATCCTTTTAGTTCAGGCTGTTAAACTGTGCCCACGAACAAGATGGCATTCTGCCTTCCTTTTATATGGCCCACAGCTAAGAGTGGTTTTTAAGTTTTTTAAATGGCTGTGAAAAATCAAAATAGTATTTCATGATGTGAAAATTATATGAATTTCACATTTCACTGTCCAGAAATCAGGCTTCTTTGGGAACACAGCCATGCCTATTTGTTTACCTGTTTCCTATGCCCGCTTGTCACGGTGAGGGGGCAGACTTGATTAGTTGTAATTGAGACTACATGTGGTCTGCAGAATCGAAAATGTTTACTACTTGGCCCTCTGTAGAAAGTTTGCCAACTCATTTTCTAGTATTTTCAGGACTTTGGAGATTGTTATTTACTGGCTTACATTGTTTCTGCTGAAAAGTCAGCTAGCAGTTTTATTGTGCCCTTTTAGGCAGTGCCTCCTTTTTCCTCTGAGATTTTTAACAGTTTTGTGATGATGTACATAATGTGATTATATTTGGTTTTTCTTGGGGTTAATGGTGTTCTTTGGTCTGATGAGAGTTGTTTTGGAAAATCCTAAAAAATCTAACATCTAGAGGGGAGAGTGGGAGGAATAAGACACTTTTAACAAAAGAAAGCAAAATGATTGCCTCGAGAGATACAAACAAAATATGCCAGGGTTTAAAACTGAGCAGGAACTCACAATATGGAAAGATCACATCTAAGTGATGGAAGATGTGATCTTACTAGAAAGATCTTTGCATAGAGAGGAAAGTCATGGGAAAGAGACTTGAATGGTGTTGTTCAAGAAAAGAAACTTGAATGGTGTTGAATGCTGAGCTAGTCATTAGTTTATTAGTTTTCAGTAGATAATGAATACCATGTCTAATCAAGGTAAACATTTAAAAAATGCATTTTCGACTTAAAATATTTTCATATTACAATGTGTTGATCAGGATGTAAGTCCTGATCCATCGTTAAGTCAAGGAGGATCTAACAGTTTGAAGAGTTGAGGAAGGGGTATTAAAAAAAACAGTCTGCTCTGGATGTCAAATACGCTAGCTACATCTCTACTCATGGCCATAGGCTTTCTACCCAGAATACCACATCCTTCCAGATGGAAACTGTATACTGTCTTGACCAAAGTCTTTGAAGTCAGTCATCCTTGACATCTGTTTTAATGCTACGGTATCAGAATTGTGTTTTACCAACAATTGTTTGATTTTTTCGTTTGTATAGAGTATGGAAAACAGAACTGTGAGAAGAAGTACAGAAAAATTTCATATTTGATGGTAGAGTCATTTCTAAATTATTGTAACTTGAGTCAAAGTAATGTGCCACAGGTCTTTCATTCCCCCTTGTTGGGCTGGCAGCCATACCAAAGTTCTTATTGTACCTATCATTTGGCCAAGTAGATATAGATAAGTAAAATTCAGGCCAAGAAATAGAAAATAGCCAAGATTTGTAAAATCTTCCTTGTGTACCTGGAATGAGTTCACATTTATTGCTTTATAATACTCAGTTGTTTTAATATACCACAAGAAATCAACCTATGATGAGCCCATTTGTTTTTCTAGCTTTGGGGTCTTAGGTAAAATGTAGCTGTGAACATTATTGATTTTTAATTTTTTATTAAAACTGAATGACAGCATTATTAGTTCCATGTGTACCATGTTATGATTAGATATTACTATATATTGCTAAATGATCACAATAAGTCTGGTAAACATCCAACACCATATATATTATAATTTTTCTTGCTTTTAAAAATAGTTTTNTCTTGGTTTCTCTTGTTGGGAGTTTGGTTGTTTCCCTACTCGTAGAGGTATTTGGGACTCTCCATCATGTGTACTTTGGCTTGTTTCTTGAGGCAGCTCTGGAAAAGAAAATGGACAACCACACAGGGAACAAAGGTACACAAACGCACAGACAAAACCAATAAACACGCAAACCCAGGCTCAGGTAAAAACAGCAACACAGCTCTCTGGCGGGGATGGGCGTGGTTTGGTGTAAGCAGGTCTTGACTCCACTGTGTCCGCTGGCTGCTCCCTGAGGCCCCGCTTTGGTGGTTGTGGGGAGAAGAATGGCGTCGCCCCAGTCCCTTCTCAACCAAGCGTTGCAAATCACTCCTTTGGGTTCGATTTCCCTGTGCTGAGGACATAGCCAAGGTGGGCTGAGTTCTATGCCCCACGCCCCGCCTCATTTCCAGGTCCCAGTCTGGAGGCTTTGTTTACACCGCCCTGCTGCCTGGGATTGAGTTAGGGGGTGGGGGAAGTGTCACAGTCTCAGATCCACCGGGGTCAAGCAGCAATACAACCTGGAATCCGAGGCCTCCGCGCACAATGTGCAACAAACGTAGCAGCGTCAGGCCCTCAGAGTCCGCGCCGCCCTATTACAATTTTTTTTTAACGTGATGACAACTTTTAAGGTCTATTCTCTTAGCAACTTTCAAATATGTAATACAGCATTGTTAATTGTGAGCACCATACTGTACGTTACATCCCCCATGTTTTATTTATTTTATAACTGGAAGTTTGTTCCTTTTGACCCCACCCCACCCCATTTTGCCCACTCCCCACCCTGGCAACCAGTCTGTTCTCTGTATGCATGAATTTGGCGGTTTTGGTTTCTGTGGGTTTTTTTGTTTTAGATTCCACGTATAGGTGAGATGATATAGTAGTTGTCTTTTTCTGACTTACTTAGCATAATGTCCTCAGGATCCATCCATGTTGTCACAAGTGGCCAGATTTTCTCTTTTATGGCTAATATTCCATTGAGTACATATGCCACGTATTCTTTATCCATTTGTCTATTATTGGACACTTAAGTTGTTTCCATATCTTGGCTATTGTAAATAATGCTGCAGTGAATGTGGGTGTGCATATATCGTTTCAAGTTAGTGTTTTTATTTTCTTTGCATAAAAACCCAGAATTGTTGGATCATGTGGTAGTTCTCTCTTTTGAGGAGCCTTCATACTGTGTTCCTTAGTGGCTGCACCCGTTTACCTTTTCCACCCACAGCGCACCAGGGTTTGCTCCAAATCCTCACCAACATTTGTGATCTCTTTTTGATAGCAGCCATTCTGACAGGTGTGAGACCGTCTCTCATTGTGATCTTGATTTGCAGTTCTCTAGTGATGTGTTGGGCATCTTCTCGGGCACCTGTTGGCCAGGTGTAGGTCTTCTTGGGGAAAATGTTCAGATATTCTGCCCATTTATTCGATTTTTTTTTCAGATGAATTGCAAATATTTTATCCCATTTAGAAGGGTTCCTTTTCATTTTGTCGGTCGTTTCCTTTCTGTGTAGATGCTTTTTGGTTTGATATAATTCCACTTGTTTATTTTTGCTTTTGCACCATTTGTATGGCTTGGATATGGAAGAGACAGCTCTACTTATGCCTGATATTTTTCCTTGCAACTGGAAGTTCATCTGCTGCCTTTAAATATGTAAAGCTTTAATTAACTCTTTAATATTGTCTGACCTGATACTACAAAAAATACCTATAGAGTATTATCTCTGTACTGATAACATTAAATGCTGTGCATTTATGTTTACATATTTATCTCCCTATACTCATTTTCAGAAGAGAAACGGTATTTTATTAATCTTAGATACCTGTTGTATATGCCAGTGTCAGAGACATATTTTATAAACATTTTATTTACAAAAATATTTTTTGGAAACATGATAAAACAGTACAGTTCGTGTCCTATGTAAATTTTCATACCGAATGACCCTTTTACGACAAGGTATGAATAAGTTTTCATATATCCTTTCTACGTTGCCAAATTCTGGTCATTTTGGAATGCAAAGCAATGCGAGTAATATGCCATTTCAGGGATCGGTTTCATTCACGGATGTGACTGTGGACTTCACTCAGGAGGAATGGGAGCAACTGGACCCCTCACAGAGGATCCTTTACATGGACGTGATGTTGGAGAATTATAGCAACTTACTCTCAGTGGGTAAGGACAGCTTTTAGTGCAGCTCCGCGTTTGCCTAGCATTTATGTCCTTTCTCTGTTACCAGAAATTCTGAGCTTCTGAATTATGCTAAGTGGTTGTGGGCTGGAGCTCTAGGTGTTAAAGCTGAGAGATAGTGGAGACTCTGAAGTTTTATGTTATTTTGGAAATTTCTGAAGTCTATGCAGTTAGAAGCTATGTTCCATTAGCACGTTCTCTGATACTATCAAACCAGATGTGATTTTCAAGTTGGAGCAACAGGAAGAGGTGTAGATAGTATAGTAAGAATTCTCAGTTTAGAACTTTCTAGGGAAGATGTCAAAAGAGGGAAGGAGCATCAAAAGCCAATCAAAGTAGTATCCTAGGGATTATGAATGGGTTGAAATATTTTAAAATAATTTTTAAGAATCAATTTTTTCAGATCCTTCAACCTTTAAAGATGGTCAATACCAGATGACCTGTATTCCTCAGATCTCAGAATCCTACCTCCAACTATCAGCCTCACTCTGCTTAACATTTTTTCTGTTTTACTTTTATATTTTTCTCTCACACTTGAACCTTGTGATTTGCCTAACCTGTCTTAAACCTTTGTGATTAGCTGCTCTTTCATTAGTATTCAGTTTGCCAGAATGGTGACTTTAGTTTAAGAGTGATGTGTTGTCCTCAACACAGATGGCAGCAGGATCGCAGAAGTCAGGAATAACCAGGAACACATGAATGAAAATAAGGGTTATTAACACTGAGATACCACCTCACGCCGNAACTTGACAGAGGAACAGGGGGGAAAAGAAGGGAGGAAATGGTGGGGGTAAGGGAGAGAGGCAAACCATGAGAGACTCTTGAATGCTGACAAAAACTGAGGACTGATGGATGTGGGGGGGAGGAGGGATGGGCATGGAGGAGGACACTTGTGGGGATGAGCACTGAGTGTTATGTGGAAACGAATTTGACAATAAACTTTTTGTAAAAAAATAAAAATAAGGGTTATTAAAGGTCTAGGTCAAGGCTGGGTAAATCTGATCCTTAAGATTCCTTCAAATAAAAGCAGCACCAGGACTGGGTTAGAGAAGAAACTGAACACATTAGAAGAAAAAAAAAATAAGGTATTTCAGTGGAATAAATGATTCTGTCCACAAGGATCTTGAACCCTTGGATTTATTTTTTCTTTGCTGCAGAATATGGGTTCAGGATCTTGTCATCCATTTGCGAAAGTTGTGCATTAGAGCTTCGATCTTTGCAGTAAGAGGATCTCTGCAGACCTTTGAGAAGGGTTGCTTTTAGGAAGGTGTGTGGCTTGGAAAAGCCGAGGAGAAAAAAACAGGGAAAGAGACTAGATGTGTAGAGAGGAAGTGCCGGTCTGACTGCAGCAATTCAGAGCCTAAGTGGCGGTTGCTAAACTCAGATCCTTCCTTCTGGGCTGCTGTTCCCTTCCCGTGTTTGTCCCCTCGTTCTCTTGGTCTGTGCTGACTGTTCCACATCCTTGAGAACACTAAGTCTTCTTCATCCCTGGGCTTGTCAGCTTTCTCACATCTTTTGTGCCCTGTTTGCTGCCCTTAGCTTTTATTTTACTTTACCTTTTAAGGTCATTCTGTAATCTGGCAATGCTACTCGAGTCCATTGTCAGCCTCCACTTCTTTTTTTGCCACAGGCTTTTTTTGTCTTTCCAAGTGTAAGAACTAGGCAAAATTTGCGTTGGAGACTTTTTAATCCTGGAAGACTGGATCCCACACTAAAGAGCCAACCCTACGACGGAACGTTGGTGGAGACTTCCCATTCTCTAGCATTTCAGGGAAGGGGCTGACAGAGCGTGTCTCATGTGCTCTTTCCTAGAGGTGTGGAAGGCTGACGACCAGATGGAGCGGGACCACAGCAATCCCGATGAGCAGGCGAGACCGTTTATCATTTTTAAGAACCAAACCCCAATTGAAGAAGGAGGTAATCTCTTTGGAAAAACATTTAATCTGAGCACAGATTTTGTTTCTTTAAGGCAAGTACCCTATAAGTACGACTTATATGAAAAAACTTTGAAATCTAATTCAGACTTACTTAATAGTAATAGAAGCTATATAAGAAAGAGAGCCGATGAGTGTAATGGATTTGGAAAAGCACTCCTCTATCTGAAGCAAGAGAAAACCCATCATGGGTTGGAATTCTCTGACTATAATAAAAGTGGGAAAGTCTTTAAAGAAGCCATTTTTAAACATCAGAAAATAAGAAATTTGGTACAGCCTTTTATTTGTAATTACTGTGACAAGGCTTTCTCCTTTAAGTCACTCCTCATCAGTCACAAGAGAATACACACTGGAGAAAAACCTTATGAATGTAACGTGTGTAAGAAAACCTTCTCCCATAAGGCAAACCTCATTAAACATCAAAGAATTCATACGGGGGAGAAACCCTTTGAATGTATTGAATGCGGCAAAGCTTTCACCCACCAGTCGAACCTCATCGTCCACCAGAGAGCACACATGGAGAAGAAGCCCTACGAGTGCAGTGACTGCGGCAAGACATTTGCCCAGAAGTTTGAACTTACTACACACCAGAGAATTCACACAGGAGAACGGCCCTACGAGTGTAATGAATGTGCAAAAACCTTCTTCAAGAAGTCCAACCTCATCATACATCAGAAAATCCACACGGGGGAGAAACGCTATGAGTGCAGTGAATGTGGAAAATCCTTTATCCAGAACTCACAGCTCATCATACACATGAGAACTCATACGGGAGAGAAACCCTATGAATGTACTGAATGCGGCAAGACCTTCAGCCAGAGGTCAACCCTGAGGCTACATCTGCGAATCCACACAGGAGAGAAACCGTACGAGTGTTCCGAGTGTGGAAAGGCCTTCAGCCGCAAGTCCCGACTCAGTGTCCATCAGAGGGTTCACATGGGGGAAAAGCCCTGAGGCGACAGCGTGTGCTGTGGAAAGACCCGAACCCTGCCAGTGGGGGGCAAACCGTGCAAAGGTACTGAAGGAATGTGGAAATTCGTGGTGGGATACAATCCATCAAATCAAAACACGTGTGACAACAGGGTCCCCTAAGAACAGCATTCTAACCCAAGTTCGATGCGCCGCCCCGCCCCAGGGTCTGTCCAGTTGTCAGTAGACGTGCTCAGTTGTAGTGCCGTGAGCTTGTTAAAGCCTCGAATGACTCAAGAATGAAATAGTCTGGGCAGTAGCATAAAGGATCTACAGACCGTACCCCAGGGGTTGAGTGGCTATGAATTATGCCCCAAAACACAAATCCTATCTTACCTCTAAATTTAACACAGTCACTGGGAGTTTGAAATTCTTGTCCTCTGAGAATTAGGACATGAATAAGATTTTCCATACTAAACCTCATGCGTCTTTCAGTACCTTTACAACCCAGTATGCATTCCAGATGAAACAGGTGTAGTGCGTAGCCTGTGTTTTCTCTTCCGGCTTGCTGCCATGTGTAAGTTGTCTGACCGTCGTTATTCAGCTGCCTCTTCAATAAACAGAAGACAATGTTGAAGGTTTTCCTTGCTTCTGGGGTTACTAGAAGCATTATTCACCTAAATCTGTAAGTGAGAGATAATTAAGAGGGGGTTTAGGGACTCAAAGACCACTGTGGGCTGTCACTCAGTGTACGCACCACAGCCGAAGAGGGTGCCCATGTCCCTAGGGCGCAGTTCCTTTGCAGTGGGGTGTTTACACACAAATGCATGTCTTTTAACATATTGTGTAACCCAGAAACTACTTGTACTTTTGTGTTTCCCTGTTTCTCTTAATATTTTATGAATTGTCTTACAAAAAAATAGGATGTGTATGTGGTTCACAGGTGTTACATTTCACACTTTAGAGAAAAAACAAACTCAGTAAATGTCTTAGTGCTTTTTCAAATGTTCATGTGCACAACCCACTTTAGACATGCATTTTTGCCACATTCTGTTTAAAGGAGGTATTTCCACTCCCTGGGTTTCACTGTCATCAGCCAAAGGCATTTCCCTTTGAAACCTGAGTAGAAGTTAAACCTTTCCTGTTAAGGTTCACCAACACTTTACAAGTTAGACTTTTCAGTGATCTCTCCATATGTTTAACAGTTAACCTTAAAAAAAAAAACTTTAATAACTCAGAGGTAAAGTATCTTACTATTGACTTTAAATTCCCAAGTTCCTCTCCCAGTCAGTCATGAATCACACACTAGAACTGTCACTGACAACTGGCCTTTTCTCTTCCTTATTTTTGAATATAGTTAATATGCTGTGACTATCCTTGAATGTGAGTGACTTTCTGAACAGATTGACAGAACATCTATATATAGTCCAGTAAGTTTTTGTCTTTCTAAAATTGTCATCTTGTCTACTATGGGCAAGGAAGCAGGGGAGAAGATTCATCTCATGCACTGCTGTTAGAAATGCAAGTTGTAACCGTCTCTTAACATTAGAAATAGACCTAGCCTTCAGGGACGCCTGGGTGGCTCAGTTGGTTAAGCATCGACTCTTGGTTTCAGCTCAGGTCATGATCTCATGCTTCTTGAATTCAAGCCTTGCATTGGGC
The DNA here is from genome assembly GCF_008692635.1 of Crocuta crocuta. Lineage (NCBI taxonomy): Eukaryota > Metazoa > Chordata > Mammalia > Carnivora > Hyaenidae > Crocuta > Crocuta crocuta. The sequence continues at coordinate 680,549 of NW_027527964.1, forward strand.
TCCACGCTGACAGCACGGAGCCTGCTTGGGATTCTCCCTCCCCTTCTCTCAGCCCCTCCCCCGCTTGTGCTCGCTCTCTCAGTAAACAAACATTAAAAATATACATACTTTTCAGACCAGGAGTCTCACTGAAGAATCCCTAAGAAAAAATAAAGTGCCAGTACACAAGATTAGAGGTTTATCAATGTATATTGTAATTTTTGATAAGGACAAAAGAAAATGTGAATGACCATCACTAAGAATGATTGAATAAATACACTGCAGTAAAAATATACCATGGCCGGGTGGTGTGCCATGGAAAAGAATGTGTAGGAGCAAAGCCTCCAAGTCAGATGAGGGAGGGAGGGAGGAGTTTGTGTGTGTACACCACGTTTTTAAAATAAAGATCTAAAAACCTTACATGTGTTTATATTTGTATTTTTATTAATGTATGGACTGGGAGAATAGAATTCTCCTGTATCAAAAATATAATTACCATTAAGTCCGCTGGAAATTTTTTCATGTATTCCTTGGTCCCTAAATTAACACTTCTACTAAAATGACACCCTAAGTCATAATGCAGTTAAGGAACTAACAGTTACCAGCACAAGGTAGGTTCCCTTCCTCTCTAAAACAACAGCTGTCTGCTCTTCTCTAGCTTTCATAAGCATAGGATGTATGAGCCTGTGTTCTCTATGAAAACACATATTTGACATTCATTGTTCACATAATGAAACCTTTCACACACACACACAAATAGTAAAGACGGGCCCCTGCGTGGCTCAGTCCTTTAAGCCTCCAGCTTCAGCTGAGGTCACCATCTCATGGCCCATGAGTTCAAACCCGTATTGGGCTCTGTGCTGACAGCTCAGAACTGAAGCCTGTTTCAGATCCTGTCTCTCTCTCTCTCTCTCTCTCTCTCTCTCTGTCCCTCCCCCACTCGCACTTGCTCTCTCCTTTCAAAAATAAACATTAAAAATTAAAAAAAAAAAAAGAGACCAAGATGTAGGAGGTCCTCTCACGCTGGGAAGGATGTGTTTGAGAGGAGTGGGAGGCCCGTGGGACTGGCCTCAGATCACTTTGCTCAGGACAACTGCTGCTACGTGTTGAAAATAAAGTGAGGTTTTGTTTGTGATCAGGAGCAGCCTAAGGACAGGTAAGGACTAGCTGTGGTTAGCTGGTTCAGCTGTACTTGGTACAGCAGCAGCCTGAAGAGTGGGCACAGGCTGGCCAGGCCTGGGCAAGGAAGGGGCAGCTGACAGGGGCCCTGCCGTGACAGACTGGTATTGATGGAACAGGCCATCTGGAGGAGTGGGTGATCGATAGCAGGTGGAAAAATTTGACCTCAAACCGCTCAAGCTGCTGAGAATGCTCACTATGGCTCTCCTGTAGCCTCAGGAGGTCAAATGCTAATCAAATAAATATTAGCAACAATAGCTGCCACCAGACCAGTAGTAGTAGTAGTAGTAGTAGTAGTAGTACTAGTAGTACTAACAGTACTGCTATTAGTGCTGATGCTCAGTAGGTATTGCTTATTCTGCTCTTGGCAACATACTAATTGCTTTAGTATGCTTTGGCTCATTTAATAGTCAAGTAACATGAGACAGGTTTATTATTATGTATAAAGGAAGAAACAAGTTGAGAGAGGTAAGGAATCTGCTCAAAGTCCATGAAGTGGTACAATACTAACTCTAAGAATAATATGAAAAGTTAGGTTACATATTTTAATCTAGAGCAACCACCATAAAAAAAAATCCTGAGAAGAGGTATATCTAAAATGCCAGTAGATAAAACAAAGCTAAAAATATTTTTAACCCAAAGAAGGAGGAAGAAGAGAAAGCGAGAAAACAGAATTGAAAAGTAAAATGGTAGACCTGAAGTTCAACCATATTACTAAAAGACAGATATTGTCTAATGGTTAATAAACAAGACCAAACTACATGCTCAGTAAGAGTCATGTTTTTACTATAAAGGATGGGAAGTGGATGGGAAAACATTACCTGTAACCACTAAACAGAAGGTTGAAGTAGCACTGTTTCTATCAGACAAAGTAGACTTCAAGACAGAATTGCTAAAGGGTAATAATGATAAAGGGGTTGATTTAGGACAACAAAGATGTATGTGCCTAGTAACAGGGCTTCAAAATGGAGAAAGTGGGGCACCTGGGTGGCTCAGTCACTTAAGCTTCAGACTTTGATTTCAGCTGAGGTCCTAATCTTGAGGTTTGTGGGTTCGAGCCCCCTGACAGCAGGGGTCCTGCTTGGGATCTTCTCTCCCCCCACCACCCCTTTCCTGCTCTCATGTGTTCTCTCTCAAAATAAGTAAACTTTAAAGAAAAAATGGAGAAAGTAAATCTTGACATTTAAAGGAAGACAAGACAGGGGCACTTGAGTGGCTCAGTCGGTTAAGCGTCCGACTTCATCTCAGGTCATGATCTCAGGGTTCATGCGTTCAAGCCCCACGTCGGGCTCTGTGCTGACAGCTATCTCAGAGCCTGGAGCCTGCTTCAGATTCTGTATCTCCCTCTCTCTCTGACCCTCCCCTGCTCATGTTCTCTGTCTCAAAAATAAACTAACTATAAAAAATTTTAAAGAAAAATCACAAGCACAGTTGAAGATTTCAACACCTCTCAGCAACTGATAGAACTCAACAAAAATTCAATAAAGATATAGAAAATATGAATAAGCATCACCTTGGTCTAATTGATTTTGATGGAACACTTTACCAACAGCTACACAATATACATTCTTTTCAAGTGCATGTAGCATATTTACTAAAATAGACATATGCTTGGCCATACAAGTCTTAGTGCGTTTAAAAGGACTAAAATCATACAATGTGGGGGTGCCTGCGTGGCTCAGTCAGTTAAGCGTCCGGCTTCAGCTCAGGTCATGATCTCATGGTTTTTGAGTTGGAGCCCTGCGTTGGGCTCTGTGCTGACAGCTCAGAGCCTGGAGCCTGCTTCGGATTCTGTGTGTGTCTCTCTCTCTGCCCCTCCCTTGCTTGTGCTCTGTCTCTCTCTCAAAAATAAACATTAAAAAAAAATCATGGTGTGTTCTCTGACCACAAGAAAATTAAATAAAAACTGGTAACGAGGTAAATATAGCATAAGCACCTGACGACTGGTTTTTTGTTGTTGTAACACAAGTGCCTGACTTAAGCTTTTCATTGCTGAGGCATCCACTTGAAAGACAGCTTTTTCATTTTTTTTAAGTTTGTTTTGAGAGAGGGAGCACACTCATACATACACACAGAGGGGGGTGGAGGGCAGAGGGAGAGAATCCTAAGCAGGTTCTGTGCCATCAGTCCTAGCCTTAAAGCCCAATGTGGGGCTCGAACCCATGAACTCAGATCATGACCTGAGCCAAAAATCAAGAGTCAGACACAACTGACAAAAATCAGATGCACAACTGACAGAGCTACCCAGGTGTCCCAACATAGCTATTTCAAGTGAACACATTGCCAGCACAACAAAACAGTAAAGCAGCAGGCTGTTCCCTGTCCCCACTCCCCAAAAGTTTCCTTTATTTTAGAGTCATCTGTTTAACTTAGATTGGCTTCTGGTTTTTCCCTTCCCACACTTTAATTCCTGTCCTGTGTTTTAAGTTCACTAATAAAGAGTGGAATCACAAAACTCTAGACCCCCACCCTGAACCCCAGTAAAAGCCGAACCACGGCCTGCTCATCCATGCCCACCCTCTCCCAATTTCACTGTGTGGCGCCAGGCATGCCGTGTACCCTCCAGCACCTGGGAGTAAGAAACACATCTTGGGATTTCCCTCCTCCCGCCCCATTTTCCTGATGGTTATTATACAGGGAGTCTTGCAGTTATAAGAAACCCACAGACTGGTCCAGCCACAACACTGGTTCCAAAAGGGGAGAAGTCTGTGGGGGGCCACCGGGCCAGCTGAGTGCCCCCAGGCATTGCTAGATGGCAGCAGCACTATCCATAGGCTGAGACCAAAACAGGTGGCAGAGCGGGCAGGACAGCACCACTCTCCTTGCACTTCACTGAGAGGAATGCCCTTTAGCTGCATTCACTGACCGACCCCCGTGGCTACCCGTCTGGGGAAGGAGCACTAACTGCCGGAGGCCACGCCACCGCTCTCGTTGCCTGTGGCATCCATCCCAAAATGTCACCGCTGCCTTTCCGATTCAGCATCCTCGAGGAGCATCAGGACCAGGGCCTGCTCTTGTCTAATATTGTCTAACAGGATTGGACCGGTAGATGAAAAGCCCTTAATTGATTATTAATGTACAGTGCGGGTCCTCCATGCCCCGAGGCCAGGTAGAGTGGAGTGGACCCCAGGACTGCTGCGGCGCCCAGGTGGAGCGTGGTCCATGTTCTGGGCCAAAGACAGGAGGAAAGGATATTCCCGCAAAGAGGACAGGAGCCCCCTGCTTCACTCACTGCTGTCCTTCTGTGTCCACTGACCCAATGGGATATCATGGGTCCAATCCCTGGCGCAATACTGCTTAAAACCAAAACACAAAACCAGACAAATCTAACTGTCCCGAACATCTGCAGCCAGTGCCTCCTAAAATCCCTGAGAAGGTCCATCAGCTCCTTGGTAAACGCAAAACCTCTGTGAAAGGTTCCTGGGCCTTGCTCGGGGCCACAGCCTGCCAACTGCCAAGGCTCTGGTATAACACTCAGAGGTCTGGGGACCCTTCCCAAAGACCCAGGAGTATTGCACTCACGGAGGCAGACCCCAGTCCCAGAGAGGCCCCGGGAAGGAACGTGGTGCATGGAATAGCATCACACCGGTTTCTGGTAACAACACAAGATTAAAGTAATAGAAAATCACCAAGTAGAAAACAGATCAGAAACTATACCTTAACTGAAATTCAAACCTTTAAGATTTTGTGCAGCACAAGAGAGAGAGAGAAGGGAACTGATGGGCTATCGCAGGTTTGGGGCTGGGCTCTGCATTATTGTTCTCGGCTGCTGAAACCCATTAACTGGCCAGTATCTCCAGAGACCGTACACTCTGCAACCCGCTCACATTCCGTCCAAGCTGTGTGCTTGCTTCCTCCGCGATGCCACAGACCCTGCGCCCCCGCCCCCTGCTTTCACCTGATCAGAGCAGAATCAAGAAACCTCACAAGGCCCCCTGCTGCCAAAAGACAATCTGCCAGGGTTGCGAACTGAAGCTATGAGGAAAAGGGAGAAGGGAAGGCAAAGGCCCCTCGAGCCTCCGATTCCTACCAGGGCCTTCCCTCTCCTCACTTGGCTCTTTATTGCCCGGTGCCCTGCCCGCCCTCATCACTCTATCACAGTGAGGACAGCTAAGGCCCACAGTGAATGGGCAACATTAATGAAGCCCATGTCCTGCTGTACAGAGTCCGCATGCTCCATGGGTGGGAGAGTTCTGGACCTGATCCCACCACGTGTGTGGGAAAGGCAGTGGGAATCACCAATAAGTGACTCTCGGACACCAGCTGAGCGCCCTAAAATTCAGCTCAGATCTGATGCCATCCCCTTAGACATCACGTCACATTCCACAGGTTAAGCGTTCAGTCCCAAAGCCCTTTTCAGTTTTTATGAAGGCTTCATTCTAGCAGCATAATTGGTTAAATCATTGACAGTTGGTGACTCAGTTCAATCTCCAGCCTCTCCTCCCTCCCCAAAGGTCAGTGGGTGGGACTGAAGGTTCCAACCCAAGACACCCCTGGTTGACTCCATTGGCAACCAGCCCCCATCCTTAGGTAGTTCCAAATGTCATCTCATTAACATAACAGAAGACACCTTTGTATTCTCCCTTGTATCACTTAGGGAACTCTGAAGGTTTTAGCAGCTCTGTGCAGGAAATAGGGACAAGGACCAAATATACACCTACTATATATAAATCATCTCACAGACCGCCCCCCCTCCGCCCCCATTCTCACACATGGATCCCTTCTAGCAAAAGTCTTAAAAGTTACTGGCATCTTGGGGCGCCTGGGTGGCTTAGTCGGTTAAGCGTCCCACTTTCGCTTAGGTCATGATCTCACGGTTCGTGGGTTCGAGCCCCGCGTCGGGCTCTGTGCTGACTGCCAGCTCAGAGCCTGGAGCCTGTTTCAGAGTCTGTGACTCCCTCTCTCTCTGACCCTCCCCTGCTCACGCTGTCTCTCTCTCTCCTAGAAATAAATAAAAATCTTTAAAAAAAAAAGTTACTGGCCTCTTACTAGAAGGCCATTCAGCCACTGATAACTATCCAGTCCATCATCTCCCGTGAAAGTGTCTCCTGTGGTGATGCCACTCAGATCTGCAAGCCACCATTCAATCTTGTCAGGTTCCTAAAGCAGTTGTTGTCTCAACAATACATGGCTTCACCCTTTCATGCGTTTGTTACAGTCCAGCTAAGAGACCGTTATCACTTCTTGCTCTGGAGCCTTTTTCGAGATGTTCACATAACATGGGGGATTTCAATCCCTCACTATATAACCCATTTTTTCAACCCTTTTCCCATAGCGACTATTTGTCCTTCTCTGCATTTGAACCCAAACTTCCCCCTTTGGAAGAGACATTGGATTTGGCCACTGTGCTGGCCTAGATTACAGGCAGCTTTCCCAACAGGATGTTGTCCGTTCATCTTGAAACTGCCACCCGTAAACCAAGCAGCCCTTGTTGTCCAGACCAGAGCGAGTCCTAGGGCACCATCCATGTGACGGTTCCGACGGCTCCTCGGATGAGTCCAAAGGCGGTCTTTGAGGAAAAGAGGCTCCCTGTGTTCCCTGGCAGCGTACTCCTAGACGAACCATTTCCATGATGGAACTCTTCTGGGGACAGCTTTCCTTATTAGAGGGTCTCTCTGACATCACCCAAGATATTACGAGTATCTCGGGTTTCATGATTATTTTATGTCCTTCTGTCATCAAGGCGGTCTCAACTAGTGCCCAGTAGCAGGTGTGTCCCTCAAATGGCGTGGACTGGCCAGCGACGTGTGGTATCTGGGAATTTTCTGGTGCAAGATCCCAACAGTCACAGCGGGAGGCCATCGCGAGCACTCTGTAAAAGCCCCTACCTGAGAGGTCTTTCTACAACATCTGCTTTTATTCAGTCATAAAGTAAGGCTCACGTAACTGTAAATCAGTTTCAGGATTCCAAACAGGATTCCAAGGACATTTTGCTGCACCTCTCACTTGGCTTCGTATGTGCCACACAAAGCCAAGCACAGTAACACAAAGTCACACAACAAAGATACAACAAGAGGTAAGAAGTTAATGACACAGATGAGCTTGCAGTTAAGGCCTCGGTCCGGTCTGGGTCAGCTGTCAGCGCTTACTGTGTACTGTGTTCAGTGCAGAGCAGCTCGGTTACATTCAGAGCCTTTCGTGGGAACTGCTTTCCCGATGCGGCCAGACACGAAGCGGTCAGCATCTGGAGAGTCTGACGGTTGGCTGAAGTTTTCCATTTTTCAAGGAGTTTCAGCAGTTTTGGGCTTTTGCAGATCTCTCCTGGTTCTGGTGACCATCAGCTCCTAGCTCTGATCAGCTGTAAAGTTTGTGGCCTTACAGATGATCAGTCCTCAGTGCTGCCAGTCTGTGCCAGTTCTGAGGTCCCCTGGTCTTAGCTACATTACCCTAAGCTGCTCACATCACTGCCTGACATGAGTGACACATCCTGCTCTCTACAGGGGTGCTCACGGGCTTTTGCCACAAGCCCCAGTCTGCATGAGTACAGGTGGCAGGCATCCCAGTCACAAGGGAGTGGGGCTCACAAGGCTCCAAAGGCACCAAGAGAGCTGCCCTACCACATTTTCTAATTCATACGTGCCCTCCTTTTGTTCAGATCCCCGTTAAAAAACTCAGCTTTGGGGGCGCCTGGGGGGCTCAATCGGTTAAGCGGCCGACCTCGGCTCAGGTCATGATCTCACAGTTTGTGGGTTTGAGCTCCGCATCAGGCTCTGTGCTGACAGCTCAGAGGCTGGAACCTGCTTCGGATTCTGTGTCTCCCCCCTCTCTGCCCCTCCCCCACTCCTGCTCTCTCTCAAAAATAAAATAAACAGGGGCTCCTAGGTGGCTTAGTCGGTTAAGCGTCCGACTTTCGCTTAGGTCATGATCTCGCAGTTCGTGGGTTCGAGCCCCGCGTCGGGCTCTGTGCTGACTGCCAGCTCAGAGCCTGGAGCCTGTTTCAGTCTGTGACTCCCTCTCTCTCTGACCCTCCCCTGCTCACGCTGTCTCTCTCCTAGAAATAAATAAAACATTAAAAAAAATTTTTTTAAATAAACATTAAAAAAGATTTTTTTTTTAATGCAGCTTTGGGTGGTCGTAGAGATGGGAGTCAGCAAAACTCTCAGGTGTGGCACACGTATTCTCCAATATCCAAATACACCAACTAAACGCTAGCTTATTTGGTCCTAGGGATGGTTGGTGACAGTTTATTTCTAGTCACTTGCATAATCCCAGGTGGCTCCTGCCCAGGTTATTCCTGAGACTTTCTGCCAGAAGCCACACCGGCCTCTGGATGGCAGTCACAGCAAGGAAATGGCAGTGTTTGCACAGCTCCTGCCATGAGGAACAAAAACTGGTATCTCCTTCTGCTACTACTGGCTCATGTTGGAAATGAGGCTGCTGGTAGTGACCAGGTCTCACAACATTCCAGATCAGACCAATATTCCCTACACGGAAAGGCATGTTCTTGCCTTTCCAAAGAGACTTCAGATGATAGCATTGTGGATGATTGTCAAAAGGCTCTTCCTAAGGGTCGTGCAGATCCAAGACTTACATAAGAAAGGGGGCTTGAGTCTGGCCCTGACGCAAAGAGCCTAATTTAGAGTTAAGGGCAAATATCTACCCCCACCCATTTGTTTCTGCCTGGAGCATTTTCTGGCCTTGTATATGCTGATTACTCCCTGTGAAGGAACCTACTGAGGAATTTCTTCTTTTGTGATTATAAGAGCAAAGGTATCTCCTGAAAGACCTGTTTGACCCCTGCTCACAGAGCAGTAACTCCACCCTCTTATGCTAAAAACATTGTCTGGTATGCTAAAGATGCCTTCCTTCCCCATAAGATTAGCATCTAAATCCCCTACCTCAATCACTATTGATAAAGGTTATGCATGAGTCTCCTACAAGTCTATGTTCTGGGAAATCCTTACATATCAAAGAAGTTTGTTATCAGAAATCATTGTCTAAGGCAAATGCCACTTCTGTGCCATCTCCAAAACACTTAAAGTTGAGCCCCAGTCAGAGCAGAGATGCCTGCCTGGTGATCAGAAAGAATCTCCGGGGCTCTCTCACTCTCTCTCTCTCGCCGACACTGTCCATCCTTCAGGGACCCCTGGACCTGCCCGAGCCGGCCTCCGACAACTTTCACTGCTAGAGTAGGGCCCTTGGACCTTTGCTGGATTTAGCCTCCGTGCTCAATAACGTGCATCACTAGCACATACACATCAGTCCCAGCCTGGTCCTTGTCTCTCCCATCTTTCATCATGTCATTAATATAGTGTATTATCACACTTGAGACCTGCACCAAGTTCAAATCCCTTCTGACCAGATCATTATGACAGTAACTGCGGAGTTCACAATAACCCATGGCAGCACCAGAAACGTACACTGGGATCCTCCCCGTGTGAAGGCGGACTGCAGCGGACTCCTTTCCGCGGTGGAGAGAAGAAAGCGTTTGCAAGATCAACCACGGAGGACCAGCCTCCTTCAGCCTGTTTGTTTCCTATACGGCTGGAGCCACATCCGAGCTGCTCAGGCTACGGGCAGCACAACTTTATCCGCACCTCCATGGCGCACTGTCGGTCCCCACGGCCCATCCCTGCTTCCACAGGCCACGCGGGACTCCTGTGCCGAGAATTCGTGGCTACCAGCAGTCCAGCATGCCGTTACCCGAAGTGGTAGTCCCTTCTTGTCCACCTGGTATTCTATACTACGTTCCGTTAACCACCTGTGAGGGCCTCAGGCAGTTCTAGTGCTTTCTCTTGGGCATTTCCAATTAACGCTGGCCTGAGGGTGGACTAATGAGCCTTCATATAGCATCAGCCAAGAGAAGCAGTCCCCAAGGTAAACATAATATCCAACCCAATACAGCCCTAAACAGGATGCCAGCACCTTGACATGTAGTTAAAAAAAAAAAATCCAACTTTTCTGGGCACCTGGGTGGCTCAGTCAGTTGAGCATCCAGCTCTTAATTTCGGCTCAGGCCATGAACTCACGGTTTTTGAGTTTGAGCCCCACATCGGGCTCCGTGCTAATGGTGCCGAGCCTGCTTGGGATTCTCTCTTTCTCTCCTTCTCTCTGCAACTCCCCACTTGCATGCTCTCTTGCTCGCTTTCTCAAAAATAAACATTTAAGAGGCACCTGGGTGGCTCAGTCAGTTAAGCATCTGACTTCAGCTCAGGTCACGATCTCACGGCTTGTGAGTTCAAGCCCCGCATCGGGTTCTGTGCTGACCGTTCAGAGCCTGGAGCCTGTTTCAGATTCTGTGTTTCCCTCTCTCTCTCTCTACCCCTCCCCCGCTCATGCTCTCTCAAAAATAAACATTAAAAAAAATCCAAGTTTTCATCCGAAGTTTCACCTTAATCTCATCTAACGCTGCAACTCCATAGCCTCCCCACCTATACTCGGCCCTCAGTAGGACTTCACCAACAGACTTTGGAATCACAGTGCCTGGGCTCCTGCTTTAAGGAGTCCCAGAGGGGAGCCTGTATGACTCAGCTGGTTGAGGGTTGGACTCTTGATCTCCCCTCAGGTCATGATCTTGCGGTTCCTGACAGCTCAGAGCCTGCTTGGAATTCTCTCTCCCTCTTTCCACCCCTCCCCCACTTGTGCTCTCACTCTCTCTCAAAATAAGTGAATAAACATTAAAAAAAAAAAAAAAAGGAGTCCCAGAAAAGACTCTCGCCTTCACCATACCCCAGCAAATTCAGTAAGGATTCTTGAACTGTTCAGGTTTTTTAAAGTTTATTCATTTATTTTGAGAGAGCGAGCAAGCAGGGACGTCGGGGGGGGGGGTGGAGAAAGAATCCCAAGCAGGCTCTGGGCCTCCAGCACAGAGCCTGACATAGGACTTGAACTCAGGAACTGTGAGATCATGACCTAAGCAAAAAAAAAAAAAAAAAAAATCAAAGAGTTGGACACTTAACCCACGGAGTCACCTAGGCATCCCTGTTGTTCAGTTTTATAATAGCAAAGTTACATGTGCAAAAACAGCCCCTTAATCACAGCATTTACTATAATCTGGGTAACGGGCACATTCCGTGGCTGAATAGCCTGGTTATCGTAAAGCCAATCCCACAGGCCTTGCCTATGAAGCAGATCAGCTGCTTCATCTCGGGTGTTCCACTTGGTATTTAGTAGCAGGGTGAGCAGTCCCGCTTCTCAGGATAAACACACTTTACAGGGCTTTTTATCCAGTCCACCAAGCTGGCTGTTCCCTTGGCATCACCTCTTGTGTCTGGATCAGGTACGGCCATCTCAGTTCAGCCCAATTCTGACACGATCTACCCAGGGATGGCGTCAGAGTCCTATTGGAGGAGGTCATGAAGACATGACCACCTAGTGACCCACAAGCTAGCCCAGAGAGGCAGAAGGTCCTTACCCCTCCCCTGACCTTGGAAGGCCTGTTCCCCACTGTTCCTCTACAAGGAGCCACTCAAAGGATACAGCCTGGAGGGGTTAATGGGTTTTGAGGCTGTCTGGACAGTATACATGACTGAACCCCACTCAGGCCTCTAATATAAAATTTTAAGATTCTGGCGGGCGGGTGTGGAGATCTGTTCGCTCAGGACAAGCCTTTTTTTTTTTTTTTTTTTTAATACCTTTTATTTATTTCTGAGAGAGAAAGAGAACGTGAGCAATGGAGGGTCAGAGATAGAGGGAGACACAGAATCTGAAACAGGCTCCAGGCTCTGAGCTGTCAGCACAGAGCCCAACACGGGGCTCAAACCCACGAACCGCGAGATCATGACCTGAGCCAAAGCCATACACTTAACCGACTGACCCACCCAGGTGCCCCAGGACAAGCCTTCTTTTAAGTTCCCTTGTTTACGAAGCCTGCCACCTCCAAGTCTGCAGGGCTCAGCCTTGTTTTTCAGTCTCTCCTTCCCCCGTGTATGGAGGCAGCTTCATATTTCACTCAGAGAACTCCTGACATTGGAAACCAGCAATTCCATAGCTTAAGGGTTCAGCCCCCCAGACTGCATATGCACCCCATCCCCATTTCAGATACCAGCCACAAGCTCAGGATTTTATCTGTGCTTCTGACCCAATGGCCATCAGTCAGACCTCTTCCTTGTGAATTTCCTAGAGCAGCTCACAGAATCCATGAAATCTGTTTACTCACCAGGGTACCATTTTATTATAAAAAGATGTAACTCAGGAACAGCCAGATGGAAGAGATGCAGAGGGCAAGGTATCCGAGGAAGGGCCCTAGAGATTCCGTGCTCTCTGGGGAACCCGTTCTTCCTGAATCTTCACATGTTTACCAACCCGGAAGCTCGGAGAGCTTTGTTCTTCCGGGTTTTTATGGAGACTTCATTCCATAGGCATAATCGATGAAATCATTGCTCCCTGGTGACTGACCTCCATCTCCAGTCCCTCCCCTTCCCCAGAGGTTGTGGAATGTGAAGGAAAGTTCCAACCCTCTAATCACCTGGTTGGCTCCACTGGTAGCCCAGCCCCATCTTTAAAAATCCTTCAGTGAGGGGCGCCTGGGTGGCTTAGTCGGTTAAGCGTCTGACTTTCGCTTAGGTCATGATCTCGCGGTTCGTGGGTTCGAGCCCCGCGTCGGGCTCTGTGCTGACTGCCAGCTCAGAGCCTGAAGCCTGTTTCAGTCTGTGACTCCCTCTCTCTGACTCTCCCCTGCTCACGCTGTCTCTCTCTCTCTCCTAGAAATAAATAAAAACATTTAAAAAAAATAAAAATAAAAATCCTTCAGTGAGTCCACAAGTCACTGTATTAAGCTTCCAGAAAACACCCCTATGGCTCTCACCACTTAGGACATTCCCAAGGTTTCAGGGGCTCTGCACCAGCAACAGGGACAAAGACCAGCTACGCATTAATTTTAAGTCACAGTATCACAATGGGTTTATCATTTACATGACCATAGTGACCCAAATGACCCCTTTTTCACTCCCAATCCTGAAGAGGCTCACCCGAGCCAGAGTCATAATTTTTTTTTTTTTTTGCAGGCCATCCCTGTAATTACAGGGCATTACTACTACTACGTTTTACTGGGACTGCCAACGCCATCCACAAGGCACTAGAAGGCACTGACATGGTTAATAGTCACGGAGGAGATCCCTCGCCCCCAGACACCCCGATACTTGAAGCCCCTCCACTCCTGCTACCCTGGAAGGGTGTCCCCTCCAACACATTTCCTTCAACAGAAAAGGTTCCCACTCCTTCCCCAGTAAAGCCCTGGTCAAACTTTGCCCATTATGGTCACAGAAAGGTAAAGCTTTCCTGGGAGCTTGGAAAACTCAGGGTTCCTGGCTGCTCCCTCTCTGGACAGCCGTTCTCTCAGCTCCAGGTCCTGAAACCAGCATTCTCCCAGCTACAGTCCCGTCTGCCGCCCACCCTCTTACTACCCTGCTCCGCTGTGACCTTGAGCCTGTCCCCACCCACCGCCCCCCTGCCCCCTTGCCTAACCTCCAGGACTGCCAGTCACTTAAGCACCTGCCCTGGGGACTCGGCAGCTCCCTAGGGCTTGTCCCACTTCCCAGAGATCATCGCCCCCATACCACTCTGGGGCTCCACTACGGCAATAAAAACACAGTTCATTTTGGCCCTGTTAAGCACCAGAGTCCAAGCTAATGTCATTCCAGGAAATCCCTCTAAATTCCCCCAAAGGGAAGTCCTTCTACCTGCAAGGCATTGCCAGGAAAACAATCAAAAGTGCACAAACCCATTCAGCTGTAACTATTAGGACCATTTGCCTCAAACAGCTTCCTCTGACGGTGACCCTCGGCTTCTCCTTTCCCGACTCGGGAACACTGACATCACCGTGGCACGTGGAACAAACCCAAATAGGTGCCATGGACTCTTCCTCACCCGGTGAGGACAGAAAACATCCCCGAATACGAAATTGCACAAGCAATGAAAGCCAAGGCCCTGTCCTTAAAGATGTGATGATGGGGGGGGGGGGGGCACTTGGCTGGCTCAGTTGGTAAAGCATGCAACTCTTGATCTCAGGGTGAGGAGTTCAAGCCCCACACTGGGTGTGGAGCCTACTTAAAAAGATGTGATCAAGAGTCATGAAACCCACAATCTCCGCCTGTACTATTCCCGTTTGTCCAGTACTTAAGCCAATCACTGATGCTGGCGCCTCACCATAGACTCAGGTTCCGCTGATTAAGGCTCTGAGTCCTAAGGACGCACAGTGGACCCAAGGAACATCACCGCCATAGCTCATATGCTCTGTTCCCATCACCAAGCAATCCCAGGCCCAATCTGGTGTCACTTTGGAAGGGGCTACGTTTATACAGTTCCCAAGGGGATATGTAAATAGTCCTACAATTACATGTGACCTCTGCCACCAGGATTTAAATTGCTTACAGTAACAAGTATTGTTTTGGCCATTCCATTGATGACAGGATGCTGAGGGGTCCCTCCGGGGAAGCCTTAAGGGCAGATGTGTCCAGTGCCACAGCCACTTATGCCACACAGGATCCCAGGCTCAGTCATCCACCACATTTCTCCTCCCGGGGGCTGAGGACTTCCCCACGCCACCACACATGAATCACTCACCATTAAACCACCCACTAGACTCCATCAGGCACAAAATCTACTCGGCCTTTTCACGCTCTAGAGAACACATCCTTCGTTCTCATGAATTCTTCGCCCTCTGTACACACACACACACACACACACACACACACAGCACCTTCCACTGGAGCCCAACCCAACAGTGCCCTCAGGAAGCTGCCCAGCACACAGGCCCCCACGCCTGCCCATTAGCCCCCACCGCCGCCCCCCAACATCACCTTTGACCATGCCTCCTGGAGTCTCTGGAGCAAACCGGGGTCTACATGGTGCCTTCCCCCAGGGGCTGCCCTGTAAACGCCCCTGGAGCGGCCGTGCCTGGAGAGCTGCTCTGGCTGCTTTAGAACCCAAGGCCCCAGCCAGCCCTGGCCCAGGAGGACTCCGGAAACAAGCTCCTGGCCTGCCCGAGGTTAGAGACCGGCTCAGATGCCTGGCGGAGCCCCTGATGCCCCCTTGGAGAAACGGTACCTTCGGCAGAGGACTAACCCTGGCATCAAAGGCCTTTCCCTTGCCAGAGAGCCTTGAGGAGGTGATGGCAACACCCTGCTTCCTCCTCCTCCGGCTACCTGGGGACCCAATGGTCTACATGGACATGGGAGTCTGTTCTTCACCGACGGCAGCGACACCATCACACACGAGCAGCTCACTGGGGACCACGGCGCCCCAGCTTCAGGGGCCCTGCTGGTCAGGGAGGGTGCTCTGACCCAGCCACCCGGCCGAAACTTGCCCTTGAGGAGACGGCAAGATGGGCCTTTCCGGAATGCCCAGGCTTTCACAGACTCCTGGGCTTTTGCTAATGACGTTGTGGTGTGCTCTGGACAACAGCTAAGGGGCAGTTTTCTCACACAGGGCAAGCCCCTCACTGTCTCTCACACACACTAACCGCTCCACGTGAGACCATTCCCGGCAACACCTCAGACTCCCTCACTCTGCCCGGCCCCCACCCACCCCGGCAGCGCGAAGGGGTCCACACAAGCTCAGGTCATAGAGGAATTCGGGCCTTCACCACCAGGGCTCAGGTGAGGGACTCCCCCCTCTCCGCAGCCGAGCTTGGGACAGACATGTGCATTCTCTGCCCCCCAAACAGAGGACACTATCCAGATGGGGACACATCCATGGGGACACACCACCACATCCCACTGACAGACTCATTTCACGGCCCCACCACCTTCTGCCTGGTCTTCCAGACGGGCCGGCACCATCACCCATGCTTCCCCGGGACTCCTCTGGGACCCCCACCCCGAGCCCCTCTCACAGCAGGGCATCTTTCCTTGTTAGCCACGTGCCCTTGATCAGCTGACATGACAGACTCTGACCGGGGCGCCCACTAGACCTCTCCGGAGACTCGGAAGTGGACTCAGCAACACAGTGTCCTTGCAACTTGCACTTGGCTGCCTCTCGCAGGCGGCTGGCTCCTTCAGGAGACTCTCCTTAGGTTCCTTGCAGGCATGTGGGTCCCCAAACAGATCAAAGTACTGCCCAGAGCCTCATCTTCCTTGATTTTTGCCCCGTGACTTCACACCTCATGTGCCAGATGCACCAACTGTTACCCACGCCCATCACTGAGTACCCCCACCGCCCCAGGCCAAGAGCCCATCCAGTCAGTGAGAGATCACTTCCTCAGGAGCGGTGACAACAGGAAGGACTCTCCAAAAGGAGCCACCTCCCTACCAGCCACCCTCCTCGAATATGGTGGCCACTGGCTGGCTAATGAGGCTAAAATCGCCACTAGTTTACAGGAAGTAGAAATCTTCTCCCAGGACCCACCATGCAAGATTTGGGTATCCAAGAGGAGAGAAACTCTCTGCCCAGTTGGCACGAGCCGTAGTCAGCAGTGAGAGTATAGAGAGCTGCCAGGCACGGCCTCCCCGGCTAGACGCTAGACGAGATAACCCACCTCAGGCACAGGGAGCAGTGTGCTGCAGTCAGTCAACAGTTTGGCCTGTGGTGGAGGAGGTGCAGGGGGCGGGGTAGGCACCGGCCTAGGCCCATCAACTGCCAACACTCTACCACTGTGGGTCACCTTCCCACAATCCGCCCCGCCCCCCCCCCGGGCCTACCCATCACGCAGACAAATGCTGGAGCGATACGGCTGCCACCCGCAGTTGCCTCACAAGATGGAAACGCAGGGAACGTTGGAGCCCTGCGGTCACGGCTCAGGCCAGCATGCCACCGAGGCTGGGCAGCAAAGGGACTGAGCTCTTTTTAGGCAATGCCCTCCCCCTCCACAAGCAATGTCTAAATGACACGTGCTCCCCCATGTCTATACATCAAATGTTGCTACAAGCTAACTGGCCGTATGATTGTGGGTCAGAGACCTCGCTGATGGCCCGAGATGTGCAGACATTCCACAACATTACCTGAATTTTTGAAGAGATTCCTGGGGATCCTGAGATCACCGGCCTATTTTCATGGATGGACTCTAGGGTGGGGATGGTGGCTGTGGACTGGATTGGCTTGAGCTTCCAAATGCAAGGCACCCAAGGGAAAGATGGTGGTCTCTGCCAGCTTCTCGATCAGGGCCCCTGNTGACACCTCTTGTTTTTCCCTGCCTGGGCTTTCATTCCCAGTTATTTTTGTTTTTAATTCATTTTAATTATTTATTTTAGAAAAAGTAAGGGAGAAGGGCAGAGGGAGAACGAATCTTTTTTAAAATTTTGTTGTTGTTTTTGTTCTTTTTTTGGGCAGGGGGAGGGAGAGACTCCCCAGCAGGCTCCACACTGTCAGGACAGAGCCCATGGTGGGGCTTGAACTCATGAACTGTGAGATCATGACCTGAGCCAAAACCAAGAGTACAATGCGAAACCGACTGAGCCTCCCAGGTGCCCCAAGAGAGAGAATCTTAAGCAGGCTCCACACTCAGCCCAGAGCCCCACTTGGTGCTCAGAACTCTGGGATCATGACTGGAGTCCAAACTGAGCCACCCAGGGGCGCCCCCTGCAGTTATGTTTTCAATTCATCCATCAAGAGTGAACCTTGCGATGCCAGCCTCTTCCATCACTTCCCACAGATGCCGGCTGTGGCTGCTGCCTGGGTGAGCTCCCCGTGAGAAGGCCGGCTCACAGAGCAACGACTCCTGCCGCGTAAAGCCCACTAGGTGGAGACGGTGATAGCAGAGTACAGCGGAATACAAGTGGTTCTAACAGCAGGGCATCCTAGGTGCCCAGTGGGTGCACGGAGACGGGGCGGGGGGAGGGGGGGAGAGACACTTAAGTCTGCCTGAGGCTACTAATCTGAGGTGCCCAGGATGCCAGACTGTAGAAGCAACTTGGCCTGCGGGTCATCCGTCCTCGACTTGTTAAAATTTATTTATTTTTGAAGGACAGAGAGACAGAGTGTGAACAGGGGCGGGGCAGCGAGGGGGCGGGGCAGCGAGGGGGCGGGGCAGCGNGGCGGGGCAGCGGCAGAGAAAGGGAGACCTAGAACCAGAAGCAGGCTCCAGGCTCCAGCTGTCAGCACAGAGCTGTCAGCACAAAGTCTGACACAGGGCTCGAACTCACAAACCGGAAATCATGATGTGAGTCGAAGTTACACGCTTAACCGACTGAGCCACCCAGGTGCCCCTCATCATCCTTTATTTCTTGTGCTGGTACAGGCTGAATGGTGCCTGTCACGGTTCCTCTGTTCTGTCCCGGGGTTGCCGGCCTGAGGAAATGGTCTCCGTATCTGTGCAGGGCCAGACCCCGGAGGCCACTTGTCAGGGTAACTGCGTCCACCTGGCCCGGGCCCTCGGGGTCCCAGCACGTGGCCATCTGCAGCTCAGTTCTGTAGCTGCGCCTCCTACCCTCACCCTGGCCTGGCGAGGGGGCCCAAGGGAACTTCTGAGCCCTGCTGGGTCCCCTCTCCAGAACATTCTCTGCGGCTTCGGGAGGCCAGCTGTCCCCTGGGCGGTCTGCCCTACATAGCACACTCCCCTACTTCTGCCCCTCACAACCCTCCGATCACCCCCTGCCACGACTACTCTGGCATTTCTGCCTCCTTTACCATGGCCTAGTGCTGCCTTCGGTGCTCCTGCGAGCCATGCCGGCAGCATATGGGCACCATTCGCTGGGGGCCTGCCCGGAGGCCCACGCCTGGAGCAGTGCGCCCAAATCAGGAAAACCTCCCCCCGCTGGTGTGAGGCTCCGGTCCCCTCCACCCAGCAGTCCTGGAGCCCTGGCGCCATCTTGCTCACATGGTCCTAGGGGGCCCTTGGGCCACTGCTCCATTTCTTAGCAGGCCTGGCACAGAAGAGGAGGTGGGGCCATGCCGGGGGTGCCTGCTGTCCCGCAGGGCCCTGAGCTCACGGCTGACCTGCGTACGCCTAGGTCAGCCTCGGCCCCCCGCTGCTCGGGGACAGTCCCGGACCCTGTCCTTAGCTTTCTTTGCCGTGAGAACACGGGCGGGGAGCGCCGCTTTCCAGCTCCCAACGGGGCAACGCTGCCTCTCACGGGGAGCTGCTTTTTTTTTTTCTCACGGGGAGCTTTTAATTGCCCGTGAATCACTCACAGCCTTTTCTCTTCCCCCAAAACTTAATTGTGCTTAGCAACAGCCAGGCACTTCACTGCCCCTGTGGTCTCTCCCCCCNACTGCCCCAGTTCACCGGTGGTGGATGCTTTACCAGCTTCATTGTTACCTTGTGCCAGGGGCACGGGCCAGGGGTCCTCGCTGCCGGCCAGCAGCCCCTGGTCCAGCTCCAGAACCGCATCCTGGCATCAGCTTGCTGGGGCCCACTCCTAGGTGAAGGGCAGCATGAGAAAAGTTTATGAGGGTGCTCCCTACCTGGCTCAGGAGACCGGCCGCAGCGCCTGATGGAGAGAGAACCCAGGCTTCCCTTCTTACCCTCATTTTAGGTGAAGAGATTGGGCGTTTACAACCCCCTTGGCCAATCAGAGCCGTGGCTGCTCAGAAAGGGGACACGGCCTTGCTCTCGAAGGTTCTTTTCAGCTGATGAAATTCCCAGGGAGGACCGACAGCTGCGGTTGCCAGCAGCTGGCTGTAAGCCGCCCCAGGATCTCCTGGGCTGTGGGTCCAGCTGTGGGCTGATGGTAGATGATGAGTAGTGTGACACCCTCCAGATCTGAATAGCGGACATTCTCGTCGGATCCATCCAGATGTTTCAGGTGGGTAGGAAGCCAGTTCATCTGTGAACAGAGGGAAAGTGGGGAGAAGGCAGTGTGTCAAACACGGTTCTCCTCAGGACAAGAATATGGGGCAACGGATCCCGTCCTAAGGGGGTCTCTTTGCAAACCGGGACAGATTCCCAGTTAAACTGTGGAACTCCTCAATTAGTGGAGTACTTAACTAATTGCAAAAAATCGTATTTGGAACAACCTGGGTATCAATCAACCTTTGATTTATAAATCAAATCAACCTTTTCAGCTGTAATTGTTATGAAACTTAAATGCAGATCAAGTATTCCTGAGGAAATTTTAGGAATTTTGAGATGTGCTAGAAGTGCAAGTTACACACTGGATTTCAAAAACTTAGTATGAGAAAAAGCATGTAAAATATACCATTACGGGTGCCTGCGTGGCTCAGTTGGTTGAGTGTCCAACTCTTGATTTGAGCTCAGGTCATGATCCGAGGGTTGTAAGATCAAGCCCCATGCTGGGCTCTGCACTGAGCATGGAGCCTGCTTTATATTCTCTCTCTCTCGCTCTCTCTCTCTCTCTCCTCCCTCCTCTCCCCCTCTGCCTCTCAATCCCCTCTAAAATTAAATTAAATTAAATTAAATATAAAATGAAATATAAAATAAAACATTGATTACATGTCAAAATGATAATATGGGGATATACTGGATTAAATAAAATATGGTAATAAAATTAAATCATCTATTTCTTTTTACTTTCTTAGCAAGGCTACCAGATAATGCAAAATCACTTCTTTGGCTTACCTTCTCTTTTGGATAGCACAGTTAGAAGTTAGAAGTAAGGCACAGCCATGCACTTCTCACACTGGCCACTAGATGACAATCTTAAACCAGACTGCGACTTTTCAACTCCGGGAAGCAGACTCCCTCAAGATCTTTTTTTTTAAATATTTTTATTTATTTCTAGGAGAGAGAGAGAGAGAGAGAGCGTGAGCCGGGGAGGGACAGAGAGAGAGGGAGACACAGACTCTGAAACAGGCTCCAGGCTCTGAGCTGGCTGTCAGCACAGAGCCCGACGCGGGGCTCGAACCCACGAACCGCGAGATCATGCCCTAAGCGAAAGTCGGACAGTCGGACGCTCAACCGACTAAGCCACCCAGGCGCCCCCCTCAAGATCAATCTTGAAGGTAGTCTGGAGGGAAACACGGAGATAAGGGAGACAAGTGGGAAAAAGACCTGGGAGGGGAAAGGACGCTCTGAACCGCCGGTGGTGTGTGGCCAGCAACGGCAGGAGGCTCAGCTCTGGGAGAATAAAACAGAAGTGAATGGTTACAATTCTGTCTGCTCCTCCCCCAGCTCCAGTGCTCTGGGGCGATGGGTGCCTGCCCTGGCCCACCTCTGACGGCTAGTGCAGATGTCCTCGGGATAAATGGGTTGTGCAGAAACTCCGACAGAAAGACCACCTCCAAGGCCCCCCCCACCCCTCCAATCCCCCCTGGGTTCTGCTGCTTCCTGGGGACTGAGCACCAAATGCAGCCCAGACCCGTCTCCTGGTGGGAAGGGCAGTGCTGAGCTGTGGCTGCATGCCTGGGGTTCATCCACAGCTTCTGGGTCCTAGGCTCAGGGGACTGGTACCCAGCAGGAACGCTGGCCTCTCTCCGTGTATGTCACAGGACCCAAGACTCTGTGTCCCTTGGGAATATGTGCTCCTAGGCCAAAATAATGAGAATTCTGAGGACCTCAGCTCCTTTAAAAGAAATCCACAAAAGGGAATTACAGATTCCATTGGAAACAGATGGGGAGGGGGGACGGACAGAGACAAAATAGGCGTAGAAACCGTGCCAAACAAGATGAGATCATTTGCTAGCAATATCACATAAGAACAAGAAACTGAAAAAAAAAAAAAAAAAAGAACCAAGTAGAAATAATAGGCATGAAAACCACAGTGATTGAAGTAAAGAATAGAAGGATCAACAGTAGAACTAATGCAGTTGAGAAATTGATGAGTTAGAAGGTAGGTTAAGGAAGGCACCTCTTTAGGGGCGCCTGGGTGGCTTAGTCGGTTAAGCGTCCGACTTTCGCTTAGGTCATGATCTCGCGGTTCGTGGGTTTGAGCCCCGCATCAGGCTCTGTGCTGACTGCCAGCTCAGAGCCTGGAGCCTGTTTCAGTCTGTGACTCCCTCTCTCTCTGACCCTCCCCTGCTCACGCTGTCTCTCTCTCTCTCTCTCCCTCTCCTAGAAATAAATAAAAATATTTAAAAAAAAAAAAAGGAAGGCACGTCTTTCGGAGGGGCGCCAGCCGGCTTGGTCGGTTGAGCATCCCAACTCAGGACATGATCTCAGGGTTTGTGGGATTGAGACCCATGTTGGGCTTTGTGCTGACAGCACAGAGCCTGCTTGAGATTCTCTCTCCCTCTCTCTGTCCCTCCTGTGCTCTCTTTCTCTCTCCCCAAAATAAATAAACATTAAAAAAACTCATCATATTATACATGATTTGTGTTTTTTCTTGTATTACGTCATTCTTCAATAAAAAGCTCACTAGAGCAAGAGAAAACACACTGCTATCAAATTTGTGAGTTGAAGAAAACATAATGGAAATAAAAAATACCTAGAACTCTATTCTATATATCAAAATTTATGGCTGCAATGAAAGCCATGCTCTGAAGGAAGTTTAAAGCCCAAAATATTTATATTAGGAAAGAGGAAATGCAGAAAATTAACAATCCAAAAAGCCAAACTAAGATGTTAGAAAATCACAAACAATAAACACAATGAAATTAGGAGGCTGTGTTACTCTGATACCAAAGCCAGATAAAATACTAGAAAAAAAGAAAATTGTAGACCAGAATCTCTCGAGTATAGAAGTGAAAGCTCTCCACAAAATACCAACAAACCAAATCCAAAGGCATACAGAACGATTATACACCATGGCCAAGTGGGATTTATCCCAAGCACACAAAGGTGGTTGGTTGGATGTAAAAAATCGAGCACTGGAATACATCATGTTAACAGAATGAAGAAAACCCCATATGATGATCTTAAATGATGCAGGAAAAAAAAAAAAAACCTTTGACAAAATTCAACATCCTTTCATGATAAAAAGCACAAGAAAACTAAAAATACAAAAGCACTGGGGCGCCTGGGTGGCTTAGTCAGTTAAGCGTCCGACTTTCGCTTAGGTCATGATCTCGTGGATTCGTGGGTTCGTGCCCCGCGTCGGGCTCTGTGCTGACTGTCAGCTCAGAGCCTGGAGCCTGTTTCAGATTCTGTATCTCCCTCTCTCACTGACCCTCCCCGCTCACGCTGTCTCTCTCTCTCCTAGAAATAAATAAAAATATTTTTTAAAAAAATACAAAAGAACTCACTCAATCATACAGGGCATTTATGAAAAACACGCAGGTAATATTGTGTCCAATGCTAAAGGATCGAAAGCTTTTCCCCTAAGATCAGGAACAAGACAGAGACGCCTGCTTTCACCACTGCTGACCAGTACTGTACTGGAAAGTATGGCCAGAACAATTCAGACAGGAAAAAAACAACTCATGGAAATTGGAAAGGGAAAAGTACAACTACCTCTATTTGCACATGAATTGATCCTACATACAGAAAATCCCAGGGGCGCCTGACTGGCTTAGTCGGTAGAGCATGTGACTCTAGATCTCAGAGTCTTGAGTTCAAGCCCCACGTCGGGCGTGGAGCCTATTTAAGATTTTTTTAAAAATTAGGGGCACCTGGGTTGCTCAGTTGGTTACGTGTTTAACTGACTTTCAGCTCAGGTCAGGGTCTCATGGTTGTGATATCGAGCCCTGGGTAGGGCTCTGCACTGACAGCACAGAGCCTGCTTGGGATTCTCTCCCTCTCTCTCTGCCCTTCCCCTGCTGATGCTCTGTCTCTCTCTCTCTCTCAAAATTAATAAATAAACATAAAAAAGTTTTTTTTAACTAGAAAATCCCGAAGAATTGGCAAGAGAGCAATTTAAGCTAATAACTTCAGGAAAGTTTTGGGGAACAAGAGCAACATGCAAACATCAGCTGAAGTTGTGTATCCCTGCACCTATCGCACACATTCTGAAAGGGAAATTAAGAAAGCTATTTCATTAACAAGAGCATCAAATTAATGAAATATTACATATTCAAAGCAATTTCCTAGCAAAATAGGATAAGGGCTTATAATTTAAAATTTTTTAACGATTATTCATTTTTTAAAAAAATGTTTAGTGTTTATTTATTTTTTGAAAGACAGAGAGACACAGCACGAGCAGGGGAGGGGCAGAGAGAGAGGAAGACACAGATTCCGAAGCAGGCTCCAGGCTCTGAGCTGTCAGCACACAGATGGAAGTGGGGTTCAAGCCATAAACTGAAAGATCATGACCTGAGCTGAAGTCAGACATTTAACCAACTGAGCCACCCAGGCACTCCAAGAGCTTATAACTTTTTTAAAAAGGGTGGGGTGCGTGGGTGGCTCAGTTGGTTGGGGGTCCGACTTCGGCTAAGGTCATGATCTCATGGTCTGTGAGTTCTGACAGCTCAGAACCTGGAGCCTGCTTCGGATTCTGTGTCTCCCTCTCTATGTTCCTCTCCCGCTCACACACACTCTCTCTCGCTCTCTCTCAACACTAAACAAAGATTTAAAAAAAAAATTTTTTTAGAGTCCAGAGTGCTGACCATTATACCATGGAACCAGCTGCTAAAAAAATTTTTTTTAAAAAGGGTGAGGATGGGGAGAAATTGGAACCCTCACACACTGCAAAATGGGGCGGCTGCTGTGGAAAACTGGCCAGAGTAGCCGGTGTCCACATGCCAAGAAGAGGGACAGTTTGTGACAGAAGAGAGGAGCGCTGCAGAAGAAAGGCAGGTGTGCAGAGAGCAGGAGGCGTGATTGTCTCCATGTTGGGTGGACCTGTGTTGGGGGAGGGACAGAGCCCCGTGCACACCCTCACTCCTGCCATCCTGACCCAATCCTGTAACTGCAGGAGCCTTCCTCCTGCAGCGTCCCTCCAGAAACTTCTACGAACAAATGTGGGATTGTGTTCAGTGTGCAAAAGAAATGCTTTCAGGAGTTCCATCCACTATGGCAGATTGGGTGTTCAAGGGAGCGGAGAAGCAACAAATCGATAGCTTTGGACACAAACGGCCCTGGCCGCACACAGTCTCAGAGTGTTAATCCCACGGGCCTTTCCTAAGAAATTTACAGAGAATGACCTTCCCTCACCAAACTGGCTGCAGAGACACGGCCACGAAGACTGGCGGTGAGCCCCGAATTCACAGTCACTCAAGGGCTGAAAGGTCCAACAACGATTTAAAACCAGGGCCAGCAGGGGCGCCTGGGTGGCTCCGTTGGTTGGGCGTCCACCTTTAGCTCAGGTCTTGATCTCGCGGTTCATGGGTTCGGGGTTCGGGCCCCACGTTGGGCTCTGTGCTGGCAGCTCAGAGCCTGGAGCCTGCTTCAGATTCTATGCCTCCCTCTCTCTCTGCCCCTCCCCTGCTTGTGCTCTCTTTCTCTCTTTCAAAAATAAACATTAAAACATTTTTTAAATCGAGGACACCAAAATACAATTTAACTGTTTTCGCTCATTATATTGGTGAAGACAGTATTGTTCTCCCACAGCTGTCGTGTGTGATATGTGATGGAGCAAAGGCAGAAATCTAGAATATTCTAATTCCATCAGTCCCCGGGCCCTTGAGAGTGAGGCTTCTCATTCTCACATGCCAGTGTACTCTATTTACAGGTAAGAAAAACAAGCTTTCACCTTGGATTTGAAATACCAGTGTGAACTCATGAGGTATTTCATCTTTCAAATTATTTACCTTTAAACATTTCCGTGCTCTGTCTACTGGAAAGGCCTCGAAACAATACGATAACCATGAGCATCCCCCACACCCAGAGTGTGGACTTGAAATTCCTTTTCCAACTAAGAGACACCAGGAATTTTTGGTCAGAGAGCTGATTCCAGGCCTGAGGCGTCGTGTCACATCAGACAAGGAAACTATGAAGCCCCTACTTGGCCACATGACAACACCTCTGAGCCACTGGCTGAGGGGACACACTCTGAGCTTCAGTAAGGACATAACACAATGGATCAAAACCCTCATATGTGTTTAAATCCACAGGAATGACATAATAATTCTAAAACACAAAAACGTACTGAACTTGGGGCACCTGGGTGGCTCAGTCCATTAAGGGTCCTACTCTTGATCTCAGTTCAGGTCTTGAGCACAGGGCTTTGAGTTCAAGCCGTGTGCTGGGCTCTGCACTGGGTGCAACTTAAAAAAAATTGGGGCACCTGGTCGCTCAGTGCATTAAGCGACTGACTATGGCTCAGGTCGTGATCTCACAGTTTGTGGGTTCGAGCCCCTCATCGGGCTCTGCACTGCCGGCTCAGAGCCTGGAGCCTGCTTCAGATCCTCTGTCTTCCTCTCTCTGCTCCTGCCCGCACCCCCTGCCTCAAAAATAAACATTAAAAAAAAAACAACCACATAATGAACTGGCCAGCCTTTGGAGGATGATAGAGAACAAATTCATTATCCTGGAAATCAGTGAAAGAAAAAGCATGAAAAGAGACTGTGAAGGAAAAGGAAGTAAACTTTACCCTCCATGTGCTAAACCAACCGCACCACTGGGTAGCTGGGCTGATAGATGGGGGCGTCTCTATGGAAATATTCCAGATAATATATGAGAAATGAGTGTTCACGTTAAGTTGCCTCCACCGTGCAAGGCCCAAAAGAACCAACAGACCCAGGTGGTGCGCGCCAGCGTCAGCTCACCTGCAGAAAGACAGCCCGCCAGCCCTGAGGGCTCCTGAGGAAGGACTCCGCCCCCACCTACAGCCTGGCCAAGGGGACTGGCGCTGAGTCTGATCAGGCCTCTGGATTTAAGTGCCGAATCCCAGAAATACGGAGGACAAGGAGGGCACAGGTGCCAAACACTGGTGCCAGACTAGATATTTCTCCACCTGCGCTGGTTAGTGTGTGTCCAGCCGGGGCAGGGAAGGGCAAAGGGTAGTGTGCGGAGGCAGGTGAAGGTGCCTGGAGCACAGGACGGAGAGCTATGGACTCCATGGCCTGGCCAAGGACCGCGGCCTTCTAGAAAGTTCCTTGGGTAAAGCTGGATCCAGCAGGTAGAAACTCAATTCTGCCTGGCAGTGGAGACCTGAGTAGGGAGGATGGAACACAGAGCGCTTTCTAAGAAAGCAGCCTTAACCGGGAAAGACGCTGGTAACGCCGCCCCTGGGTCACAGTGGTGCTGCAGCCCGCGCCTCCCAGACCGCACAGACACAGGGTCACGCAGTGTCTCCCTTCACATGCTTTTACTGGAAACACTCGGGGTTGGGATGGTGGGAAAAAGAGGCTCAGTTGGCAGCAAGAATTTCCTGCACCCAGGGCATGAGCGCGGTGACGCGGGCGTACACGGCGGGAACGGAGGTGGAGCAGGTGCCGCTGCCCCAGGACACGATGCCCACCAGGGTCCAGGCTCCGTCCTTCTGGCACACCAGGGGGCCGCCTGAGTCGCCCTGCAGGAGGAGAAAGNAAGGGTCCAACTCTTGGTTTTGGTTCAAGTCATGAAATCTCCAGGTTTCATGGATTTGAGCCCCACGTCCCGCTCTGTGCTGACAGCTCAGAGCCTGGAGCCTGCTTCAGATCTGTGTCTCCCTCTCTCTCTGTTCCCCCCTCAGAGACTGTCTCTGTCTCTCTCAAAACATAATTTTTTAAAGAGGATTTTAAATAAAAAAATGGAAAGATTTCAAAGTGTGTAGCAGTTTAGATGAAAAAGAAAGGAAAAGCCATAATGATCCCACCTGCGGACGCCTGCTGCTCAGACAGCCCCACCCGAGACACTCCCCGAGTGAAAAGACCAGGTCATGCTCACCATTGTACTTGGTCTTCCCCCAGCCCGTAGTAGCGCACAGCAAGCCAGGGGGGAACTCATCCGAAGCCGTGGGCAGGCACACAGGGGACACGGTCTGGGAGAAGCGGGCAGGCGTGGCCAGCTTCAGCAGGGTGATGTCGTTGCGGACTGTCAGCATGTTGAACTTGGGGTTCTTGAAAACCTGTGGAGCGGAACCAAAACAACAAAGTTAGGCCCTCGGATTAGTCAGAAATATGCAGGGTTCAAGGAGACAAGCTCTCTTCCTGGAGGCCCCCGTGTGGGAAGGAGACCCCCAGGAGCCCGGAGTGAGAACTTGGAGGCGAGCCCCATCCACTCCGGGCTCCTGCGTTCTCAAGCAGCGCCCTTGGCGGGGCAGGGCTCGGGCGTACCTGGGCGATCTTCAGGACCTGGATGTTCTCCCCATTTGCCCTCTGGTCAAACTCCCCAGCCACAACCAGGTGGGAGGTCCTAGAGGAATCACGTGGGGGTTAAGGGCTGGGAGAGGGCCCTGCTCCCTCCTCACCCTGAGCCCCGCCCAGGCCTCACCTGACACCACAGTGGGCGGCAGTGACCACCCAGTTCTCGCTGATGAGGGAGCCCCCGCAGAAGTGGAAGCCAGTGCTGTCCTGGAGGAAGATGGAGAGGTCAGTGCTGGCTGGACACCAGCAGCCCCCGGCCTGGCCCCAGCCAGGCCAATACCCCGGTGTGGCCCCCACTCATGCGCAGAAATCCCCCCTCACCTGCAGGGACACCTGCCAGGGCCAGGAGCCTGGCACAGCGTCCTCCCCATTGACGATCCTGGACAGGCCATTCAGGACAGGATGGATGGCAGGGACCCCGCAGTCTGGGGGGGGCGGGGAGGGGGAGGCGGGAGAAGGCTGAGGCCCAGAGCCAGTCTGCAGAACTCCTGTTTCTTCCACCAGGACCCCACACCCCTGCCGCCCTCCAGGGGACTTCTGGCCGCAGGCCTCAACCTCTAGCAACGAGGGTCCCCGAGGAAGCCTCTACCCCCAATCCCTCCGCCAGGGATGCGGACGCCATGGGGCCTTCCTGATGAAGGAGCAGAAACTAGACTGAGAAATCAGACAACCTGGCTGACGCCCAAGCCCACCCTTCTTGCCATGAGAGACCTCAGGGTGTCACTGAATCGCCAGTGCTCATTTTCCTCTGTTAACTGGGGAGCACCCGAGGCTAACCCCACAGGTCAAAGCTCGCCTGTTGGGGGTGGGGGGGTAGTGAAATCGGCTAACCCCGAGTACACGGGGAATCCAGAACTCTGACTTTGCTGGAGGGGGTAGGAACCGGTACGTCCCACCCTTTTGTGCCCACACTGACTTCTTTTCCAGAGATTTCAGGAACTATTCATTGTAAAAAGCTTTAGTTTCTTAATTATTTAATAAAACAGGACTTTGACTCTGCACCATACAAGGACACGTGGGGAAAACACAAAACAAGGGCTTGAACTGTCACAGAGGGTGAGAAAAGACAGGTGTACTTGATATGTCCATGAAGCCCTTGCTGTGCCCGGACTAGGGGATTTCTCAGCACCTGCATGAGGGAAGTCAGGCTGGTGCAGGCCCGACCACCAAGGAGCCCCCCTCCCTATGGTAACACAGGCTTTACTCCAGGCCAGCGCCCACCCTGCTGCCCCCCGGGTAACAGTGCAGATCATTATCACCAAAACATATGTCATCGTACTAATCGCTTTCTCTGTAATGGCAAAAACATTAGAACTAAACTAGAATGTATTTACACAGCTGAGTACTTTACAGTATCCCTCCGCACTAACAGGGATAAATCTAAAACATCAGGTGGGTGGGAAAAGGCACTTTTTTTTTTTTTTTAAAGTAAGCTCTAAGCCCAACGTGGGGCTTGAACCCTTGACCCTGAGATCAAGAGTTGCAGGCTCCACTGACTCGGCCAGTCAGGCACCCAGGCATGTTTTAAAATTGATGTAGAGTATAATACTGTTTGTGAAAGTTTATACAACTTTGGTACAGAGTTTATGGATTTATAAATATGTAGTAAATTAGTAAAACCCACATAGCAAGTTCAGAATTGGGTTCATCTTCCTCGAGGACAGAAGGAAGAAGGTAGCTCCAGCTGAATCTATTTTGTTTTAAAAAGACATACTGGGGGCAGGGGAAGCCTGGGTGGCTCAGTCGGTTAAGTGTCCGACTTCGGCTCAGGTCATGACCTCACAGTTCATGAGTCATGAGTTTGAGCCCCGCGTCGGGCTCTGTGCTGACAGCTCAGAGCCTGGAGCCTGCTTTGGAATCTGTGTTTCCATCTCTCTTTGTCCCTCTTGTGCTTTCTCTCTCTCTCTCTCTCTCTCAAAAATAAATAAACATTTTAAAAATTAAAAAAGAAAAGAAATACCTGAGGCCAGTCTGCAGAAAGGTAATATTTGCAAAACCCTGATGGTAGGCACATGGTTGGCATATTATTTTCTGTAGTTTTTATTATTTCTTCTTTTTTAATGGAAAATAAAGGGCTTTGCAAGTGCCTGGCGTAAAAAGTAAAAATCCTAGGAGGAGGCACTGAGAGTCTCCTGCAACCACACCCCCACTCAGCCCACAGCACCCCTGCCCAAGCCACTTCTGGGCCAGAGAACTCGGCAGGGCCCAGACGGTCCTTTGCAGCCTCTTGTCTCAGAGCGTAAGGGCTCAGAGGGTCCCCGGAGGAGCCCTGTGCTCCCTGCAGCCTCAGCTTGCCTGTCTGGGTCAGAGACCCAAGGATGCAGGGAAGGGGTCTCTAAACTCCCTCTTGGCCAGGCCCCACAGCTCACTCTGGACAGAGCTTCTTGGGCTCCTTCCACTGGGGGCTCACAGCCCAACCCCCCCCCAGCCTACTCCAGGCCCGGCAGGCCCACCCCTGGGATCCCAACACTCACTACCGAAGGCGGCCCCCACAAGGGCGAAGCAGGAGAGAAGCCAAAGAAAAGCCATATTGCTGCAGTCAGGAAGGTGTAGGCTGACTGCCTTGGGGGCCCTGTTTTTAAGTCCCCTGGGAAACCGCAAGCCCTGCCCAGCCCCTCTGTCCCTGCCCAGCCCAAGAAGCCTAAGAGCCACCCTCTGTTATCCAAGGACCTTGAGCGATAAGTAGGGGCCAAGCCCCTCTCACAGCCTGGCCTCGCTCTCAGTCCGGGATGCCCCAGCCCCTGGGAAAAGAACAGCTGCCCCGATGCAATGTCACCCCTAAGACTTGGCAAGTGCCTGGCATCCCGAAGGCTCTGTGGGCAATGCCAGCTCCCAGGCTGGGAGCTCGGGCCCCGCAGAGCCCTGCTCTGTGCAGCCTTTGCCAGTCCCAGAGGCGGGGACCCAGCTGCTGCCAGTGCAACAGGGAGGAACCCCAGCTCCTAATCAGAGGCAATGCCACCCCAGGGTTCAGGAATGCCAGCTGTGGGCACTGGGAGGCCCCCGGTATGGTGAACACAGGCTGCAGATTCTCAGCAAAGAGTGTTTTCATCCAGTATCCTCCACAAGTATTCTACAAAGGTCCTGCATTATCCAGAGGGTCACCTTCAAACCAGCCCAGCCAAGCAGCTTCTGAGTATGGGTGAGGGCGTAGGGGGGTAAGGGCATCGTGCCCCGCAGGCCACTAGCAGGTGTTAGGTTGGCAAACACCTGAATCTCTTTCTGTGGAAATTCACATTTTAAGGAACTGTAAGTAGCTTCATGCCCTAGACAATGAGGCTTTGGGAGACACCTGGGTGGCTCAGTCGGTTGAGTGTCCAACTTTGGCTAAGCTCATGTTTTCGTAGTTCACGAGTTGGAGCCCCGCATCGGGCCCTGCGCTGACAGCTCAGAGCCTGCAGCCTGCTTCGGATTTTGTGTCTCCCTCTCTCTGCCCTTCTCCCTCTTGTGCTCTGTCTCTCTCTGTCTCTCAATAATAAATATTTTAAAAAAATTTTTTTAATGGGGCGTGATTCCACACCATTAGATGACACACGAGAAAACAGAAAAGAAACAATGTGGATCGTCCCAGAATAATGAGAAAAGGAGCTTGTATAT
Organism: Crocuta crocuta; assembly: GCF_008692635.1. Taxonomy (NCBI): domain Eukaryota; kingdom Metazoa; phylum Chordata; class Mammalia; order Carnivora; family Hyaenidae; genus Crocuta; species Crocuta crocuta. The sequence continues at coordinate 712,175 of NW_027527964.1, forward strand.
AATAGGACGGTGACACATTTGCCACACATAGAGGCCGAGTGACCTCAGTGGACCCTGGTCTGGATGCTGGGTGCTCACTTGCATCTAGCACCCTGTCCTCATGGGGCCAGGAGCCGAATGACAGAGACAGACACTGAAGGAACAGGCATATGTCGTGAGTCCCATAGTCCAGGCAGGGCAGGCAGAGTGCTGCTGTCCTGGAAGGTGCCCAGGGCCTCACCCATGAGGTGGTTTGTAGAGGAAGGTGAGGTGGCCAGCGCGGGGAGGACCCGGGGCCTCCAGGCGCTGTGGCCCCAGGGCCCAGTCATGCTGGGAGAGGCCGGCCAGAGTGAAGAGCACAGGCTCACTGCTCCTGACTGGAACTGCACTGGCCCGGAGTTTTGTCTTGATCTGTATTTTTAGTTCTACACAAGAGCTGTGTGCACTCACTGTGGGGGTTGTTCAAAATGCTTCCCCGAGAGGTGAGCAAGGGGCCCTGACTAGTGGGGATGGTGGCCACAGGTGGAAGGGCTCCCAGGGGAACCCCTTCTCTGGGGAAGGGCTGAGGCAGCCATATTTCTGGGGACATAGAGGGCGGATCCCATTAACTGGGCCTGAAGCTTTCTGATACCCCAGCAGGCTTTGTGGTCCTCCCGGGGGGTCCCAGCTGAGTGTCAGCCCTGGCTTTGAGGGTAAGGAATCCATATCTAAGTTCCAGGTCAGGGCCATTTATTGAAACATTAACATTTGCTGGGTTTTCTTCTTGGTTTTCTCCTTCCCTCGTTCCAAACAGGTAGCCAAGCCAATTGTATTTTCCTTGCCTCAGAGATTTTTCCAGAGCAGAAAACAGAGGCAGCGGAAGTCTCTGGCTCTCTAGATCTGTTGTTAAAGTAAACTGGTAAACTGCTGGCCCACTTGAGCGCAGGTTGAAGTGGGCTCAGAAGGCTACCTGAAAGGGAGGGAGAGCTTCCGCAGTTAGAGGTGAGCCAGGGAGGCTCAGAGCAACCAGGTCACATTTGAGCCTATTCGCTGCTGTGTTTTGTGCTTTGACAATAAACCAGACCATGAGGTGAGCACTCCCTGGGAGCACCGTGATCTCCGTGTCACCAAGAGTGACCGCCATTGCGATCGCCATTGTAGGGAGTGCCTACAGCCATTCCCCCTTCTCAGCCACACGGGGTTCCCGAGGAGAGTCAGCCCACCCCGCTCTCAGAGGGGAGACTGATTAATGAAGCAGTAGAGGCTGAGAGGGACCGGGGAAGCCCCTGTCCCACTCTTCCTGCACTGTGGCAGTCTTGTGGGGATGTGGCGCTTGGCACTTCGGCCACCATCTTGAGACCCTGACAAAAAAGACAGAGCTCCTGCCTCGGGGTTCCTGAGCTGCTGAGCAAAACCTGCATTTGCAGACCTCCAGATCTCTGCCTGTGCGCTCTCGCTTGAGAAAAGCAAATTCCTGATGTTTAACCACTGTCTGTCATGTGTTTCATGACAAGAAGCATCTGGACTAATACAAAGTAACCATTAAGAACGGTGCTACATGTCTTCCGTTTTCCCCTTCGGACCCACTTTCCACCTCTCTCCCCCTTGCTGGCCTCCCACAGACTGGCCCTCAGGGACCGGGGCAGGGTCCTGACACGGAAGGAAGAGAGAGAGGTCTGGTATTTATTCTCTGTGGGTTGGCTGCACCCCTCTCCACCGGCTGCAGTTCCCTTCAGGAGGCCCTCTCTGCTCAGCAACCCCTCCCACCCCCGTTCTGGGTTCCAGAACTGCTGTCTCCTTGTCCCGTCAGCTCTAGGGATGTCCCTATCGTTGCCAGGGCCCTATGCACCTCACTTGTCTTTTTTTTTTTTTTTTTTTTAAGGGGGGGTTTGTCCAGGACAGCAGAGGAGGAAAACTGGCAGTTAAAATCTTTTTTTTTTTTTCTAATGTCTATTCATTTTTGAGAAGGGGGTGTGAGCAGGAATGGGGCAGAGAGAAAGGGGGACAGAGGAACCAAAGTGGGCTCTGTGCTGTCAGTGCAGACATGGGGGCTTGACCTCCTAAATCATGACCTGAGATGAAGTCACATGTTCAACCAACTGAGCCACCCAGGCGATGCTTCTCACACTCGCCTTGTTCGTTTTCCCTAAGCCCTGCCCACACCTTTGTAAAATTCCCTTTATTTAAACTCACCTCAATCAACCCGGATTTGAGTGTGCCACCTGTTTTCAGCCTGATACACAGGCTGTGTCCCCAGGACCACTGAACACAGGATTCTGGGAAGGGGCCGCCCACATACTGGAGAAGTCCCTGGAGGACCTCTCCTTCAGGAAGTTGAGGCCCCGGTGGCCCATGGCATGTGGTGGCATCGCGATCCTCAAATCGACACTGGGTGTGGCAGAGGCTGGAGCAGGTGGGCACAAGGCGGCGGAGGGCAGGTGGCTGCAGCCCCGAGCTCCCGCAGGGCCAGTGGTGATCATAAATAGTGGGGAGGCGGACCAGTGGTCCAAGAGCACGTGAGAAGGTGATCAGTCATCAGGGAAATGCAAGTCGAAACCACAGTGAGATATAGTTCATACTCAGAAGGGTGGCAAACAGAAGTAAAGCCAGAAAACAGAAAATAACAAGAATTAGGATGTGAAGAAATGAGATCCCTTGCACACCGGGAAGTTCCTCAAAACACTGAAGATAGATTTAGCCTATGATCTCACGATTCCACATCTGCGTGTAAACCCAGAAGAACTGAAAAACAGGTTCCCACAGACAAATTTGTACACCCACATCTGTAGCAACGCCATTTACAGTCTCAGACACGGAAGCAACCCACCTACCTCTCAACAGATAAACAGAGAAATGAATCATGGTCTACACGTGGGATGGAGTATTATGCAGCCTTAAAAAGGAAGGAGATTCTGACCCAGATTCATCCACATGGGTGAAATAAGTGAAATAAGCCAGCTGCAAAAAGGCAAATACCATATGATCCTGTTTATAGGAGATGATTACACAGGAAGTAGACTGGGGGCTGCCTGGGGCCGGCAGGGAACACAGCCAACAGTGACAGTTTAATGGGTACGGAGTTTCAGTTTAGCAAGATGAAGGGTTCTGGACACGGTGGTGATGACGGCTGCATAAAACGTGGACGCTCCTAATACCACTGAGCTGTACACTTGAACGTGGTTAAGATGGCAAATTTTGTGTGATACGTATTTTACCACAATTTGAAAAATTTTTAAAAACACACACAAGGAGCACCCGAATGGCTGTTTGTTAAGCAGTGACTCTTGGTTTTGGCTCAGGTCATGATCTCTCAGTTGTGGGTTCAAGCCCCACATAGGGCTCTGTGCTGACAGCGCAGAGCCTGCTTGAGATTCTCTCTCCCTCTCTCTCTGCCCATTTCCCACTTGTGCTCTCTCTCTCAAAATAAATAAATAAACTTTAAAACACACTTATACACACACACTCACAAAATGAGATACCGCTTCATACCTACCATGATAGCTATAATTAATTTTTTAATTAAAAGCTTAAAAAAATTTTAAATGTTTATTTATTTATTTTGAGAGGGGAATACAGAGAGAGAGGGAGAGAAAGAATCCCAAGCAGGCTCCACACTGTCAGAGCAGAGGCTGATGTGGAGCTCGATCGCAGAAACTGGGAGATCATGACCTGAGCTGAAATCAAGAGTCAGATACTCAGTGACTGAGGCACCCAGGTGCCCCATGGCCATAATTTTTAAAATAGGCAATCACAAATTTTGGCAAGGCTGTGAAGAAATTGGAATCCTCATACATTGCTGGAGGGAATGTAAAACGGCATAGTCTCTGTGGAAAACAGTATGAAGTTTCCTCAGAAAGCTAAAAATAGAATCACTGTATGACGCAGCAATTCCACTCCTAAGTACATAAGCCCCAAAATGGAATGGAGTAGAACAGATATTTTGTGCACCAGGGATCACAGCAGCACAATTCACACAGGCCAAGAAGTGGAAACAACCCAAATGTCCATCAGCTGATGAATGGATAGACAATATATGAAGCATCCACACAATGGAATATTATTCGGCCCTGAAAAGGCATGGGTACTGATACATCCTACAACATGGATCAACCTTGAAAACTATGCTCAAAGCCAGAGTCACATTAAACTACCTACTGTACAAGTCCATTTCCATGAAACATCCATAATAGGCAAATTCATAGAGACAGAAATTAAAGTAGAGGCTACAAGGGCTGCTGGGGAGGAAAATTGGAGGTACTGCTCAGTGGCCACAGAGTTTCTGGTTGAAGTGATGAAAAGGTTTTGGAAATAGTAGGCCTGGTTGGGCAACGTTGTGAATGTAATGTAATTTTTAAGAGAATTGTTCTCTTAAAAATGGTTAAACCAGCAGGGCACCTAGGTGGCTCATTAAGTTAAGCATCCAACTCTTGATTTCACCTCCGGTCATGATCTCATGGTTGGTGAAATCGAGCCCCGCGGCAGGCTCTGCACTGACAGCGTGGAGCCTGCTTGGGATTCTGCCCCTCCCCCGTCTCTCTGCTCCTCCCCTGCTCTCTCTCGCGCACACTCTCGGTCTCAAAATAAATACTAAAAAAATGTTTTTAATGGTTAAGATGGCAAATTTTATGTTATGTTTTACCATAATTTTCAAAAACTAATGTAATATACCAAAAACCACTGATTTGTCCACTTTTATATACCCATTTGTATAAACGGGCGAGTTATACTGTAGGTGGTTTATACCGTGTGGCTGAGGAGCCTGGAGCCTGACTTGGGAGCTTGGGGAGGTACAGAACCTGACACATACTCAACCCCACCAGGAAAGGAACGGGTGGGGAAGGGGTGAGGCCCCCGAAAACGTGAGAGGGGGTGCTTTGGGCTGAGCCTCGGAACCCCCAAATCTCCTTGACCACGCCCCCTTGCCAGCACAGGTGCTCCGTCCCTGTCTGAGGGAGCCAATCTCCCTCTGCATAAAAGCTCTCTGTGACATCCTGGGGCTGTCACCTTCTGAGACAACGCCAGCTGTCCTCAGAACCTGTCCCATCAATCCTCACCACCCCTACAAGACTAGATCCTTTACATTTTCCTGTGTCCACACCTTTCACCCTTAAACTCCATATGGAAGGTAGGAGACTGAACACACAAACGGACACGACCAGACCGTGCGGCAGGCGGAAGAACACAACCCCGACCTGCCTCTGCAGCAGCCAGCCCAGCGAGCCAGGAACAACGGTCCCCAAAGGGCCAGGACTCCATGGATACCGGACGGTTTCCCTAACCTTTGCCTCGACTTCCGACTTAAAACCAGCCAGAGAAGCCACTGTGCACCCCTAACCGTGCACGTGGGATGCCCGCTTCCAGGAGGCCACCCCCAGCCTCCCCGTGCCAACAGCCTGCGATGAGGGCACCGCTCAAGCCTGCCCTCCGTCCGCTACAGAACCTTCCCTCGCCCCCTGCCTTCGAGTCCCCGCCTGGCTCCGTGCTGTGCGTGGCACGCTGTGAACGGAGAGCCTCGGCTTGTTCGCATCCCGGGGTCTGCACGGACTCCCACGGGGCCGGGCTGCTGTCGGCGGCCTCCCCCACGCACGTTGGCCTCCGGGGTCCCGGTAATGGCTCCCGCACTTCCGGCCCTGCGTGTCCCCACTGTTGTCAGCTCCCAGCTCTGCGGCTCCTTCCGGTTTCCGGAAGCCACGCCCACACCGCCAGCCGCGGTCTCGCGGGAAGCCTTCCACGAGCCCTGTTGCGTGGGCTACTTGTTTCCTACGGGGGCCTAATAGTTACAGTCAGCCAAAAACTGCGGGTATTGTCAGCAGCACATGATTTTTTTTAAGACAGAAAGAGAGAGAGAACATAAGCAGGGGAGGGGGAAGAGGGAGAAAGAGAGACTCTTAAGCAGGCTCAACACTCAGTGCAGAGCCCGATGTGGGACTCGATCCCAAGTCCCTGGGATCATGACCTGAGCCAAACTCAAGAGTCAGACACTCAACGGACAGCCACCCAGCTGCCTCTGGACATGCTTTTTTTTTTTTTTTAATGTTTTATTTTATTTTTTGAGAGAGAGAGCGTGAGCAGGGGAGGGTCAGAGAGAGAGGGAGTCGCAGAATCCGAAGACAGGCTCCAGGCTCTGAGATCATGACCTGAGCCGAAGTAGGATGCTAAACGGACTGAGCCACCCAGGCGCCCCTGGACATGCCTTTTTAATGTACCACTAGGAAGGAGGAAATGCTGCGAATTAAGCCATGAAATAATGCTTGCTCGTCGCTTAGGATTTTTAGTTTTGCTTTATTGGAAGAGGCCTTTTTACGTACTAAACATAGGCTTTTTATCAGATGTTACTTCTGGGCACACAAAAGACAAAATGTAAGGAAGGTAAATGAAGGTGTTCCTCAGGCTTAGTCACACTTAGAAGCTGATTCCTCTGAGGCCCCCCTGCCTGCAAGTCCTCTCTGCTCGCGTGGCCCCCTGCCCACTCTCATCTGGGCCGTCCTGGGCATTGGGGGGGGGGCAGCGACGCCCAGGAGAGAGTCACGCAGTGGTGCCTGCGAGGTGTTTCCAAAGCCGCCAGCGTCTGCCTGTGTGGCCGCTCCCTTGTCTTTACCCGATGGCCGCCAGGATGCTTCAGACATTGGCCAGGCTCCTCCTCCTCAGACAGTCCTCAGGTGGGCTGTGGTTTGAGGCCCAAGACAGGCTGACCCTGCCCAGAGATGCCATTAGGAATAACAGCCAGGTTCGTACGGGACCGCGGCCACCTTGCCAGCACCTTAAAGTGGACATCAATCATAAAACAATTCTAATTTTCAAAAAAAAATTAAAAGGTCAAAACAATTTGTCTCAGAGATGAATAGGATGGGGCACCTGGGTGGCTCAGTCGGTTAAGCCTGACTCTTGAATTCGGCTCAGGTCGTGATCTCATGGTTCCTGGGTTCGAGCCCTGTGTTGGGCTCTGCACTGACATCCCAGAGCCTGCTTGGGATTCTTGCTCTCTCTCTCTCTGCCCCTCCCCTACTCATACTCACGTACTCTCTCTCAAAATAAATAAGTAAACTTTAAAAAAATAATGAACTATGTTCAATTAGACCAACATATGTTGGGTGAGCCAAAAAAGTGGGCAAGTGGGCGCCATCCGGGCAGGCCCCCAGCGTCAGGCTCCCTGGCTATGTCTGGGGGGTTGCCCGCCTCCCAGGTTCTCAGCCCCGGGTGGGGTTTGCACCTGGCTGCTGAGTCCCCCGCCTGGCTTTCCAGCTCTACCATCCTGACAACACTATGAGCCTCTTAAGAAACTCATTCTCCCCTTAAGTCCACAGAGTTTTGTTGTCCTGGTTACTGAGAATCTTGATTTGCACAAAAAGTCACAACTTTTGAATTGTGGGATGCCAGGCTGTTCCATTTCAAGTGCCTGAATCCTCAAGGAGTCAAAGCATAAGATATGTGCCATTAAAAAAAAAGAAAAGAAAAGGGGTGCCTGGGTGGCTCAGTTAAGTGTCCGACTTCTGCTCAGGTCATTATCTCACAGTTTGTGAGTTCGAGCCCATCTGGCTCTGTGCTCTCTCTCTGCTCCTCCCTGGATCACACTCTATGTCTCTCAAAACTAAATAAATAAACATTAGGAGAAAAAAAAAGATGGAAGAATCAGTTACCATTTTTCTGATCTCAGAGGAGGTACTTTCCCTGGTGTGGCAGCCAGTGATGGTAGCCTAGGAAAACCTAGTCCTCCATTCTTTCAGATTTTGTTTGAGGTAGAGAAGACTCAGCTGAAACGCATCCTTTCCTGACCCCCGTGCAGCTAGAGGTGGCCTGGAGACACAGCTCTGCTAATGACATGTATAGGAGATGTCACTGGATGGGGCTACTGGGAAGAGTTTTCAAAATGGAACAGATTTGGTGGTGCATGGGTGGCTCAGTCAGTTGAGCGTCTGGCTTCGGCTCAGGTCATGATCTCACGGTGCGTGGGTTCAAGCCCTGCGTCAGGCTCTGTGCTGACAGCTAGCTCAGAGCCTGGAGCCTGCTTCAGATTCTGTGTCTCCCTCTCTCTCTGACCCTTCCCTGCTCATTCTGTCTCTCTCTCTCAGAAATAAATTTTTTAAAAAATTAAACATTTAAAAAAATTAAAAAATACATAATAAAAATAAAATGGAACAGATTCGGGGCACCTGGGTGGCTCAGTCTGTTGGGCATCCAACTTCAGCTCAGGTCATGATCTCACGGTTTGTGAGTTTGAGCCCTACATCGGGCTCTGTGCTAGTAGCTCTGAGCCTGGAGCCTGCTTCAGATTCTGTGTCTGCCTCTCTGACCCTGTCCCGCTCACGCTCTGTCTCTGTCTCTCAAAAATGAATAAACATTAAAAAATAAATAAATAAAACTTAAAAAAATAATACATAAAATAAAATGGAACAGATTCTGTCGGTATTGTTTTTTGCCCTTTTCTCTCCCCCTTCTTTTTCTGTCTGAATGCAGTTGTGATGCTTGGAGGGTCAGCAGCCATCTTGGAGCCACGAGGAAGGTGCCACAGGCTTTGAGGTGCTACATCAGCCTCGGACCTTCTCCCTTGAGAATTCTTGTTAAATGAGAAAATAAATGTCTACCTCGCTTAAGCTACAGTTTTTTAGGCATCTATACTTCACAGCTGAACACAATGCCAGCACGTGCCTGGGCAGTGTGAAATATTTGATAGTTCCCCCCACCTTCAAGAATTAACTTAAGTTTCACTGAGTTAAAGGAGAAAGTTTTCCGTGTGCGTCCCTGACATCAGGCTTCAGATCCTGCCCGCAGCCGTCTCCTGTTCCCTACTCTGCCATGGCTGAGGGGTCAAAATTATAGGAAAACAAGGGAGTTTAAGGGAGGGTCTTCGTCTTACTGCTTCTGACCAACCTTCGAGATGTGCCTCCAGTCCCATCTTGCTGTGGAGTCCGAGAGCAGAGAGGGCCGCCTGTGAAGACTGGGAGGAAGTGTGGGCACCTGAGGACAACTAGCTCCCCTCTGTACATCCGGGTTCACTGCCAGCCAAGGATGATGGTAGTTACCCTCCAGGGGCTGAGATTTGGTTTCAGGCTCCTGACAAAATAAATGATCACCATAGAAAGGATGTGGGGCACCTGGGTGGCTCAGGCGGTTAAGGATCTGACTTCACCTCAGGGCATGATCTCATGGTTGGTGGGTTTGAGCCCCGCATCGGGGTCTGTGCTGACAGTACAGAGGGCCACTTTGGAGCCTCTGTCTTCTTCTCACTCTGCCCTTCCCCTGCTCACACTTTCTCAAAAATAAACATTAAAAAAATAGAAATGGGGGTGAATTGGTGGCTCAGTTGGTTAAGCTTCTGACTTCGGCTTGGGTCATGATCTTGCAGTTTGTGGGTTCGAGCCCCGCCTCAGGCTCTGTGTCCCCCTCTCTTTGCCCCTCCCCTACCCACACTCCGTCTCTCTCTCTCAAAAATAAGCAAACGTTAAAATTTTTTTTAACAGAAACGATGTTCTCTAATAGAAACACTTAAAAACTTACATTTTTTGCATGCCTGTGTGTAGGGCTGAGAGTCACCTCAGTACAAGGAACGTAAAAGAGGGCTGGGGTGGGGAAGAAGCAGCAGCCCAAACTTCCCGGTGGGAGAATGGTACATCTGTTGTGCTGTGCTTCTGAAGTGAAATACACTCCGTAACAAAGGGAACAAACTACCGATAGAGGCAAGAACACAAGTGAATCATAAAACCATTTGCCTGAGTGAAAGAATACAGATGCAAAGACAACATAGAGGAGTTTCCATTTCTAGAACTTTCTAGAACAGGTAAAACTAATCTATGGTGAAAGAAATAGGAACAGTGGCTGCTGATTGTCTCAGAGGAGGGGCAGCTGGAAAGAGGCATGAGGGAACTTTTCTGGGGTGACGGCATTATTTTATATCTTGGTTGTGGTGTTTGTTACACTATGGTGTGTGTGTGCATGTATGTATGTATATATATAAATTCATACTGCTGTTCACTTAAGATCTGTGCATTTCATCATATGCAAATTGTACTTCAATGTATCTTATTTTTTAAAAATATTTATTTAATCTTGAGAGAGTGAAACAAAGCAGGAGTGGGGGAGGGGGGAAGCAGGATCCAGGCTCTGAGCTGTCAGCACAGAGTCTGATGTGGGGCTCGAACCCACAAACTGTGAGATCATGACTTGAGCCGAAGTGGGCCGCTTAACCAACTGAGCCACCCAGGCACCCTCAATGTATCTTATTTAAATTTAAAAAAAAAAAAAAAAGGAGAGTTCGGATTTGACTCCTTAAGAGGCAGGACTTCAAGAGGGGGCCCGTTCACCTAGGGACACTGACATCTGAGTTATCTGAGTTCTGGCCTCAAGCAAGGCCGTACTGTTAAGAGTTGGCAGTCACGGGAGGCCCTTGTGCAGTGCTCACCCCGCCCCTCCTCCGGCCCGGTCCACACCGCGGGGCAGGTCTGGGATCCGTGGCACAATCCCCACCCGAGGCCAAATCCCAGGAGGCAGCTGGGCAGGGATTGGCTCCGGGCCCCCAGCAAAGCTCTTCCCCAAACACAGGCTGCCCGGGAAAGGGCTGTCCCCACGCTGTCTGTTCCCAGTGCGCACACGGATCGGGTCATCTCCCGAACACGTTTCATCGAGTTACACCTTTTCCGGGGCTTGCTTCGGCACTGCCCGTTAACCACAGTAGATGCGACATACTTGCAACGAGGTAACAAGCGCAGACTTAACAATCTTCTCAGAAGGCAGGCAACCCGCAAACAAAGCCGTACCCTCTCTCCCTGGGAGTGTGCGCGAGTAGAGACGGGTGCGCTCCGGGAGCTTAGGAAGCAGGGTTCCAAACCCGAGTCTGGGAAGTTAGAAATAGTAACGAAAACTGGAAGCCAGGAGAATACTCGTTCCTGTAAACTTGACTGGCTGAATAACCTCTGGGCGCAGAGATCCGTCGGCTCGTCCCGGGACCCTGGCGACTGGCTGCCGGGCAGGGGCCGGCCGTCGCCGAGGCCGAGCGGCGCCCGCGTGGAGGCGCTCTGGGCGCAGGCGCGGAGGAGCGGTGGCGTCCTGAAGGAAGGGAAGGGCGCTGGCCAAAGGGTCCCTGCTCTGGGT
>NW_027527964.1:723292-732845 GCF_008692635.1 Crocuta crocuta
AGGTGCGGCCTCGCCCTCCCCGCCTCCGCCTGCAGCTGCGCGCTTTCCCAGATCTCCCCTGCCGGTGCGCGAGGCGCGCGGGGGGCGGGGCGCCGGCAGGCCGTCTGTTCCCAAGGCCTCAGCCACCTGCTGGCACGGGCCGCCCTGGCCCCGCCTCGCCACGCTACCCCTCCCCCTCTCGGGTCCAGCTAGCCCCAAGGTCGCAGCCACCGCGCCTGAGGGGTCTGCCGCGGCCGCTCCACAGGTGGAACGACGCCCCCGGGGGCCTCAGCATCAGGGCCAGCCGCTCCCGGCAGCGCCGCCACCGGGGCCTTCCTCGGTCGCCCCCCTTGGCCTCTCTGTCTGGCCTCCTGCTTTGTGGGCTTATCAGTGCCGTTTGGCCTCCTCCGGGCGACCACCTGCGACATTTAGGCACACTTTGCTCTTGCTATTACCTCGGGCCTGGATACAGCCTCCCGGGACTTAAATGTCCGGGTCTGGGTGAGGCCCTCCTGCCTGGGTGTTAGTAATGGTAAGGGGGGCGCCTGGGTGGCTCAGTCCGTTAAGTATCCGACTTAGGCTCAGGTCATGCTCTCCCGGTTTGTGAGATCGAGATCGAGCCCCGAGCCCAGATGGGGTTCTGTACTGACAGATCCGGTTCCCCNAAATAAATAAATAAACCTTTTTAAAAAATCTTTAAAAAATGATGAGGGTATGGGGCACCTGAGTGGCTCAGTCTGTTAAGTATCTGACTTCAGCGCAGGTCATGATTTCAACGGTTGGTGGGGCTTTGCGCTGACAGTACTGAGCCTGCTTCAAATTCGATGTCTCCCTCTCTCTCTGCCCCTCCCCCACTTGCACTCTCACTCTCTCCATAATAAATAAACATTTAAAAAATATGTTTTAAAGTACAACTCCTTAGCTGGTAGGCATGCACATTTTACTTTTTTTTTTTTTACTTAAAAATCTCCAATGCCTTCCCATGGAAGCTTGCTAAAGCAGGAGAAATTTGTGTCTTTTCTTCTGTTCCAGCGGACTATGGGTCTGGGCCTGGTAAGCTTGGGTTGTAAGGATGCACGGGCTTGCACAGGTAGCATGGTCTCATAGAGGGGGCCGCGCCGCCCTCTGCAACCTGTTCTGTGCCTTGCTTTCGCCCCCGATACAGTGTGGCCATCCCTCGCTGTCATGGGGCAGTCTTCTAGAATGCAAGAAAGGTGCCAACAGGCAATTCAGGAAGGCGTTCAGAGGACCAGCTAGCATGGATGACTTTGTGTTAGGTCCTAGCTCAGGATGGTCGTGCCCTTTCATACTGTGGGGTCCATACTATAAGCAGCCCCCATTTTACATACTTAGAAACAAAACCAGAGAGGGCACGTAAGCTGCCCGAGTCTCCACAGCTGTTTGGTGCTGGAATGTGTGCCGGGGAGCACGCTGCTCTCATCAGTGCGATGGAAATTAAAAATCGCCGTCAGATATCATTTTCCTTGCGTGTTTTGCGGGGCTTGCTTGTGCCTGGCAGCTTCACCTTCACGTTTCTCCGTTTCCAGCTTCCCAAGTGCTGAGAAAGGGGCCCCACCGCCCACCCTGTCACCTAAGCCGGAACCGGGCCTCCCTGCCTGCCTCCCCGCAGCCCTGTTTCCTGCCGGATCCGGCCTCCACCAGCTCTCATGGGGCCCAGTCTTGCCCCAGAATGCCACGTGCTCAATTCCAGGAGCCCATGGCACCACAGGGAAAAGCCCCGGCCTCCCATGAACAGGCTGTGGGCGGCTTGTCCTGAGCCACACTGCACACGGGCCTGTGACCGCCCCAGCTAAGGATCAGAACTTTCACTGAGACTTCTTGGCCACCCCCAAGAGCAGGGTGGCATCCTCAGCCCCCTGGCCAGCCGCACCTTGGTCCCCACACCTCCTCCCTACTTGATCACACAGCCCAGTTTTTTGTTTTGTTTTGTTTTTAGAGAAGGGGAAGGAGGAGGCAGAGGGAAGGGAGAGAGAGAATCCTAAGCAAGCTCTGTGCTCAGTGCAGCGCCCCTAGGCAGGGCTTGAACGCACGACCCTGGGATTGTGACCTGAGCCAAAATCAAGACTCAGATGCTCAGCTGACTGAGGCATCCAGGAGTCCCTGCCCAGGGGTTCTGAATAACTAACAGACGAACTAAATCCCTGGTCCAAGTTTCTCCAGGGGAGACAATGGGCTGGGGCTCAGACCCTGCTCAGGCCTGGCTGCTGCCTGGAAGTCCCCTCCTGAAACAGGGCCTGGAAGAGGAAGCCCAAGTTTCCTGAGTCCTTCCCTGTGGCTGTGGGTCGAGGGGCACCTTGTTTGGTTCCACCTTTGCCCTTGACTCAGACCCAAGCTCAACCATGGGCCGCAGCTGCTGCCATCCCAGGCCCTGATGCCAGGCCTGCTCTGGCACATCCTGCCTACTCGGACACACGCCCAGGAAAGGATTATCACCTCAAGGTTTTCCGATAACAGCCTGGTGCACAGGGATATAATGGGGAGCTCCCCAGGCAGATACCCTGCATCTCCTTGACCACAGCACCATGGCCTTCCTCTGGCTCGTCTCCTGCTGCGCCCTCCTGGGCACAGCCTTTGGTGAGTTTAGAGCAGGCAGAGGCCAGGAGAGATGTTTCCGCTCCCCTCCTGCCCCTGAGGCCAGAAGGGGCAGCTGGGTCCCTGCTCCCAGTTCAGCCGAGCAGAGTGGTGTGAACCTGAGTGGGTCTCTCTCCCGCTCTGAGCCTCACCAGCCCCATCGCCACAATGGGGGTGCTGGGAGGATTGGACCAGACCAGCTAGTGAGGCCCCCAGGATGAGGCAGGCCTTCCTGGGGCTGACTGAGGCCTCACACCCTGTGCAAGGGAGAGGTCTGGAGGGAGTGCAAACTGAACAGCTAGTGGCTCCCAGCAGACTCAGATGGTGAGCAGGCAGGTGTGGGCGCTCTGGGCCCCTTGAGTCCAGCACTTTAAAACTTGTGTTCACTGAGCACTTACTATGTGCCGGGAACACAGCAAGCTCCCCCTTGCCTGCTCATGCTTCTTGCATCCTTATCCTAACTCTGTGAGATTAGCAGCTGTATGATCCCCTCTTTTCTGAATGGTAAAGCGAGGCAGTGATGAGGCTGGATTCAAACCCACAGAGCCCAGCCTCTGGCCCATGCTTGAGTCCTGCTACCACCTCGCGGCCAACCTGCTGGGCTTGTCTCGGCTGAAGCACAGTCAGATTGAGTTGTCCCTGGGGGGTTCCTGGGAGGCCCTTGGCCTCCATGCCTCACTTTATACTCCCCCTCCCCCCCACAGGCTGCGGGGTCCCTGCCATCCATCCTGTCCTGAGTGGCCTGTCCAGGATCGTCAATGGGGAGGACGCTGTGCCAGGCTCCTGGCCCTGGCAGGTGTCCCTGCAGGTGAGGGGGGATTTCTGCGCATGAGTGGGGGCCACACCGGGGTATTGGCCTGGCTGGGGCCAGGCCGGGGGCTGCTGGTGTCCAGCCAGCACTGACCTCTCCATCTTCCTCCAGGACAGCACTGGCTTCCACTTCTGCGGGGGCTCCCTCATCAGCGAGAACTGGGTGGTCACTGCCGCCCACTGTGGTGTCAGGTAAGGGCCCAGGGTCCCCAGGAAACCCCTTGGTGGGAGGAAGACTCTCAGCAGTGAGGGCTAGACCTTTAACTCCTCGTTCCTCAGTTTCCTTATTTGGAATGTGTAGAAAACCCAAGTCCTGCTGGTCTCCCAAGAGTTTCTGGGAAGGAAACACACAGCAGGCTGTATGGCAGTCTGTTTTGGGAGGCATTTATTGCTATTTTGAGCTTCCATCTCTGTGATCAACAACTTTGAGCACATGCACAAAGGTACACGCACACACGTGTGCACCCCGCACCCCTGCATGGCCTCACCACTTCACAGCAGGAACCCTCTCCTCTCTCTGGCCCTCTCCAGAACCACCCACCAGGTTGTGGCCGGGGAGTTTGACCAGGGCTCAGATGCTGAGGACATCCAGGTGCTGAAGATTGCCAAGGTATGGTGGCCCCCGGAGGCCTGGTGTGTGACCCCAGGTGGGGCAGGCCCTCAAGATTGTGTGCAGCCCCAGGCTGATGTCTGAAAACCCCCAGCTGCTCCCGACCACCCCAGTGCTCCACGGTGATGCGGCAGAGCAGAAAGCAGGGCGTTCAAGGTCTGCACCTGGGTCCTGGGCTCCTGGGGCCACAGAAGGGGCTGCCAAGTCGAACAGGCCATTGGCCAGAGAGCAGAACTGAGGTGACTTGGGGAGCCTGGTGCCCTGGTTCAGCCCTGCGTCAGCCTATGCCCTCCCCCACAGGTTTTCAAGAACCCCAAGTTCAACACGTTCACCATAAACAATGACATCACCCTGCTGAAGCTGGCCACGCCTGCCCGCTTCTCCCAGACTGTGTCTGCTGTGTGCCTGCCCAGTGAGAGCGACAGCTTTCTTCCAGGGACCCTGTGCGCCACCACGGGCTGGGGCCTGACCAAACATACCAGTGAGTGACCTCCGGCTGGGCGGGTGGGAGGTCATGGCACCTGCCGTTGCTGACTACCCACCCTGCCCTTCCAGATGCACAAACCCCCGACAGACTGCAGCAGGCGGCCCTGCCCCTCCTGTCCAACACCGACTGCAAAAAGTTCTGGGGCAGCAAGATCACTGACCTCATGGTCTGCGCTGGGGCCAGCGGCGTTTCCTCCTGCATGGTACGGCCTACTGGACTCACCTCGCACCCCCTTCCCTCCCAGCGTGCAGTGCGTTCAGGCAGAAGCCCAGGCCAAGGGACTTGCAAGAGAGAAGATGGAAATAACACATAGGGCCTCTTTTGAGGGCTTGACACACTCTTCCTGGAATTCCTGCCTCAGCGGTTGTAAAAACTGATGACTTCAACAGAGGGATGCGAGGAAGGGGCTCTGGTCTTGAAACTGCCATATTGCAAAATTCCATCGACATCATCAATGTCTGAACAAATGGCATCCCCTGGGTTAGTGCAGTGTAGAACCTGGGCAGCGGAACATAGTGGCCTTGAGGGCTCTGGAAAGAATCAGGCAGCCCTCCCTCCCTCATGACGGCTCCATAGCCAGGCCAGCACCACCCATGCTTCCTTCCTGTCAAACCAGCTTTATTGGGCCTCTGTTATAGGACCCCAGCTGACAGCCCAGATATGCAGAGGTGCACGCAGATCACAGACGGAGCTGCTGAAGCTCCTTTCATAATCCCTCCAATATGCATGTGCTGGGCGTCTACTGGCTGTGAGGCCCTGGAATGGTCTCTGGAACAATGTCCAGGGGCCCCTGGCTGAGACCGCCTGGTGGCCAGATCCAAGCCCCCTTCTCTCTCCCTGCAGGGTGACTCTGGCGGCCCCCTGGTCTGCCAGAAGGATGGAGCCTGGACTCTGGTGGGCATCGTGTCCTGGGGCAGCGGCACCTGCTCCACCTCCATGCCCGGCGTGTATGCCCGCGTCACCAAGCTCATGCCCTGGGTGCAGAAGATCCTGGAAGCCAACTGAGTCCTCAGCCCCACTGTGACCTCCCTGCTGACCTCGCTCCCACAAAGAGTCAATAAACCAATAAAAGACACATTGATGATGGTGTCTCCTGTGTTGGGGCCTCTGAGTCCTCATTCTCCCGAACCTGGGTCTTCACTGCGCCAGGTGCCAGAGGGTCCCCAGAGAGCCCCCCCATCTTCCTCTCCAGAGTGGCCAGAAATGGCACAGATGATGGCGTGGGATCTGGGCCCCCACCCCGGCAGCAGGCACGAAGGCCTGGGGGTGCGCAGGGAGCGGGCAGCTGGGGGATGAGCCTGCTGCTGACTCCACACACCTGCGGTCCCAGGGAACCTTCCCAGGAACAGCCCCCCGGAACTGACTCTTTCCCAGGCCTGGGCAGGAGCCAGGTGCTTCTGAACCCAAGGACTCATGATAAGGGAGGGATGGCGAGGCAGGTTGCAATTGGTGGGCCAGGGGAATATAATGGGGGTCCTTCGGGCAGACCCCATCCCACCTCCAGAGCGGAACACCATGGCCCTTCCCTGGGTTGTCCTTGGCTTCCTCCTCTTTGGCAGCAGTTCTGGTGAGTGCAAGGTTCTGGTGGGCCCGGCAGCCCCAGATCAAGCCTCTCCCACCCCTGGCCCCGCACCCAGAAGCTGGGAGCTGGAGGGCTAAGTCCTCGCACCTCTAATGGCCCGCTGGGGCCAGCGCCCTGCCCACTCCTCTCAGCCTCTCTGGGCGGCTCTCCTTGGCTCCCCACTTCTCCTCCCCCCTGGAGGTCCGTTGGGCCCCTCAAACTCACCTGGACATGACATGCTGGACCTGCCTCGTTTCAGCCTCATCCATCCGCTCAAAAGCCGGGAGTGGTCTGGGCTCCTCCACACTCGAGAATGCCTCCCACGCCCATCTCTTTGGCCCTGTCCCCCGGTCCTCTGGACGTGGGCAGCCTCCCGGGTCCGTCCCGCTCCGAGCAGGGTAACACTGGGACCCCAACCTGCCCTGGCTGCAGACTCAGGGGCCGTGAGAGCAACAGCGACTCCAGCAGGACATCCCAGCCCCCATGACCCAGGACCCTGGGTTCAGCGGGGGAGGGATGCTCCTCGCAGGACACACAGTGGACAGCCAGCCTCTGGCTCTAGGCCCCACCCAACTCCAGACGTCCTCAGCCTAAAGGACCCTCCACAAGGGCACCTGGGGCAGCTGCTGTCCGGGTGACAAGGTGCCAGGTGCCCTGCAGTGGCCAAAGCTCTGGGCGCTAGGTTGCCACAGAGGCCTGGAAGTGCCAGGTCTCTATCCCCAGCCCCCTTGGGACACCATCCACTGACCAGCTGCCCTGTCCATGCCCCCAGGCTGTGGGGTCCCTGCTGTCCACCCTGAGCTGAGTGGCCTGTCCCGGATTGTCAACGGAGAGGATGCCATCCCCAGCTCCTGGCCCTGGCAGGTGTCCCTGCAGGTGAGGGAGAAGCTGAGGAGAGGTGGGTTAGATGGGGAGGGGTCAGGCATGAGGGGGCGAGGCTGACTGTCCCTCACCTGTGTCCCCAGACTCGCGCTGGCTTCCACTTCTGCGGGGGCTCCCTCATCAGCCAGCACTGGGTGGTCACCGCCGCCCACTGCAGGGTCAGGTGAGGCCTGGGCTGAGGCATGGCTGCCAGGGAACAACCGCCATTCCTTTCCCTCCCCCCACCCGGGGCCCCCACCAGGCAGCCAGGCGCTGAGACAAACGGCAGTTGGGGATGAGCTGCTCCTATACCCCCGTCATGGAGAAAATCCCCACCCGCATGCCCCCCACCACCTCAGGCCCCAGCCTGTTCCAGAAGAGCTGGTCTAGTCCTGTGCCTTCACCTTACAGATGGGGAAACTGAGGCCCAGAGGTCACCATGGGAGTGAGTGGCCCAGACAGGGCTTCCCTCGCCTGGGCACCCTCTGCCACCCCCTCTCTCTCTAGGAAGAGCCACCGCGTGGTGGCCGGGATGTCCGACCACGGCTCTGATGAGGAGGCTGTCCAGGTGTTGAGGATCGCTGAGGTACCGCCAGGCGGGCTGGTGGAGGAGGGTGGGTCGGTAGGGCCAGGGCAGAGCTGCCCCTGGGTGCCAGGGATGAGGGAGGAGCGCGGCGGGCAGGGTGTGTGGGCACAGAGGACCCCGGCCAGGTGGCGCAGGCCTCACCCACCAGAGCCTACTCTCCGCCCAGAGCCGCCTTTGCCAAGTAATAAGACACCTTTTCAAATACTGAAGGTTGTTTCTGATTAGAAGTTTGGCTCATTGTAGAAAAGCACAAAAATAGAAAAACTAAATGTCACCAATGTGTCAAGTGCCATTTTCCCATCAGTTTCCAGAGATTTTTGTCTGTGCAGCCCCATCTGTGTTCTCTCTGAACAAGCGCCCCCTGGCACTGAGCCCTCTGCGGGCCTGGGCCCGTGGCCCACCCGTCCTTCCCTCCCTCCGTGCGGCCTGCCCAGCCCCCACCGCGTCTCCACAGGTGTTTGAATACCCGCTGTGGGACCGGCATTCAGGCCGCAACGACATCGCCCTGCTGAAGCTGGCCACACCTGCCCTCCTCTCATCAACCGCGTCCCCTGTCTGCCTGCCCAGTGCCAACACCAGCTTCCCTGAGGGCTTCCTCTGCGCCACCACCGGCTGGGGCAAGACCCGGTATAACTGTGAGTGTCCTTCAGGGGCTTTTCAGAAGGGAGACTCATTCTGCTTTTTTGGTCTAAATTCCAAGCACACACACTGCAAGTCATATATCTTTCCATTTCTTCTTCAAAAACATTTTTTTCTTTAAAGTTTTTTAATGTTTTTATTTCTAAGAGAGAGAGAGAGAGAGAGAAAGAGAGAGAGAGAGAGAACGTGAGCAGGGGAAGGTCAGAGAGAGAGGGAGACACAGATCTGAAGCAGGCTCCACGCTCTGAGCTGTCAGCACACAGCCCGACGCAGGGTTCGAACAAACCGTGAGATCATGACCTGAGCTGAAGTCGGATGCTCAACCGACTGAGCCACCCAGGCGCCCCATCTTCAAAAAATTTTTAAATGTTTATTTATTTTTGAGACAGAGTGCGAGTGGGGGAGGGGCAGAGAGCGAGGGAGATACAGAATCTGAAACAGGCTCCAGACTCTGAGCTGTCAGCACAGAGCTCGACACGAGGCTCCAACCCGTGGACCACCAGATCATGACCTGAGCTGAAGTGCGATGCTAAACCGACTGAGCCACCCAGCCTCCCCCAAAACCCTCTTGATGAAAACGGACCGAACATGAATAAAGATGAGCTTAAATACTATGCACTTGAAGACGTCGTTGCTGAAGAAACGCCTAAGCACCAGCAGGTGGCACTCGCACCAAGTTGCCTCGAGGTCCACGCGGTGCTGTTTGCAGCCTGGACTCCTCTCCAGACTTGAGGGGGGCGCTTGTGTGAAGCTCGCCCTGAAGTCTGGGCGGGGAGCCGAGTGTCCAGGTGTGGTGCGGGGGGGGGGGGGGCGGGGNCCCCTGCTGACGAGCCTCCTCCAGAGTCGCGGGTGCTCCCGCCGCGGCCCCGGCTCGCCTGCTGGTCCTTTAAGCAGAAGGCGGCGGCCGGGAAGGGGCAGCAGGAGGAGCGTGCTCGCCCAGCTGCCACCCAGAGCAGCGGGTCCCCTGCAGCGTCCCCATGAAAAGGACGACAGTCTCCTTCCCGGGAGGTGCACGTGCCCTCCGCCCACCGCCCGGGCTGCCAGGGCAGGGCTGTCGGCTGAACAACCGCGCTGGAAGCCCCGTCACCCCTGCCTGGTGCGGCATCAGAGACGAGGGCGTCCCGCAGAGGCTGTTAGGTCTGAGGGAAGGTGGGCAGCTCCGTTTCTGAGGTCCTCGTGATGCGGAAGGACTAGGACAGGGCCGGGTCTCCAGGCGCCGCCGGTCTCCAGCCCGGGGTGGGCAGGCCGGGTGGGGGGTCCTGACCGCCCCCCTCCCCGGCCTCCTGTGTCCCTCCAGCCAACCAGACCCCCGACAAGCTGCAGCAGGCGGCCCTGCCCCTCCTGTCCAACGCCGAATGCAAGAAGTTCTGGGGCAGCAAGATCACGGACGTGATGATCTGTGCCGGGGCCAGCGGCGTCTCCTCCTGC
>NW_027527965.1:0-1806 GCF_008692635.1 Crocuta crocuta
GCAGATTTTGCCCTGTTGACTGGTCTTGACACCCTTGTTGAAAATATTTAACCATGTATTTGGGAAGTTATTTCTTTCCTCTTTATTTCAGTGATCTTCATGTTTGTCTTCATCCCGGCACTACACCATTTTGGTTACTGTAGCTTTGTAGTCAGTTTTAAAGTCATGAAGGGAGAGGCATCCAAGTGTGCTTTTTCAGTATTTTGCTCTTCTAGTCCCTTGAGATTCCATATGATTTTAGGATGGATCTTTGCTCTTAAAAACAAACAAAGAAACACACCACTGGTGATTGGATAGGGACTGAACTGAATCTGTAGATCACTTTGGTAAAACTCCCTCCTTAACAGTGTCCTGATAATAGTATAGCCACTGCATTTCTCTTTTGACTCTTTCTGTATCGGATATGTTTTTGTACCCATTTTTTCTACCTGTTTGTATTTTGGACCTGACGTGAATCTCTTGCATACAATATGTAGAAGGACTCTGGGTTGATTTGCTCATTTATTTATTTACTTGCATTCTTCATTGAGATATGAACGACATAACATTCTATTAGTACAGTGCAGTGATGAGATCTCTGTATATCATGGAAATGGTCACAATAAATCTAGTTAACATCCATCGGCACTCATGGTCGCAAATTTTATTTTTCTTCTGACAAGAAATTCTAAGGTCTTCTGCCATACCAACTGACAAAGATAGGGTACACTGTTATTAGCTGTAGTCATGATACAGTCCACTACATCTTCAGGAGTTGTTTATGCAATAACTGGAAGTTTATACCTTTTGACCACATGCACCCATTCTTGGCTCCCTCAACCCTGTTTCTGCCCACCACCAGAATTTGTGTTGTTTGCTTCTGTTTTATGACTCACATAGAAATCAGAACACACAGCATTTGTTTTTCTCTGTCTGACTCGTTTCACGTAGCATAATGTCCTCAGGTTCCATCCATGTTGTTGCAAATGGCAGCATTTCCTTACATTTCTATAGCTGAGTAATATGCCTCCCCTCCCTTCCTCTCTCTCTCTCTCTCTCTCTGACTTTTTCTTTATCCATTCATCAGTTGTGGACACAAAGGAGGATTCCCTTTGTTGACTAATGTAAATACTGTTCAGGGCACATATATTCTTTAGTTTGTACATTCATTGCCTTCACATAAAGACTCATGAATGGAATATGGACGTTCTATTTTTCAGTTTCTGAGAAACCTCCATACTAATCACCCTAATGACTCTCTGGGTCTGTATATATTTTAGGGTTGTTCTCTTTCTGTTCCCATTCCATTGGAATTTGGATAGAGATCGTGTGAGCTGGTAGATTGCCTTGAGTAGCATGAACGTCTTCAAAATGTTAGTTCTTGGGGCGCGTGGGTGGCTCAGCCGATTCAGCATCTGACTGCGGCTCAGGTCATGCATGATCTCATGGTGTGTGGAGTTTCGAGCCCCATGTTGGACTCTGTGCTGATAGCTCAGAGCATTGGAGTCTGCTTCGGATTTTGTGTCTCCCTCTCTCTCTCCTTCCCTGCTCATGATCTCTCTGTCTCTCTCTGTCTCTGATGCTCTCTCTCTCAAATATAAAGAAACATAATTTAATAAAATGTGAAATCTTTTACCCTCACGAGCATGGAATCTCTTTCCACTTATTTGTATCTTATTCATGCCCCCCGCGCCTCGCATTGACGTCTTGTAGTTATCTTAACAGTTGCTGGTGGAGTCATTAAGGTTCTCTATACATGGAATACAGTGTGTCCACAATCATATATCCCTACTTTTTCCTTTCCAATTTGAATGTTTTAATCTTTTT
>NW_027527966.1:0-262 GCF_008692635.1 Crocuta crocuta
AAAGGACGAGTACTTTTCCAAACATCTGCAATGGAGCCCAATCCTTCAACATTAGGGGACTTTTTTCTTTGTTCCAGTCCCGGGGCCACTGTTGAGAGGAAATGACTGAAACATCTGCCCCTATGTCTATGAACCCTTCAAAGTTCCTTCCCTGTATGGTCAAGGAAAGAACGGGGCGAGAATCCTTGATAAGCATTTCCCAAAATATATGTTGCCCAGTACTTCCAAAACCTCCTGACCTTTCATTAGGAAGAGCAGAAAA
>NW_027527966.1:330-447 GCF_008692635.1 Crocuta crocuta
TAATAGAAGTAGAAACCATGATTAAAATTTCTCCAACAAAATCAGAGTCTATAACTCCAGGAATTACGGTAGGGCCTCTTAAAGCTGCGCTGCTGCGGCCCAATATTAAGCCAAAGG
>NW_027527967.1:0-8582 GCF_008692635.1 Crocuta crocuta
AGCTGAAGTTGGACGCTTAACAGACTGAGCCACCCAGGTGCCCCTAGAGGATTCTTGGCTGCATATTTGTTCTGTTCATCACATTGAAAATATCATGCCATTCCTTTCTGGGCTGCCAAGTTTCAGTAGATAGGTCTGTAACCACTCTGAATGTTTTCCCTTTGTATGTTAGGACCCTTTTATCTGTAGCTGTTTTAAGATTTCTCTTTGTCCTTATATTTTGCCAGTGTCACTATGATACGTCGTGCAGAAGAACGATTCAAGTTACGTCTGAGGGGAGTTTCTGTGCCTCTTAGATTTCAGTGTCTGTTTCCTTCCCCAGATTGGGGAAGTTCTTTCCTATAATTTGTTCAAGGACTCCTTCAGTGCCTTTCCCTCTCTCTTCCTCTTCTGGAATTACTATGGTACAGATATTGTTCCATTTGAATGTATCACTCAGCTCTCAAACTCTCCTTTTGTATTCCTGGATCAGTTTATCTCTCTTTTTCTTGGCTTCCTCTTTTTCTATAATTGTGTCTTCTGAAGCACTTATTCTCCTCTGTCTCTTTAATCCGTGCATTGGACACCTCCATTTTATTGTGCATCTCATTTATAGCATTTTTTTAATTCATCACAACTATTTTTAAACTCCATAGTCTTTGTAGCAGTAGTGTCTGCTGTCTTTCTATGCCCTTTTCAAGCCCAGTGATTAATTTTCAGTATTGTTTTTAATTCTTGTTCAGTTATGTTGCTTATATCTGTTTTGAGCAGTTCTTTAGCTGTCATTTCTTCCTAGGATTTCTTTAGAGGAGAGTTCTTCCGTGTCGTCATTTTGGCTAGCTTTCTGTCTCTTGTTAGTTTTAAAAGCTTGTTATGCACTCTGCACCTGCGAGTGCTGCAGTATTAAAGAAGGCTCTTTGACTGTCCAGGGCCTGTCCGTTCAGGAAATGCTGTTTCAGGCTCCTGGGTGACTCTTTCAGTTAAACGTCTGTATTCGCATCAGGTCATGATCTTGCGGTTCGTGGGTTTGAGTCCTGTGTCAGGCTCTGTGCTGACAGCCAGCTCAGAGCCTGGAGCCTGTTTTGGATTCTGTGTCTCCCTCTCTGACCCTCCCCTGCTCACTCTGTCTCTCTCTCTCTAAGAAATAAATAAAACCTTAAAAATTTTAGAAAAAAAGGAAATATTTTTTGGATGATGTCTCTTGGTTTCTCTTGTTGAGAATTTGGTTATTTTATTTCTCTACTCGTAGTGGTATTTGGGACTGTCCACCATGTGTACTTTGGTTTGTTTCTTGAGGTAGCCCTGGAAAGGAAAACAGACAGACAAACACACAGAGAAATCCAACAAACAAGCAATCTGAAAGGAAAAAAGAAAAAGGGGAAAAAAAGAGGAAGAACAAATAATAGAAATAACAAATAAAAAATGAAAAAGTAGAAAACGCAAAAGACAAAGAGGACAGTCTAAAAGCATAGAACCAGAATTCCCTGCTACAAATAGAGAGCAGGGTGTGTGCAGTGCTGATGGAAGAGCATATAGAAAGAGAGAAATGACAGGGTGGGGAGAAAGTGAAATTGTACAATGACCAGGCAGAGAGGCTAAGAGGCTTAATTCAGAGAGAGAAAGAGGAGAATATGGTAAGAGGCGAGGAGAAAGAAACGAAGATAATGTTACTCAGAGAATCTATATAGTCTGATTACTCCAGAGTGAGAGATAAAAAGGTAGCCATGGAGGTGTAGAATATACATCTAGAGAATGAATTAAATGTGACTGTTTAAGCAAACCAGTGACCAGTGTGCCCATTCCAGCAGAGGGGAGGGATACGAATGAGACAAGGGAAAATATATCTGAATAGGACGAATTGATCTAGATTTAATCACAGCAGTGCATCCATGTTGGTCTTTCTCCAAGCTCCAGAAAAAACAAAAAAAGCAGTTCTCCAGTGTGGATGGGCGTGGTTTGGTGTAGGCACATCTCACCTCCCTTACGGGTCTTGCAGGCCACTCTCTGAGGCCCCACCTTGGTGGTTGCGGGGAGTAAAATGGTGGTGCCCCAGTCCCTTCTCAAACTAAGCATTGCAAATCACTCTTTTGGGTCCAATCTTCTTGTGCCACGGGTGTAGCCAAGGTGGGCCGTGTTTTATGTCCCAAGCCACACCTCGTTTCCAGATCTTAGTCTGCATGCTTTATTCATAGCGCTTGAAATATAAACCTGCAGGCCAAGTCCTTCTGAGCAGTTTCATGCCAGCCGCTTCTCCACTAGGGATCGAGCCAGGAGAGCGGCAGAGTGGTTTCAGGCCGCTCTGCTTCCCCTCCGGATCGAGCTGGAAAGCAGAGGAGCAGTTTTTCCCGGCGCCACCTGAGACCGGGGCATCAGCTCAGAGTCATCACCATAGCTGGAAACTGGATCACTCTCTGTTCTGAGCAGAGGTTTTTCTCTTCTCCAGGGACAGGGACAGTTCTATGAGTAGTTTCAGTCACTCTTTCTTTTCCCCTCAACTTACCGCGGCTCCCTGCAAAGGGGGCTCCCTCCACTCCCTCCGTGTCTCCAGGTCCTGGCCCGTTTTTATCTTCCCAAGTTCACACTCACGCACCTGTAAAGTTTTTTTTGTCAGCGGACTCTGTCTCCTTTTCCTCCCAAACTCCTGTGATTCTCTAAGGGATTTTATGGCTTCAGGCCTTCTCCATTTGAGAGGTGGGGGTGAGTAAAATGTACGGAGCTCCCTACTTCTCTGCCATCTTGCCTCCCTCCGGGAAAGGTAGATATTTTAACAATATTTGATCTTCCAATCCCTGAGAATGGGATGTGTTCCCATTTCTTTGTATCCTACTCAATTTCTTTCATAAGTGTTCTATAGTTTTCAGAGTACAGATTGTTTACTCTTTTGGTTAGGTTTATTACTAGGTATTTTATGCTTTTTGGTTCAATTGTAAATGGGATCGATTCCTTAATTTCTCTTTCTGCTGCTTCATTATTGGTGTATATAAATGCAACAGATTTCTGTACATTGATTTTGTATTCTTATCCTTTCTTTTATTAATGTGGTGTATCACATTGGTTGATTTGTGAATATTGAACCACACTTAGAAGTCAAGAACAAATCCCTGTTGATTGTGGTGAATGATTCTTTTAAGGTATTGCTGGATTCGGTTTGTTACTCTTTTGTTGAAAATTCTTGGATCCATGTTCATTAGGGATATTGGCCTGTAATTCTCTTTTTTAGTGGAGCCTCTGTCTGATTTTGGAATCAAGGTAATGCTGGCTTCATAGAACGAGTTTGGAAATATTTCTATTTTTTGAACAGTTTGGGGAGAATTGTTATTAACTTTTCTTTATATGTAGATAGAGGGACACCTGAGTGGCTCAGTTGATTAAGCATCCAACTTTGGCTGAGGTCATGATCTCACGGTTTGAGGAGGGTTCAAACCCCGCATCGGACTCTGCTCTGACAACTTAGAGCCTGGGGCCGGCTTTGGATTCTGTGTCCCCCTCTCTCTCTGCCCCTTCCTTGCTCGCACTCTGTCTCTCTTTCTCACTCAAAAATAAACAAACATTAAAAAAAAATTTTATCACAGCAGTACATCCATGTTGGCCTTAAAATTTTTTTTTGCAGTGTTTGATGGAATTCTCCTGGGAAGCCATCTGGCCCAGGACTCTTGTTTGTTGGGAGATTTTTGTTTACTGATTCAATTTCTTTGCTGGTTATGGGTCTGTTCAAATTTTCTATTTCTTTTTGTTTCAGGTTTGGTATTTTGTGAGTTTCTAGGAATTTGTCCCTTTCTTCCAGGTTGCCCAATTTGTTGTCATTATATTTTTCATAGTATTCACTTATAAATGTTTGTATTTTTTGTGATTTTCGTTGTGATTGCTCCTCTTTCATTTGTGATTTTAACTATGTGGGTCCTTTCTCTTTTCTTTTTGGTAATTCCTGCTAGGGTTTATCAGTTTTGTTGATTCTTTCAAAGAACCAGCTCTTAAGTTTTGTTGATCTTTTCTACTGTTTTTTGTTGGTGGTGATTTGTTTCTATATCGTTTATTTCTGCTCTCATCTTTATTATTTCCCTTCTGTTGGGTTTAGGCTTTATTTACTGTCCTTTTTCCAGCTTCTTGAAGTGTAAGGTCAGGTTGTATATATTGGACCTTTCTTGCTTCTTGAGATAGGCTTGAATTGCAATATACTTTCCTGTTAGGACTGCCCTTGCTGCATCCCAAAGGGTTTGGACTGTCATGTTTTCATTTTCATTGGGTTCCATGTATTTTTAAATTTCTTCTTTAATGTCTTGGTTAACCTATTCATTCTTTAGTAGGGTGTTTTTGAATCTTCATGTATTTGGGGACTTTCCAAACTTTTTCTTGTGGTTGACTTCGAGTTTCATAGCATTGTGGTCGACAAATATGCATGGTATGATCTCAGACATTTTGTACTTGTTGAGGGTTGATTTTTGATCCAGTATGTGATGTATTCTGGAGACTGTTCCATGTGCACTCAAAAAGAATGTGTATTCAAGTTGCCTAAGGATGAAATGTTTTGAATATACATATTAAGTCCATCTGGTCCAGTGTGTCACTCAAAGTCATTCTTTCCTTGTTGATTTTCTGCTTAAGTGAATTGTCCATTGCTGTAAGTGGGGTGTTAAAGTCCCCTACTGTATTATTATCAATGAGTTTCTTTATGTTTGTTATTAATTGATTTTTATCTTTGGGTTCTTCAACTTGGGGGGGGCATAAATACAATTATCAGATCTTCTTGATGGATATATCCTGTAATTATGGTATAATGCCATTCTTCAAATCTTGTTACAGCCTTTGTTTTAAAATCTCATTTGTCTGATATAAGTATGGCTACTCTGGCTTTCTTTTGATGCTCATTAGCATGATAGATGATTCTCCATCCCCTCACTTTCGATCAGCAGGTGTCTTTAGGTCTAAAATTGGTCTCTTGTAGACAACATATAGATGGATCTTGAGTTGTTGTTTTTTTTTTAATCCATTCTGATATCCTATGTCTTTTGATTGGAGCATTTAATCCATTTACATTCAGAGTGATTATTGAAAGATATGAATTTACTGACATTCAATTGCCTGTAGAGTGGTGTTTCTGGTGATGCTCTCTGGTACTTTTGGTCCTTTCTAGTCTTTGTTGCTTTTCATCTTTTTTTTCTTTTTTCCTCCATCAAAGAGTCCCCCTTAAAATTTCTTGTAGAGCTGGTTTTGTGGTCACAAACATCTTTAGGTTTTGTGTGTCTGGAAAACTCTTTATCTCTCCTATTTTGAATGACAGTCTTGCTGAATAGAGCATTCTTGGGTGCACATTTTTTCCAGTCACCACACTGAATATATCTTGCCACTCATTTCTGGCCTGTCAAGTTCCTGTGGACAGATTTGCTGCCAGTGTGACCTGTCTTTTTGTTGTAGGTTAAGGACGTTTTTCCCTTGCTGCTTTCAGGATTCTTTCCTTGTCTATTTATTGTGTAAATTTGACTATGATATGTTTTAGCGATGGCTGCCTTTTATTGAGTTTAATTTCTTTGTGCTTCTTGGATTTTGATGTCTATGTTCTTCTCCAGACTAGGGAAACTTTCGTTTATAATTTGCTCACGTAAGCCTATGCCCCTTTTTCTCTCTCATCATCTTCTGTGACTACTATGATATGAATATTATTATGGTTTAATAAATTGCTGAATTCCCTAAGTCTGCCTTCATGATCCATGACCTTTGTTTTCCTCTTATTTTCAGCTTCATTATTTCCCATAATTTTATCTTCTATGTTGCTAATTTATTCCTCTGACTCATCCATCCTCATTTCTTTGACCTACGTTTGGATTTGCATCTTGGTTATAGCATTTTTAATTTTGGCCTGACTAGATTTTAATTCTTTTATCTCTGCAGAAAGGGATTCTCTGGTGTCTTATATGCTTTTTTTCAATCCTGGCTAGTATCCGTATAATCATTGTTTTAAATTCTAGTTCTGACATCTTATTTATATCTGCATTGACTAAATCCCTGGCCATCATTTCTTCCTCTTCTTTCTTTTGAGCTGAATTCCTCCATCTTGTTACTTTGGAGGAAGCAAAACCAGTAATAAGAACAATAGAATGAAATACAAATTTTAAAAATTAAAAACTCAAAGAAAGNTGTTTTGGTCTGCTTGTTAAGATATTTTTGATAGAAAAAAGGGAAAAGAGAAAAGGAGAAAAAATAAAAATTAAGAAAATAATAATAAAATAAAATATTTTGCTCTTTCTGTATACAAGAAACAAAAGAAAAACAACAAAAACAAAAACAGAAGCAACAACATCAACACAATTGAGAAAACAAACAAACAAAGCCCAAATGAAGCTGGATCCAGTTTCCCCTAGAGCTGAAATGTTGCAGCAGAATGGTGTATGGTCAGTAGACTAAGCTCGTAGAAGGGATTGTGCTGGTCTTCTGGGTGAGGGGCCTGCTACTCTGGTACTCAGGCTGAGTTGTCCTAGTGGAGATATGTTTGGAGGGCACAGTAGGGCAAATCTTGATGTAATGGCTCCCGTCCACACTTGGTGGCTCTATTTAGCTCAGTGGGGTCAATCAATGCTGGTGGGCTAATGGTGAAAATGGCTTTACCCTACTCTCTAGTCTCCAGAGCTGGAAGTTCTCAGCCTCACAGATGCACGCTCAGTCACCCCTCATGTGTCCCTTGCTTACTTCAGTCCCTGCCTTCTGCCTGTCTGTGTTTGAGCTGTCTGCTTATCAGGTGGCACCTCTCTCCAGAGTTTTATCTCAGGCACAGTTGTGTTTCAAACCTCACACTTCAGAGACCCCCGTGATTCAGACTCACAGTGATCTTCTGGGGGATGGTCTGACTGCACTGTGGCCAGCTTGTCCCAGTAAATGGTTGTGCCACCATGCAGTGGCAGTGGCTCAGAGTTTATGGTAAATCACAACACACAGCTGGCACCAGGGTTTGCTACCCTCAATCTATGTCTTTGTTCCTCTGTGGGTGAATGTTTCAGCTTGATGCTGCCTGCTGGGTCTTTTGCCCATGGAAAAGCTGTATTGTTTCTATCAAACGCACTCCAAACAGGGAAACCACTTCTCCCTGAGAAACCCCAGGGGATCCTAAAACAAAGCTGATTGCTCCTGGGGCTTCTCCCTATTTCCTTGCCCCAGCACCACCAGGGGCTAACCTCTGAAACTTCAGACTCTGTACTCCTCTGTTTATAAAAATCTGGTGGTATTAAAATCCTCCCCCCCCATGCATGATTTTGGGGAACAGTTTTCTTATACAGTCTCCTGTGCATGTTTATACTCTTTCTCTCTAGCTGTTTTCAGGGGGCAGTGCTTTCTTGTGCAGACCCATTGCACTGCTCTCTTTCTCCCTCTGTCTTTCTCCTATCTGTAAAATAGTTCCCTACCCTCTGTGTCACCACAGCTCTTTTCTCTCCCAGTTCACCTCTGTGCACCATGTACCTCTGCGTTTTCTCAGTCAAATTATTCAGATTGTTCTGTTAATCCTCAGATCAATTTCCTAGGTGTTCAAAATGGTTTGATGTTGATCTAGCTGTGTTCCACTTTTCATAATTATTAAACACATTTAAAAAAATATTTTTGTCTGGTGTTCTCTAAACCATAAACCATAAAATGGGGCACCTGGGTGGCTCAGTCGGTTAAGCGTCCAACTTCGGCTCAGGTCATGATCTTGCAGTTCGTGGGTTCGAGCCCCGCGTTGGGCTCTGTGCTGACAGCCAGCTCAGAGCCTGGAGCCTGTTTCCAATTCTGTGTCTCCCTCTTTCTCTGACTCTCCCCTGCTCACGCTGTCGTTCTCTCTTAGAAATAAATAAATTTTTTTTAAAAAAAGTAAAAAGTTAGCAGTAGTTTTTTACTACAAATGTTTAACTATTCCACAAATATACTCACTTTTAATTTAAAAAATTATTAAGTCTTCCCTTTTGGAAAAAGTTCCTAAACTCCTAATCAATGTATATTTTGCTGAGAATATGATCAAAATCAGCATTAAATATCTGAAGTAATGAGGCAATGATATTGTTAAGAATCATCACTTTGGTTCTTTTATTGTTCTTATCTTCAAGTAATAACTGTATTAAGATCTTTTGAAGGGATCTAACAAAATAACATCATTCCTAGTGGGATTTTCATTGCCCTTTCTACCAGGTGTGGGACTAGAACCTAAATGAACAACCTGGTGGAAGGTGAAAGCAACTTGAAATCAAGAAAATTGGATTCTTTTTGTGGCTTTTATTTTGAGAAGTTATTTCACGTTTCTAAGTATATTATTTCTTTTTTTAATAGTTTATTTATTTTTGAGAAAGAGATAGAGCATGAGTGGAGGAGGGGTAGCGAGAAAGGGAGACACAGAATCTGAAACAGGCTCCAGGCTCTGAGCTACCAGCACAGAACCCGATGCAGGGCTCGAACCCACCAACTGTGAGATCATGACATGAGCTGAAGTCCGACGTTTAACTGACTGAGCCACCCAGGCGCCCCTAAGCATATTATTTCTAAAGGGTTATCTCACTATAGAGATGTGCTGATCTTTCACACAAATAGTTTGACAAATGAATTTAGTGTATGTGAAATCCTTTCATATTACTAATGTTAATGAAAAA
>NW_027527967.1:8589-12075 GCF_008692635.1 Crocuta crocuta
AAAAGCGTGAGTTTATATATCACGTCAGGACATAAAACAAGTATCAATAAATTCAAGAAGATTGAAATCATATCATACATCTTTTATGACCACAATGGTCTAGAACTAGAAATCAGTTGCAAGAAAAAATCTAGAAAGAACACAAATACATGGGGGCTACATGGCATGTCACTAGACAATGAATGACTCAACCAAGAAATTAAGAGAGGAAATTTTTAAAAAATACATGGAAACAAATGAAAATGAAAATACAATCATCAAAAACCTTTGGGATGCAGCAAAATCATTTCTAAGTGGGAAATTTAAAAGGATACAGTCCTATTTGAAGTAACAAGAAAAATCTCAAACAACCTAACCTTACACCTAAAGGAGCTAGGAAAAGAACAGGTGAATCTCACCCTGTAGAAGTTAGGAAATAATAAAGATTAGAGTAGAAATAAATACAGGCTTAAAAAATAGAAAAGATCAATGAAACTAGAACGTGGTTCTTTCAAAAGGTAAATATTTTATTTATTTTCTGAGAGAGAGAATGCAAAAGTGGGGGAGAGGCAGAGGAAGAAAGAGAAAGAGAATCTTAAGCAGGCTGCACATCCAGTGCAGAATCTGAGGCAGGGCTCAATCCCACAAACAGTGAGCTCATGACCCCAACTGAAACTAAAAGTTGGATGCTTGGGGCGCCTGGGTGGCTCAGTCTGTTAAGCATCCAACTTTGGCTCAGGTCATGATCTCACAGTCTGTGGGTTCGAGCCCTGTTTTGGGCTCTGTGCTGACAGCTTGGAGCCTGGAGCCTGCTTCTTATTCTGTCTCTCCCTCTCTCTGCTCCTCCCCTGTTCATGCTCTGTCTCTCTTTCAAAAATAAATAATAAACAACAAAAAAAGAGTTGGATGCTTAACTGACTGAGCCACAAAGGTGCACTGAAAAGATACAAATAAAAATGATAAACCTTAGCCAGATTCATCAAGTACAAAAGAAAGAGGACTCAAATAAAATCTGAATTGAAGGAGAAGAAATAACAACTGACATCACAGAAATACAAAGGGTACATATAATATATATTATGACAACAATTGGACAACCTAGAAGAAATGGATAAATTCCTAGAGACATAACATTCCAAAACTGAATCAGAAAGAAATGGAAAGTTTCAACAGACCAATTACCAGCAATGAAATTTGATGGATCAGTAATCCAAAAACCCCGAACAACCAAAAGTCCAGGACCATATGAATTCACAGGTGATTTCTACAAAACGTTTAAAGAAGAGTTAATAATACCTATTCTTCTCAAAGTATTCGAAAACTTGGAAAAGGAAGTAAAGCTTCCGAATTCATTGTACAAGGTCAGGATTACCCTGATACCAAAACCAGACAAAGACACTACAGAAAAGAAACTACAGGCCAATAGCCTTGATGAACAAAAATGCAAAATTCTCTACAAAATATTAGCAAACTTAACAATAGATTTAAAAATAATTCACCATAATAAAGTGGGATTTAATTCCGGGATATAAGGATGGATCAAATCAATCAACATGATACTTCACATCAATGAGAGAAAGGATAAAAACCATATGATTATCACAAGAGATACAGAGAAAGTATTTTACAAAGTGCAACATCTAATCATGTTAAATTTCTCTACAAAGTAAGTTTAGAGGGAACATACCTCAACATAATAAAGGCCATGTATAAAAACCCACAGCTAACATCAGGAATAAAACAAGGATGTTCATTCTCACCACTTTTATTCAACATAGTACTGGAAGTCCTAGCCACAGCAATAAGAAACAAAAATACATAAAAGGCATCTAAATTGGTAAGGAAGAAGTAAAATTTTCACTATTTGCCGAGGACATAATACTATATACAGAAAAAATTTAAAGTCTCCACCAAAAAGCTATTAGCACTAGTAAATGAATTAATTTAAGCTGCAGGGTACAAAATATACAGAAATCTGTTGCATTTTATACACTAATAATGAAATAGCATAAAAAGAAATAAAAAAAAAAACTATTCCATTTACAATTGCACCAAAAAGAATAAAATACCTAGGAATAAACTTAACTAAGAAGGTGAAAGACTTGTACTCTGAAATCTATAAAACATTGATGAAAGAAATGGAAGATAACTGAACAAATGGAGAGATAGTCTATGCTTATGGATTGGAAGAATTAATACTGTTAAAATATCCATACTACCAAAGCAATCTATAGATTCAAATAATTCCTGTCAAAATACTAACAGCTTTTCACAGAACTAGAGCAAACAATCTTAAAATTTGTGTGGAACCACAAAAGATCCTGAATAGCCAAAGCAATCTTGAGAAAGAACAACAAAGCTGGAGGTATTACAATTCCAGATGTCAAGAAGTAATTAAAACAGTACGGTACCGGTACAAAAATAGACATATAGGTCAATGTAACAGAATAGAGAGCCCAGAAATAAACCCATACTTATATGGTCAAGTAATCCACTACAATGGGGGAAAAGATAGTTTCTTCAACAAATGATGTTGGGATAACAGGACAGCGACATGCAAAAGAATGAAACCAGGCCACTTTCTTTAACCATACACAAAAATAAACTCAAAATGGACTAAAGACCTAAATGTGAGACCTGAAACCTTAAAATTCCTAGAAGAAAACATAAACAATAATTTCTTTGACATTGGTTGTAGCAACATTTCCCTCGATGAATCTTCTCAGGCTAAGGAAACAAAACCAAAAATAAGCTATAGGGACTATACCCAAATAAAAAACTTTTACACAGGAAAAGAAACCATCAACAAACTTAAAAAGCAAACTACTCAATGGGAGAAGATAGTTGCCAGTNAGATTAATATACAAAATATATAAAGAACTTAGCAACTCAACAACCCCCTCCAATTAATGGTAATCTGAGGAAAAAATGGGCAGAGGACTTGAATAGATATTTCTCCAAAGAAGATATACAGATGACCAATAGGCACATAAAAGATGCTCAACATCACTCATCATCAGGAAATTGCAAATCAAAACCACAATGAGATATTACCTTACATCTGTTAGCTTGGCTAGAATTATAGACAAGAAATAACAAGTGTTGGTGACGGTGTGGAGATAAAGAACCCTGTGCATTGTTGGTGGGAATGTAAACTGTCACAGCAACTGTGAAAAACATTATGAAGATTCCTTAAAACATTAAAAATAGAAATACCATATGATCCAGTAATTTCAAGGACTAATTCCAAAAGAGATATGCACCCCTATGTTCATTGTATTATTAGTTATAATAGCCATGATATGGAAGTAACCCAAGTGTCCATCAATTGATGAATAGATAAAGATGTGGCAGGGGCGCCTGGGTGGCTCAGTCGGTTAAGTGTCCGACTTCGGCTCAGGTCATGATCTCATGGTTTGTGGGTTCCAGCCCTGCGTGCGTTCTGTGCTGACAGCTCAGAGCCTGGCGCCTGCTTCCGATTCTGTGTCTCCCTTTCTGCCCCTCCCC
>NW_027527967.1:12082-21896 GCF_008692635.1 Crocuta crocuta
TGTAAATGTATGGCAAATATATATGTGTGTGTGTGTGTGTGTGTGTGCACATACACGACACACAGGGATATTTTTCAGCCATAAAAATGAATGACATCTTGCCATTTGCAACAGCATGGAAGGACATTAAGGATATAATTCTAAGTGAAGTAAGTCAGACAGAGAAAAAAATACCATATGATTTCACACACATCAAATTTAAGAAAGAAAACAAATAAAAAACCAGACTCGTCAATATAGAGAACTGTTGGTTGCCAGAGGGGAGGTGGGTGGGCGGTTGGGTGAAATAGGTAAAGGGGTTAAGAGATACAACATCCAGTTCCAAAATAAATAAGTCACGGAGATGGAAAGTACAACGTAGGGGATATAATCAGTAAGATTGTAATAACAGTGTTTGGTGACAGATGGTGACTACATTTGTGGCAAACACTGAGCAATGTATAGCATTGTTGAATCATTATGTTGTACACCTAAAACTGATATAACACTCTGTATAATTTATACTTCAATTAAAATTTTATTAATATTACAAAAAGACTGAGTTTAAAAGTGAATTAGCATTCATCTTTGAGAAAGGAAAACATAGGCTCACACAAAAATTTGTATACTGATGTTCACAGTAAATTTATTCATAATAGTCAAAAAGTGGAAACAATCCAGGTGGCCATCAGCTCATGAATCAATAAACAATCTGGTACATCCATACAATGGAATACTACTCAGAAATAAAAAGGAATAAACTATTAATAGACACAATACCTACATGAATCTTTAGGCAATTATGCTGTGAAAAATAACCAACTCCCAAAAGTCACATAGTGTATGGTTCCACTTATATTACATTTTTGAATGACAAACTTATAGAGTAGAGAGCAGTGGTTCTTTCTAGTGATGTAATTGTTCTGTATCTTGACTGTGGTAGTGGATATAAAAACATACATATGTAAAATTCTATAAAGCTAAATATATACACACACATGAGTACTAGTTATACGGGACAAATCTGAACAAGATTGGTGTATTGTATCAATATCAATATCTTGGTTGTGATATTGTACTATAATTTTGCAAGATGTTATCATGGAGAGAAACTGGAACCTGCAAGTCACCTCTCTATATTACTTCCTATAACTGCATGTGAATCTACCATTATTTTAAAATAGAAAGTTTAATTCTATTCCATTGGTCTATGTGTCTATTTTTGTGCCAATACCATACTGTCTTGATGATGACAGCTTTGTAGTAGAGGTTAAAGTCTGGGATGGTGATGCCTCCCATTTTGGTTTTATTCTTCAATATTACTTTGGCTATTCGGGGTCTTTTGTGGTTCCATACAAATTTGATGATAGTTTGTTCTAGTTTTGAGAAGTATGCTGGTGCAATTTTGATTGGAATTGCATTGAATGTGTAGATTGCTTTGAGTAGTAATGACATTTTAACTATATTTATTCTTCCAATCAATGAGCATGGAATGTTTTTCCATTTCTTTGTGTCTTCTTCATTTTGCTTCATAAGTTTTCTATAGTTTTCATCATACAGATCTCTTCTATCCTTGGTTAGGTTTATTCCTAGGTACTTTATGGTTTTTTTGTGCAATTGTGAATGGGATCAGCTTCTTGATTTCTCTTTCTGTTGCTTCATTTTTGGTGTATAAGAATGCAACCGATTTCTGTACGTTGATTTTGTACCCTGAAACTTTGCTGAATTCTTGGATCAGTTCTAGTAGACTTCTGGTGGAGTCTGTTGGGTTTTCTATGTGGAGTATCATGTCGTCTGCGAAAAGTGAAAGTTTGACTTCCTCTTTGCCAATTCTGATGCCTTTGATTTCCTTCTGTTGTCTCATGGCTGATGCTAGGACTTCCACCACTCTGTTAAACAGCAGTGGTGAGAGTGGACATCCCTATCGTGTCCCGGAATAGAATTG
Source organism: Crocuta crocuta (assembly GCF_008692635.1). Taxonomy (NCBI): domain Eukaryota; kingdom Metazoa; phylum Chordata; class Mammalia; order Carnivora; family Hyaenidae; genus Crocuta; species Crocuta crocuta. The sequence goes on from NW_027527967.1 coordinate 14,007, forward strand.
AGAACTCAGACCTGGACCCAAAGGTATACAGCCAACTAATCTTTGACAAAACAGGAAAGAACATCCAATGGAAAAAAGAGTCTCTTTANTCGTTCGAGCCCTGCATTGGGCTCTGTACTGATGGCTAGGAACCTAAAATCTGCTTCGGATACCGTGTCTCCTTCCTTCTGCTTGTGTTCTTTTCTCTCTCTTTCAAAAATAAATAAACATAAAAATTTTTTAAAAAGAAAGCTGATCTTATGTTGATATTTAAAAATATATGTGGGATTATTTATTTTGTCTTGATCACAATACAACATTGTATTGCATAGTTGCTGAGTTTTGTCTATGTAATCAGAAACCATAAAAGAAAAGACATAAAATGTAAAATTCCTATATGTCAAAACAGCAACCCATCATAAAACTAAATTAAAAGACAAAAAAATAGAGGAAAAACATGTGCAACATATGAGTGCAACATTTAAAAATAATGTTAAATGTCTTATCAATCCATAATAAAAAATTCCACAATAAACAAAGGGACAAAAGAATTTTATGTCCTTAATGCTCCTAATAGTTGAGACTTGATTCATGGAGTGTTTTCTTCAAGATAGCTCCTGAAACACAAAGAACCTAAACTTTCTTAACTTTTGTGAAGTTAAATTTTTGCCCTTAAAAATTATTTTAAATTTACTTTTGGAGAGAGAGAGAGGAAGAGAGTGGGGAAGCAGGGCAGAGGGAGAGAGGGAGAGAATCTCAAGCAGACTCCACATACAATGCTCAGCCTGGAGCCCCACATGGGGCTTGATCCCATGACCCTGGGATAATGACCTCAGCCCAAGACAAAAGTTGGATTCCCAATGGACTGAGCCACCCAGGAGCCATATAGAACTTAGACTTTCATGTACAAGGACTTAGCTGCCTTTCCACAAGAGGCAGAATGGAAAAATTAACCTTATAATTCTTTAGCTATTCTTGAAAAACAGAAAACATAAATTAGTGTCTTGGTAGATTAATCTGCCACAAAAGCAAATATTGCTTCTATAATGAGAATTTCAGAATATATTCTGATACACACAAGACATAAAACACATGAAAGAGAAACAAGGGCTTGAGCCCTTGGACATTGCAGTCACCTGGTTCCTTTCAAGGGCCTTGTGAGTATCATAGTGACTGCAACTTTGCAGCCAAGTACTGCTGGTAAATTCTCTCCACAGGGCAATTTGGCACCAATATAAATTCCTGGTTACTAACCTCAGTTGGTCCTTAGCTCTGCTCAGCAATTACCCTATTTTTTGGTCAACTCATTTCAGTATCCCACAAACAATTTTTACTTTTCTCAAATCTCTAATCCTGTTATTTTCCTCATTATGACTCTGAATAGATAACCTTACTTCTTATTTCACTAGATGTCAAATGGACATTCTCTCAACTTTTTCCTGCTACAAAACATACAAATCTGCACCCATCCTCACTTCCCTTCATCCTGTTATAATACAGGAGGTACGTGTCCCTCTACTGTTGAGTGAGCATTTTCTCATNATTTTCTCATCCAATAAATATTTGTTGAATAAATGAATCAATCAGAAGCTACTCTGACCTGAGAATATAGAAAAAATTTCTCTACAATCTTGGTGGCTCTTTTGGGTCTGCACTTACTCTGTGTTGGTCCATGTAAATTTCAGGGAATGCAGAGGCACTACCCAACTGCCACTAGACTTTGAACTCCTTCAAGGCAGGGAAAGTATTTAATTTATCTTGGTATCTTGGTAATTTATCTTGATAGCCCCGCATTGTGCTTAGTGTGTTTGCTCAAACAAGATGCATAAATGAGTGAAGGATTACCGCATGATCTGTCTTCTGCTGTCCCTGCTAAAATCATACAAGCTTGAGAAAATTTGTTATGCCAGAAAGTAGACTGGGGCACCTAGGTGGCTCAGTTGATTAAGCGTCTGACATCGGCTCAGGTCATGATCTCACAGTTCGTGGGTTCGAGCCCCGCATCAGGCTCTGTGCTGACAGCTAGCTCAGAGCCTGGATCCTGCTTCAGATTCAGTATCTCCCTCTCTCTCTGACCCTCCCCTGCTCACGCTCTCTCTCTCTCTCTCTGTGAAATAAATACAAACATTAAAAAAATAAAGTAGACTAAGAAGACAAATACTTTATCCTTTCTTATTTCAACAAGAAGCCAAGGCCTAGTTCTGCTGCCGCATAAGTGATTAGAACCCAGAGGCCATCAGCTGAGCAAGATAATCCTCTTAGGACAAGATACAGCTCCCACACACCCCACACCTCATAATGATAAGGGGGAAAATTATTGAAAATGAGATGCTGAGAATGTGTAGCAGGGAAAGTAGATTCCCTTCCACCTCTTCCTGAAAAGAAGGTCAGGATGTGGGCATTGAAAAACAGATGAGAAGGAACGACTCTACTCATTTGTTGCTAGAAAAAGAATCAGAAGGAGGAGTTAAAATGGAAGAGAAGTAAGGGGACCAGGATTTCTCTTGTCCCTCAAATGCAATTGTATTGAGGTCAGAACACTTGGAACACCCAAGAATCTATCTACAGAGTGACAGAAAAAATCTCCACAGGTGGAGAGACACACCTTGGTGGGACAGAGGTGCATGTATGCAAATTGGGGGACATAAAACAGCGTGGGCACAGAGGGGAGGGATCCCCTTCTGTGGAGAGATAAAAGGGAGAGAAAGAGAAGCTATGGATTGTAGTTTTATGTTAGGGCAAGAGAAAAACCTCTCTAGACCATGGACTGGGGAATGAGAAATATGGAGAGTGCCAGTCTTTACTTTGCAAACAGCCTTAGGAGCTTAAGATCAGGAGTTTTCAAAAGTGTGTGACTTTCTCTGGACCCAAGCTGCCACTGTGGTTGCACATGGTGGGAAGAGGAGTCAGCCCCCAAGGTGTGATACTAATCTCAGGGATGCACTGGGAGAGAAGAGTCTCTCCCTTGAGTACTGTGGGAAGACAGTATACTGCACCCCCAAGGACAAAAGACACTGAAGTTTCCAGCCATATTGGCAGGGAGGAGAGGTGCTACCCCAAAACCAGGTCTGAACTGGGTTTTAAATCCCAGCCAAGTGCCTAGGAGGCATGGGAGACTGTGGAACAAGGCAAGCTGGCCACCATGCTACCACTCTGTGAGGGCTTCCTGAACAGTGTGGTTTGAGACACATGGTCCGGGAAGGAGAGATTGGGGTGTCGTCATTTTTCTTCCCATTGCCAACACTGTGGAGCTTCAGGGAACAGGATAGTGGCCCTCAGTGGAGGCAGGACACACTTACACCACACCCCGCAGCTCCTGGCGTGGTAACTGCATATCTACTGGAACGGGACTGACATTGACCAAACCAGACGGCCTCTCCTCCAGACCAGCACAGCCACTGGTCCCAGGCACCAACAGACAACTGACCAGTGGTTTTGTATGTTGGTTTGCTGCTTTTTTTTTATTTCTTGTTTCTTTCTCTTCTCTTTTCTTTTTCATTCTAACCTATTCTTTTTTCCCCCCTTAGAATCAAGCTCATAGTTTCTGATTTGATTTTTAGTCAATTCTTATTATATATATTTTTCTTCTTTCTTTCTTCTGTCTGCCTTTCTCTGTTCTGGTTGTTTGTTTAATTAGGCATTTTTATTCTATTCTTTTTACACATTTTCNATAAATATAAATATATTTTTTCTTTTTTTTCTTTCTCTGCTTTGTTTCATCAGGCATTTTTTCTCTATTCTTCTTACACCCTTTCTATATCTCCTTCTTCTTTGTTTTCCTTTCTCTCTCTCTGGGTTAAGCCTTATAGTTTCTTTGATTCTTTGCTTGGCCTTTTTGTTTCTTATCTCACCTTTCATTTTTCTCTTTGTATGGGATCAGGTTCCTGGCCATTTCCTTTTTTCCAGGGTTACTTCGATGAACAAATCAAAGCACATTTGGTGGAAGGTCTAAACAATCTACCATTATGAGTAGTGAGGAGCTTTCTATAAGACTGACCATTGGGATAGAGCAGCGAAATATGCAACAACAGAGTGCATGCAACACACTCCAAAAACACTTCATGAAGTGCCAGGCCCTGGACAGTGTATGACCCCTTTTTAATATAGTAGCTCTTGCAGGTGTGGGACACATAACAATCTACTAAAACACGTAAAAGACAGAAATCTAGCTAAGATGATGGAATGGTAGAATTCTCCTCAAAAGAAATTCCAGGAAGAAAGGACAGCCAGATACTTGCACAAAACAGATATTAACAATATATCTGAATAAGAATTTAGAATAAGAGTCATAAGACTGATAGCTGATGGAGCGCCTGGGTGGCACAGTCAGTTAAGCAACTTCAGCTCAGGTCATGGTCTCATGGTCTGTGAGTTCGAGCCCACATTGGGCTCTGTGCTGACAGTTTAGAGCCTGGAGCCTGCTTCCTATTCCGTGTCTCGTTCTCTCTCTGCCCCTCCCCTGCTTGCTCTCTGTCTCTCTCTCTCCCTCTCAAAAATAATAAACATTAAAAAAATAAAAAATACTAATAACCAGGCTTGAAAAAAGCATAGAAGACAGCAGAAAATCTATTGCTGCAGAGATCAAAGACCTAATAGTCATGATGAATTAATAAATGCTTTAAGTGAGATGCAAAATAAACTAGATGCAGTGACAGTGAGGATAGAAGAAGCAGAGGAGAGAATAAGTGAGATAGAAGATAAAATTATGGCAAATGATAAAGTGAAAAAAAAAAGAAATTACTAGACCAAAAGGGGAAAATTAGAGACCTAAGAGATTTAGTAAAATGAAATAATATCCATATCATAGAAGTTCTAGAAGAAGAAGAGAGAGAAGGGGTGCAGAAAGGTTATTTGAAAAAATTATACCTGAGAACTTCCTTGATTTTTGGAAGGAAAGAAGCATCTGAGGAAGGAAACAGGCATCCAAATCCAGGAGGTACAGAGAAGTCCCTTCAAAATCAACAAAAACAGGTCAACACGATGACATATCACAGTGAAACTGGAAAAATACAAACATAAAGAGAATTCTGAAAGCAGCTGGGGACAAACGGCCTTCACCTACAAGGCTAGACACATAAGGATAATAGCAGACCTGTCCACTGAAACTTTGCAAGTCAGAAGGGAGTGGCAAGAAATATTCAATGTGCTGAATAGGAAAAATATGCAGCCAAGAATCCTTTATCCAGCAGGCCTGTCATTCAAAATAGAAGGAGAGATAAAGGCTTTCCCAGACAAACAAAAACTAAAGGAGTTCATGACCACTAGACTAGCTTTTCAGGAGATCCTAAGGGGGACTCTGTGAGTGGAAGACAGCACAGACTACAAAGGACCAGAGACATCACCACAAACATGAAATCTACAGATAACACAATGACTCTAAATCCATATCTTTCCATAATCATTCTGAATATAAGTGGACTAAATGCCCCAATAAAAAGACATAAAGTTCAGAATGGATGAAAGAAAGAAAAAAAAAAGATCCATCTATATACCAGCTACAAAAGATTCATTTTAGACCTGAGGACATTTGCACATTGAAAGTGAGGGATGGAGAACCATCTATCATGCTCCTGGAAGTGAAAAGAGTAGCCATACATATATCAGACAAAATAAATTTTAAAACAAAGACTGTAACAAGAGATGAAGAAAGGCATTATATCATAAGGAAGGGGTCTATCCATCAAGAAGAGGTAACAATTGTTAATGTTTATGCTTCCCAACATGGAATACCAAAATACATAAATGAACTAAATGCAAACATAAGTAAATGTATAGATAATAATACCATGATTGTAGGGGACATTAATACTCTGCTTACAGCAATCATCTAGGCAGAAAATCAATACGGGAAAATGGCTCTGAATGACACATTGGAGCAGATGGACTTAGCAGCTAAATTTTTTTGGATGAACTTTTCATCCAAAAGCAGCAGAATATACTTCCTTCTTGAGTGTACATGAAACATTCTCTAAAATAGATCACATACTGGGTCATGAAACAGCCCTCAACAAATATAAAGGATTGAGATTATATCATGCATATTTTCAGATCACAACATTATGAAGCTTGAAATCAACCACAAGAAAAAATTTGGAAAACGCCCAAATAAATGGAGGTTAAAGAACATCCTAGTAATGAATGAATGAAGGAAATTAAAGAATGAATAAGGAAATTAAAGAAGACATTTAAAAATATATGGAAGCAAATGAAAATGAAAACACGACAATCCAAACCTCTTGGGATGCAGTAAAAGCAGTCCTAAGAGGAAAATACATTGCAAATACAGGCCTATCTCAAGAAGCAAGAAAGGTTCCAAATACATAATCTAATCTTACACCTAAAGGAACTAAAAAGGCAGCAGCAAAGAAAGACCAAAGCCAGCAGAAGAAAAGAAATAATAAAGATTAAAGCAGAAATAAACAATATAGAATCCAAAAACAAGCAAACAGTAGAACAGATCAATGACTCTAAGAACTGGTTCTTTGAAAGAATGAACAAAATTGATAAACCCCTAGCCAGGCTTCTCAAAAAGAAAAGAGAGGACGCAAATAGATAAAATCACAAATGAAAGAGGAGATATCACAAACAGCAAGACAGAAATACAAACAATTATTAGAGAATAATATGAAAAGCTATATGCCAACAAACTGGACAATCTGGAAGAAATGAACAAATTTCTAAACACACACACTACCAAAACTCAAATGGGAAGAAATAGAAAATTGAACAGACTCATAACCAGTAAAGAAATTGAATAGGTTATCAAAAATGTCCGAACAAATAAGAGTTCTGGACCAGATTGATTCCCAGGAGAATTATACCAGACACTTAAAGCAAAGTTAATACCTATACGTCTTATGGTGTTCCAAAAAATAGAAACAGAAAGAAAGCTTCCAGACTCATTCTGTGAAGCCAGCATTACCTTGATTCCCAAACTAGATAAAGATCCCACTAAAAATGAGAATTACGGGCCAATATCCCTGACGAACATGGATGCAAAAATTCTCAACAAGATACTAGCAAATCAAATTCAACAACATATTAAAAGAATTATTCACCATGATCAAGTGGGATTCATTCTTGGGCTGCAGGGCTGGTTCAATACTCACAAATCAGTCAATATGATAATCACATTAATAGAAGGAAGGATAAGAACAATAGGATCCTGTAAATAGATGCAGAAAAAGCACTTGACAAAATATGCATTATTTCCTGATAAAAACCCTCAAGAAAGTCGGGATAGATGGAAGATACTTTTAACGTCATAAAAGCCATATATAAAAGGCTCACAGCTAATGTAATCCTCAATGGGGAAAAACTGAGAGCTTTCCCCCAGATATCAGGTACACAAAAGGGATGTCCACTCTCACCACTGTTGTTTAACATAGTGTTGGAAGTCCTAGCCTCAGTAATCAGAAAAGAAAATTAAGTGAAAGGTATCCAAATTGGCAAAGAAGTCAGACTTTCACTCTTTGTGGATGACATGACATTCTACATTTTAAACACTTATTCATTTTTGACAGACCGAGAGAGACAGAGCATCAGTGAGGGAGAGGTATAGAGAGAGAGAGAGAGGGAGACACAGAATCTGAAGCAGGCTTCAGGCTCCGAGATGTCAGCACAGAGCCTGACACAGGGCTCAAACTCATGAACTGTGAGATCATGACCTGAGAGAAAGTTGGACGCTTGACTGACTGGGCCCCCCAGGCGCCCCCTGTTGCATTTCTATAGACAAATAATGAAGCAACAGAAAGAGATATCATGGAATTGATCCCATTTACAATTGCACTAAGAACCATAAAATATCTAGGAATAAACCTAACCGAAAAGTTAAAAGATCTGTATGCTGAAAACTATAGAAAGCTTATGAAAGAAATTGAAGATGACAGGAAGAAATGGAAAAACACTTCA
>NW_027527967.1:21912-25051 GCF_008692635.1 Crocuta crocuta
CATTCAAGAGTCTCTCATGGTTTGGGCATGGAGGAGGGCACTTGTGGGGATGAGCACTGGGTGTTGTTGGAAACCAACTTGACAATAAACTATTTATTAAAAAAACAAAAAACAAAAACATTCCATGCTCATGGATTGGAAGAACAAATTTTGTTAAAATGTTGATAATACCTAAAGAATCTACACATTGAATGCAACTCCAACCAAAATAACACCAGCATTTTTCACAGAGGTAGAACAAACAATCCTAAAATTTGTATGGAACCACAAAAGACCCTGAATAGCCAAAGTAATATTGAAGAAGAAAACCAAAACGGAAGTCATCACCATCCCAGACTTTAGCCTCTGCTACAAAGCTGTAATCATGAAGACAGTATGGTATTGGCACAAAAACAGACATGTAGACCAATGGAATAGAATAGAAAACTCAGAAAAACACAAATAATACAGTGAAGAAATGGGAAGAAGGGGCGCCTGGGTGGCTCAGTCGGTTAAGCGTCCGACTTTGGCTCAGGTCATGATCTCATGGTTCGTGGGTTTGAGCCCCGCATTGGGCTCTGTGCTGATAGCTAGCTCAGAGCCTGGAGCCTGTTTTGGATTATGTGTCTCCCTCTCTCTCTGATCCTCCCCTGTTCATGCTGTCTCTCCTTCGTTCTCTGTCAGAAATAAATAAAATATTAAAAAAAAGAAATGGGAAGAAGACATGAATAGACACTTTTCCAAAGAAGACACCCTCATGGCAAACAGACAAATGAAAAGATGCTCAACATCACTCATCATCAGGAAAATACGATTAAAAAACACTGAGATACCACCTCACACTGGTCAGAGTGGCTTAAATTAACAACTCAGGAAACAAAAGAGGAAGTGAGTTTGTGAGGATGCAAAGAAAGGAGAACCTTTTTGTACTGTTGGTGGGAATGCAAACTGGTACACTCACTCTGGAAAACAGAGTGGAGGTTCCTAAAAAATAAAAAATAGAATTACCCTATGACCCAGGAATTGCACTACTAGGAATTTATCCAAAGGATTCAGGAGTACTGATTCGAAGGTGCACTACTCCAATGTTTATAACAGCACTATCAACAAGAGCTAAATTATGGAAAGAGCCCAAATGTCCATCAACTGATGAATCGATAAAGAAGATGTGGTATATAAACACAATGGAATACTATTTGGCAATGAAAACGAATGAAATCTTGCCATTTGCAACAATGTGGATGGAACTGGAGGTTATTATGTTAATCGAAATAAGTCAGTCAGGGAAAGACAGATATCTTATGTTTTCACTCATATGTGGAATTTGATAAATTTAACATATGACCATAGGATAAGGGAAGGAAAAATAAAATACAAACACAAGGCAGCAAACCATAAGGTACTCTTAAATACAGAGAACAAACTGAGGGTTGGTGGGGGTGGGAGGTTGGAGGAGTGGGGAAAATGGGTGAGGGGCATTGAGGAGGGCACTTGTTGGTTTGAGCACTAGGTGCTGTGTGTAAGTGATGAATCACAGGAATCTACTCCTGAAGCCAAGACTACACTGTATGTTAGCTACCTTGANGCTAGCGATGAAACCAGAAGTACAATTGGTTAATAAGCATATGAAAAGGTGTTGAACTCTAAAATTCACATAAATAAAAAGTAAAATAACAATGAGATTTCATGTTTTGACTAAACATTACCAAATATAAAAAGGTATAGTTACCAGTTGTTGGTGAGGATTTGATAAAATTGTTACTCTTATACATTCTTCTTAGGGGTGTTAGTGATAAGCTTTCCCTTTCTAGAAGGCAATTTTCAATCTCATTTCTAAGAGAAGTGCACATTAAAACTGCAAGAAGATCCCATTTTTACATTGCTAATGAGCAAATATTTTAAAAAGGTTGATAATACATTGTTTTGGTGGGGAAATGGATATGTTGTGGATGACAGTGTAAATTGGTAGAACTTATTTTAGAGGGAAAATTGTAATATGTATTCATAGTTTAAATCTAAATGTTTTGACCCAAAATAGGTAGGCACTTATTTATCCTGCTGATATACTCCTTCTTCCTTCCTAAGACATTTATATAAGGGTATTTATTGCAGCATTGTTTTTAGTAGCAAAAAATTGGAAACAAATGTCCTTCAGTTTGGGAGTGGTTGAATACATTATACATTTAAGTAATTCAATCACTGAGAAAAATGAAGCTTCAACCCTAACACAGCCTTGTGGATCCGCAAGCAAACTTGTCTGTAGACTACTGGTACTGACCCATAGTTTCTTATTCTTTCTTTCCTCTCAAATATCAAAGACTGCAGTTAATATTGTTCATCTTATACAAATAACTTCATTTACATATATATAATGGTGGGTAGATTTTTGCATCACCTTTCAAAAATGCAAAATTATGACCACTTGCAATTAACTATGCTAACAAGTTGAAAGAGATATGCTCATAGTTTAAAATTTTTATTTTACTGTGTTATACATAACAGAAAATATACCATTTAAACCATTTCTAAGTGCACTGTTCAGTGGCATTAAGTACACTCACACTGTTGTGCAACCATCATCACTATCTCCAGAACTGTTCATTATCCCAAGCTGAAACTTTGTACTCTTTAAACAATAATTCCCCATTTCTTCCCTCCTCAGCTCATGATAACCACTGTTTTACTTTCCATCTTGTGAATTTGACTACTCTATGTGCTTCATGTAAATAGAATCATATATTAGTCTTTTGAGGCTGTTTCACTTAGCATAACGTCTTGAAAATTCATTATTCATTTTAATATAGAAAATTAAAGAAAAATACGACATGAAAATTTTTACAAGACATTTTGNAAATAATTTAAATAAAAGGTAAATTATTCACACAAAACCCCCATACAAATGTTTGTAGCAAATTTAAATAATTTCTATTTTTGAGGGAGAGAGAGCAAGCATGAACAGGGGAGGTGCAGAGAGAGACGGAGACAGAAAATTTGAAGCAGGTTCCAAGCTGTCAGCACAAAGCCTGACGTGGGGCTCAAATCCACGATGTGAGATCATGACCTGTGACAAAGTTGGACACTCAACTGACTGAGCCACCCAGGTGCCCCTGACATTAGTATTTTTTTTTTTTACAAATAGTTTATTGTCAAATTAGTTTCC
>NW_027527968.1:0-46070 GCF_008692635.1 Crocuta crocuta
GCCTGATTTCCATTCTTCTTTTTGCCGAATCTGTAGTAAAAGACTCGTATTGTTGAATTTCCCTTCTTTCGCTCTTCCATACCCTGTTGACAGGCATCTCTAACCTTCTTGAGTATCTTGTTTATCTGGTAGGAAAACAAAGGGAGCACATAAAGACATTGGTTTTGGGGAAGAGAATGGAAAATACACGGGAATGGGTGTGGATGGAGGGGAGGGTGTGTGCCAGACAAGGGCAGGATAGGGGTGTTGGGTGGGGGATCGATGTGGAAAAAGAGGAGGAGGTAGATGAGTAGGTTAATCTGACCTTTTCATCTTCTTGGTCATCGGATTCACATGTGGTCTTCCTTTTGCACAAGATGCCCGGAGTTTGTTNTAAGGGCAGGATAGGGGTGTTGGGTGGGTGAACAATGTGGAAAAAGCGGAGGAGGTAGATGAGTAGGTTAATCTGACCGATTCATCTTCTTGGTCATCGGATTCACATGTGGTCTTCCTCTTGCACAAGATGCCCGGAGTTTGTTCTGTTAGGTCAGCAGTTTCTGCTTCTGAATCCGAGCTGGACTCCTCCAGAGCCTCGGTAGCCTCTGCCATGTTGTAGCAACAGTGGCCCACTCCGAGCTCCTGTGCTCTCTTTATGTAGCCTGCCAGACAATGAGGAGCCACGCCCTTTGGCTTTGATTGGTCAGCAGGAAATTACTCCAGCCAATGGTAGGGCTGGAGTGACAGGGCATCACAAAGCACCACCCTGACCAATCCAAGGGAGGAGGGGAAGAAAGCAGAGGAGTCGAGATGCTCTGGGTAGAGAGAGGGGGAGCTTGCTCAACAATCCCTAAAGAGCCTTCTCAAACTGATCTGTTATTCTTTCCCATATCTCTGGTTTAATTCTTTTGGAACACGTGGCAGGGAGGTGATTCCTCCAGGTCATTCCCCATGGCTACTCCCTTTCAGTGTTCCACTTTGTCCTCTCCCACAACTCACTACCTGGTATTTTGTGTTTTCTTAATAAACTTAACTTTAGAACAGTTTTAAATATACAGAAAAGTGTAAAAATAATATCCATATACCCCATGCCCAATTTCCCTTATTAATGTCTTACATTACTAGGATACCTTTGTTAAACTTAGTGAACCAACAATGAGGCTATTAGTTTAAAAAATTTTTTAATGTTTATTTATTTTTGAGAGAGAGCTCAGGTGTGGGCCTGTGAGCAGGAAAGGCGCAGAGAGAGGGGGACAGAGGACCTCAAGTGCGCTGTTTGGTGACAGCAGAAAGCCTGATGCAGGGTACAGATTCACCAACCATGAGATCATGACCTGAGTCAAAGTCAGACGCTTAACCCACTGAGCCACCCAGGTGCCTCTACAGGGAAACTATTATTCGCTAAAGTCTGTACCTTATTCAGATTGCCTTAGTTTTTATCTAATGTCCTTTTTGTATCATCTAGAATACCACATTACATTTAGTCTTACAGTCCTCTTGACTGTGACAGTTTTTAGAAGACTTGTTTTTAGGACCTTGACAGTTTTGGGGTATTTTTCAGGTTTCTGGGTTTTACATTAGATCCTCAGATATTATTAATCTTATAGCTGAAAGAGCTGTATGTTTGTACCTTTTTTTTTTTTTCCCCAAACCTTTGCCTATTTCCTTCACCCTAAGCCCCTGGCAATCTTTTCCACTCTCTGTTTCTGGGAGTTTGATGTTTTTCTTTTCTTTTTAGATTCCACAAATATGTGATGCCACGAAGTATTTGTCTTCTGTCTGGTTTATTTCACTTAGCATAGTACTCCCTCAAGGTTCATCCATGTTTTTGCAAAGGCAGGATATCCTTCTTTCTCATGGCTGCATAATAGTCCATTGTGTATATTGTGAATAATGTAGCACGTGGCCTAATATTTTGGATGTCTTACCTAAAATCCTTCTGAGCGAATGTGCTCAAAATTCAGTCTCATTAGACACATGGATTGTCACACTTCTCTTCGGCACTTGGTTCTACCAGGCAACTTTCCCGTGTGTGTGTGTGTGTGTGTGTGTGTGTNGTGACACTCCGCCACTCCCTACTTGGGAGTAGCAAGCGTCAGTGGTCATGGCATTCTCCTGCTCCCAGCCTAAAGCTGGCACATGTACATAGACAATGCACTGTCCCAGCGCCCTGCGGAAGCCTGTGGGCAAGCAGAGTCAAGACATTTTCCCACTACCTTTCTGAAGCCGGTGAGCATTCCCTACCCCCAACATTCTACAGCTGCTGTGCTCAAGCTAGCATGTGCACACAGTCCACACACAGGACAGCCCTTGATTGTTTGGCCCTGTCGCCCAGAGAACTGGTGCTCCAGAGCTGTATGAGACTGTAACAATTGGAAAGCTAGTTTCTTGGCAGGCCACCACACCCAGGGCACTGCACAAACAGCAGACTGAAAGATAATCCCGGTCTCCTATGAAAAAGCCCTACTTACTTAGCCTGGAGCTGAATTCTCCAGTCAAAAGACAAAGAGCGACTGAATATATTAAAGGAAAACAAGACACTATATACTACCTACCAAAAATCTCATTTCAGAAGTAAGGACACGTGCAGATGAACAGTGAAGGGATGGAAAAAGATGTTCAATGCAAATGGGAATGGAAACAAAGAGGGTGCAGCTATACTCATACCAGACAGAAGAGACTTTAAAATAAAGACTGTCCAATAAAAGGCAAAGGGGCATTAACATAACAATAAAGGAGTCAATCCAACAAGAAGACATAACATTTGTAGATATATATGTACTCAGCCAAAATATATAAAGTAAATATTAACAGACTTAAAGGAGAAATTGATAGCAATACAATAATAGTAGTCGGTTTTATATCCCACTTACATCAGTGAATAGATCATCCAGACAGAAAATCAAGAAAACATCAGCCTTAAACAACACCTTAGACCAGAAAGATTTTATATATATATATGTGTATATATATATATACACATACATATACATATGTATATATATACACATATGTATATGTATATATATGTATATGTGTATACATATGTATATGTATATACACATATATATAAATCATTCCATCTAAAAGCAATAGAATACCCATTCTTCTAAAGTGCCCATGGAACATTCTCCAGGACAGTTTGCATGCTAGGCAACAAAACAAGCCTCAATGAATTCAAGAAGACTGAAATCATGTCAAAAAGATTGAAATCTTTTCCTACCACAATGGTAAAATGCTAGAAACAAACTACAAGAAGAAAACTGAAAAACTACAAATATGTAGATATTAAACAACATGTTACTGAACAACTACTGCATCATAGAAGAAATCAAAGGAGAAATAAAAGCAATCTACAGACTCCATGAAATCCCGATCAAAATTCCAGTGGTATTATTTTTATAGAACTAGGACAAATTACTCTAAAATCTGTATGGAACATAAAAACCCCAGATAGCCAAAACAATCTTGAGAAAGAACAAAGTGAGAGGAATGCTCCCTGATTTAGAGTACACTACAAAGCTGTAGTAATCAAAAAGCATTGACAAAAACAGACATATTGATCCATGGAGCAGAATAAAGAGCCTAGAAATAAACCCATGCATGTACGGTCAACTAATTTACAACAAGGAGGCAAGAATATACAATGGGAAAAGTCACTTCAGTAAATGATGTTGGAAAAACTAGACAGCTGCATGCAAAAGAGTAAGACTGGGCCACTATCTTATAGCATTTATAAAAATTAAGCCAAAATGGATTAAAGACTTCAATGTAAGACCCCCTCCTTGGTGTCAAGGAGAGAAAATGGGACTATAGCTAGAGGGGGATTTGGTACCAAGAGAATATATTTTTAAAAGGATAAATTTTGAGGTGCATCTGTATTCTGGTATGAATGACTCCATAAAATTGATAATAGAAAAGATCAAAGGGATAACTGTAGAAGAAAAAAAATGTTGAGAACGCAAGTGGAATATTCAGAGCACTAGTACATGGAATCCAGAGTAAACGTAGAAGGGTTGGCCTTACATGAGAACAGGTGATGTTTATATGCTGCCTAGAAAAGAAGGAAATGATTATGGTATGGTTACCAGTGCAGGTAAGATGGCAGATTTGGTGGCAAAGATTTAAGGGAATTCCCTCTTATTCTTCAGTTTTCTCAGTGAAGGATGAGGTAAGGTCATAAAATGACAGGAGTTGGCGTGGGGCTTTTTGGACTTGAGGAGAGGGCAGGTATTGAATATTCATTTTGAATAATGGACATGGGCATATAACGTTGAAGGACGGCTGATTTGAGATATGTGGAGAAGAATTTAAGGTGATACGAGTCAGCTCAGTCTTGCAAATTTGCACAGGAGCATTCATCACTTGTGTACAGGAATAAAATAGGTAGATAGCTAGATCTAACAAGGGTTTTGGTTTTGCCTGGAACGTACTAAGGCAGTATAGGATGCATGGAGATGAAGGTTTATGGACGGAAGTGATAATAATGATGGAACGTGAACTCTATATCGGTAAAGAATGAGGAAATGAGGAAAGAGAAGGGTGGTTGATGGCGAAAAGTAGTAGAGTTCCCAGACTGAAGTTCAAAGTTGAAGAACTTCCGGAGTTGCGTCTGTGTGTGTGTGTGTGCGCGTGTGTACATACAGGCATGTGAAGGGGGTATTTTTGGCAGAAAGAACAACCGGTTGCAGCTCAAGAGATGTATGTTTTAAAATCAAGATTTCAGGGGGTGCTTGGGTGGCTCAGTTGGTTAAGTGACCAACTCTTGATCTTGGCTCAGGTCATGATCTCATGGTCCTTAGAGCGAGTCCCATATCAGGGTCCATACTTGGGGTGAAGCCTGCTTGAGGTTCTCTCTCTCCCTCTGCCCCTCCCTCACTTACACACTTGCATGCACGGTCTCTCTTTTGCTCTCTCAAAGAAAATAAAAATAAAATACATGAAATAAAGATTTCGGAATTGGTACGATTTTTGAGAATGGCAATGTCTACAGCATAATCATTAAAGTGAGTGGCTTAAGTATGATGGAAGGAAAATGTCACTGGACACGAGGGCATGAAAGATTTGCAAGGCCACAAATGTTGGATGAGTATCCACATAGATGATACATGTTGAAGTCACTCAAATGGTGGCAGTAATGAAAGAGGAGAGGGAAAAGGGACTCAGGAACTAAAGTGTCTAATGAATGAAGGGAAAGGAATAAGGAGAGGCAGCATATAATATTGTCTAATAGCGTAAACTACAAATGAGCTCTGGATTTCACTACAAATAGTTTATTTACACCTCCTTTGTAATGGGCCCTTGGTGAATGGGCCAAAACCCTATTTACCAACTCTGTTCATTCTGGTCATTAAGAATGATCACCAAATAAATGTCTAGGATCTCTTTCTCTGAAGACTGTAAGCCTCACAAAGAAGCAACTAGAAATAAGGTCTGTTTTGCCTCTCATCCTCCCTTCCTTAACAGTTCTTGGCAGTTATTAACTAAGTGACAACCAGTTATAATTGATAACCAATATAAATTTTGAATAAATGAATCAATCAGTTAGGCTAGCATTCAACAATCACGGAATGAATGCTTGCTTTCCTGCTGCCATCATGGGAAAGTGTTTTGTCATCTTTGGAGCCATCCCTAAGCTCTAGGTTTCTTTTTTAAACTAGAAAATGTTCAGCTTTATTCAGGTATGATTGATATATGAAAAATAACCATACTTATTTAATGTGTAAAGTGTGATAAGTTTGGACAATATGTACACCTGTGGTAGCAT
Source organism: Crocuta crocuta (assembly GCF_008692635.1). NCBI lineage: Eukaryota > Metazoa > Chordata > Mammalia > Carnivora > Hyaenidae > Crocuta > Crocuta crocuta. Next base: position 5,744 of record NW_027527968.1, read on the forward strand.
CACCACAATCAGGTAAGGTCCCTTTGAGGATGCAGAGGAAATGAAAAAACAAAAGCCAAGAGGTAAGTATTTACGCTATCATAGAGGCATTAAGTCTAACAAAATAAATTACAGTGGAAACTCAGAAATGGTCTCTGTCATAATACATTTGGGGAACCAAAATACACAATAAGATAGTCAAAAGGAAGTTAAATTGTAAAGCATTTGCAGATAAGGTTACATGCAATTTCTCTTTTTAATCGAATGTATTAACAGGGTAATGTTTTGTTCAAATTTTTTTCTTCATTGAGGCCTTGCTGATAAGCAATTCCAACTTCCATCTCCAAAGAGATTAATCACATTTAATGTGTTCATTGGCACGGTGACATGCCTAAAGCAAGTAGGTGGAGAGTGATTTTGCCAATGTCATTGAGATGTGTTTTTGCCAAGCTCTGAATGATATTACTTAATGGCAATTCTAAGACAGATGATATATGTGTTTCAGCTGAAGGAATTTCTTTCTCTCAACTGAAAATAATTAAATGTGTGGTCAAGTCTGTTTCCATATGTATATAGTAAATAGATTTCTTGAATTCCTACATCTGTTCTAAACCCAAGTACATTCTGCAACATTTTTTTCAATGTTGGAAAAACAGACACATGACTTCACAGGTTTGCTCTCATAACCCCCCTAGTAGTGTCTATGGTCGATAGAATAGTGGTTGCCCAAAGATTTCCATGTCCTGAATCTCAGAAACTGTTTATATTTTACTTTATATCATAAAGAGACTTCGAAGGTATAATTAAGGATTTTGATACGGGGAGACTATCTTGAACTATTTAGGTGGGAGTGATATAATAAAACTAGGAAGGCAGAAAAGTTAGGACCAGAGAGATAGCATCATAACAAAGACTCCACCAGCCATTGCTAGCTTTGTGGAAGAGGGTCTCAGGTCCCCGGATGCGGGAAGCCTCCAGAAGCTGGAAGATCAAGAAAACAGATTCTTCTTGAGAAGGAACCCTTCCAGAAAGGAATATAACCTGCTTGCAGTTTGATTTTAGCCCAGTTGAAACTCTACAACTGTAAGATAATAAATATATGGAGAATGTAGATGGAAAAGAAGAAAGATGAGATTGTGTTTCCTGTAAGAAATTCTAGAGAACACAATTACCAAACATCTAGGGATGCTCTTCTGAGGAATCAGAAGAGACAATAAAGCTGTGAGAAGATGTTAAGGCTTTTAATTAGGTAAAAAAAAATATTTAAACCGGGGTGCCTGGGTGGCTCAGTCGGTAAAGCATCCAACATCACTCAAGTCATGATCTTGTGGTTCGTGGGTTTGAGCCCCGCATCAGGTTCTGTGCTGACAGCTCAGAGCCTGGAGCCTGTTTCAGATTCTGTGTCTCCCTCTCTCTCTGCCCCTCCCCCACTCGTGCTCTGTGTCTCTCTGCCTCAAAAATAAATTTAAAAAAATGTCTGAACCATCATTTCTGACTAGATTTGGAGAAGCAATAGTTTCAGGTGTAGTTGTGTAAGCCTTTAATTCATCAACATGAAAATAATACTTAATGGAGAATTTTCCAGCAAGAGAAGAAGAAACTTTGTGGAAAGGAACTTCCCTCCAAGACAGTGGTATTTTATAGTGAACGTGACAACTCAGATTGGTTGAATACTTCTCAAAGGGCATAAACAATTGCACAAAAATCAAACATGATATAACTTGAAATCAATAGATTCCTTTTCTCACCGTGAAGAAATGGTAGGTAGGAAAACAGGAATTCGTATGCCCAATCTGAGCTATAGATGAAATTAACCAGATGTATCTAGGGAATCTTCATGGAGGAGGGAAGAAGTGTAATAGAGCAGCCCAAAAGGAGGGTGTCACATCCATCACGGGTGTGACCTGACACAGTCACAGAAGCAGAAAAGAAATGATAACCATCAAAAGGGAGAAAGGGCAAAGAAACTCAAGGTTTTGGGATATGAATCCATCCAAGTTTCCTGGATCTATGAGAAGAAGCCATTACACTTTAGGGCTCAGGCAGCAATGAGGCTATCTACATGGCAATCCTAAGAGGGATATTAACCTGAAGATACATGCACACTAATGCCCAACACCTGAATGAGATGCTGCTTCTCAATCCCCCCAAAATATATGTCTTCTTAACTTATTCTTAAATTGACACAGATACCCAAGATTGTAGCTGAAGAAATAAATGTTAACTATACCTCTAAAGAATTTCTCTAAGAACGCCTCTAACTCATCCCCTAAGGAAACCTTTAATGAATTTGGGGAGCTCACTGGTAGTAAACTCATTCAAAATGTCAAAGAGATGAGCTAATATGCCTGATTTATGTTCAAAGTAGGAAAATGTCTGACTAGACAAAGGAGAATCAAGTGGAAAGAGCATCAGGCTGAGATGTGGGAGACTTGGGGTTTAGTTCTGACACTGCCACCGCCTGGCTATAGAATATTCTGTAAATCACTTCTCCTCTTTGGGCCTCAGTTTATGTATCTGGAAATCAAGAGGGATTTAAACAAATTGAGAAAAGGAATATTTGTAGAAAACGTGCCTCCACTAGTTTATCTTTCAGTTGTGGCGGATACACAGGATGGACTATGGTGCCCTTTTCCCTGAACCTAGATAAAGCCTCACAATCCCAACTCAGCAATCTAGGCAGCTCCTACCAGACCATCACAGTCAACATGCTAGGTGAAATGTATTCCCATCCTTGGAAATGATCTCCAGAATGCCTTCCAATTCCAAGCACTTGTTTCCGTGGTTTTCTTTTTTTTAACGATTATTTATTTTTGAGAGACAGAGCATGAGTGGGGGAGGGGCAGAGAGAGGGAGACACAGAATCTGAAGCAGGCTCCAGGCTCTGAGCTGTCAGCCCAGAGCCTGAAGCGGGGCTCGAACTCATGGACCACGAGATCATGACCTGAGCCAAAGTCGGACGCTTAACTGACTGAGCCACCCAGGTGCCCCTGTGCTTTTTTGATTTCCTGTTGCCTCCTCTCCCAACCATTTGAAAATAGGCTTGATAAGAATGGATCTTCTTCTGCAATTTCATTGACTCACTTCTCCTAAGGGTTTCTTTGCAAGTTCTTAGGAAATTCAGGGGCAGATAAAGATTTCGTATAATAACGAACATGGCTTATAGGGTCGTTTCTTGTGCTAACAAAAAAGAAGCTACAGAGAATCAATCATGAGGTAAGTGACTGTTTGATGTTGGTGTATCTGGCCCTAATCTGCCTCCCTCTGCTTACTGAAAGTAGATAGCAGTTGACCCGTAAGCATAATGATGATCTGTGAAAGAAACAAAAGGTGTTTGGAAGGCCAAAATTTAGGTAAGCTATAAAGTTAACTAGAAGCAGGAAGATAAGATGCCTAAGAAATAAGAAGGCAATCCCATGTGTTGGAAAGGGCACAGGCCCTAAAATCCGGCAGGCCCAGATTAAATAAAACAGTTGTGTCCCTTAAGTTCTGTGCAACCTTAGGCAAGACACTGAACTTCTTTGAGCCTATGTCTTCACATGTAAAAGTGGGAATAATAACTTCCTCAGGGAGTTGCTATGAAATTTAAATGAGAGGAGTTTATGAAGGCCAGTGAAAACAGCCAGCACATCACTTGATATGTAGCAAGTGCTCAATAAATGTCAATTTCCTTCCTCCTAAGGAGAAAACGTGATTTGAAGAAGCTTTCCTTATGCAAAAGCCTATCTACAAAGACTATTGCATTCTTACTTCCTGAGGTGAATGTTTAAAATTTAGAAATAATTTTTAGAAACTAATTTTTGATGTAAAGAAACCACTGTCAGATTAACTGCTGCCTATAGAGCATTTCTGCGTATTTATCTCAAGGTGGAGATTAAAAATTGGAAAAGGAGGACATTTTGTAGTTCAGCTCTGAGAAAGTCGGATTGAACTGGGATTTTCTGATTAGGTTGGTAACATAAAAATGTTACTTGGTAGAATATAAAATCACTCGTGGTAATTCTACATCGAGCTGAATTTAAAAGGCAAATAATAGTGTATATTAACCAACTCAGCTGGGGCAGAGGTCTGAAATATGTGGCTTGCAGGCCTTCTGGCTCACGGGTACACTGCGGCGTCGGCCAGCAAGACCACGGGGAGCGTCCGGGACACACCCTACTGTCTTACAGGTGCCTATTCACGTGCCAGAGCCTAAGTAAAGAATATACAATATTTTTTGGAATAGCTTGAGAAGAATTAGTATTAATTCCGTTTTAAACGTCTGGTAGAACTCCCCTGGGAAGGCATCAGGTCCAGGGCTTTTATTTGTTGGGAGATTTTTGATAACTGATTCGATTTCTTCACTAGTTACGGGTCTGTTCAGATTTTCTATTTCTTCCCGTGTGAATTTTGGTAGTGAGTGTGTGTTTAGGAATTTGTCCGTTTCTTCTAAGTTGTCCACTTTGTTGGCATATAATTTTTCACAGTATTCCCTGATAATTGCTTGTATTTCTGAGGGGTTGGTTGTAATAAGTCCATTTTCATTCATGATTTTGTCTAGCTGAGTGCTCTCTCTTTTCTTTTTGAGAAGTGTGGCTAGAGGTTTGTCACTTTTGTTTGTTTTTTCAAAGAACCAACTCTTGGTTTCATTGATCTGTTCAGTTGTTTCTTTGGTCTCTATGTTGTTTATTTCTGCTCTGATTTTTACTATTTCTCTTCTTCTACTGGGTTTGGGGTGCTCTTGTTGCTCTGCCTCTAGTTCCTTTAGGCGAGTTGTTAGATCTTGCATTGTGCTCTCTCTAATTTCTTGAAATAGGCCTGGAGTGCAATGTACCCCAATGATTGTAGCAGCACTCTCAACAATAGCCAAAACATGGAAAGAGCCTAAGTGTCCATCAACGGACGAATGCATCAAGAAGATGTGGTTTATCTATACGATGGAATCCTACATAGTAATGAGAAAGAAGGAAATCTGGCCATGTGTAGCAACGTGGATGGACCTTGAGGGTATTATGCTGAGCGAAATAAGTCAGGCAGAGAAGGACACATACCATATGTTTGCACGTATGGGAGGATTAGGAGGAACTTAACAGAAGACCAAGGGGGAGAAGAAGGGGGGAAATAGTGGGGGAGAGGGAGAGAGGAAAACCATGAAAGACTCTTGAATGCTGAGAATAAACTGAGGACTGATGGCTTGTGGGGGGAGGGGAGAGACGTGNAGAGACGTGCGAAGGAGGGCACTTGTTGGGATGAGCAATGGGTGTTATATGGAAAACAACTTGACAATAAACTATTTGTAAAAAATTGAAAAAAAGAATATAAAATAATGCAAAATCATGAAATCCTTCATCTCTTGAAAAAACTCTGTCCTTGGCAACTGTACTTGTAGAATCAAATGTTGTAGTGCATTTTGAATATCTGAGTATGATTTCTGGAAAGTTATTAGGATTTTAATCTCTTACAAAATGGGTAGTTCTGTGGAAAAAATTATTTCTGTCTGTGGAAAATTAACAGAGAATGGTCATTGCAAGGGTTTCCTATGGGGTCGCCTGGGTGGCTCAGTTGGTCAAGTATCCAATTTTGGCTGAGGTCATGATCTCGCGGTTTGTGGGTGTGAGCCCCTAGTTGGGCTCTGTGCTGACAGCTCAGAGCCTGGAGCCTGCTTTGGGTTCTGTGTTTCACTCTCTCTGCCACTTCCCTGCTCACGCTCTGTCTCTCTCTTAAAGATAAATACACATTAAAGAATAATAATAAAAATAGAGGATGCCCTATGCATAAATGTAAAGTTCGATGAGGTTCCTTTAAATCTCTATAATCCATCAGGTTGTACATGATACAACTTATGAAGAGTTACAAATAAAAAGTGGCAGATGAGGGGCGCCTGGGTGGCTCAGTCGGTTCAGTGTCCGACTTCAGCTCAGGTCACGATCTAACAGTTCATGGGATCGAGCCTCGCCTCGGGCTCTGTGCTGTCAGCTCAGAGCCTGGAGTCGGCTTCAGATTCTGTGTCTCCCTCTCTCTTTGCCCCTCGCCCACTCTCACTGTCTCTCTGTGTCTCAAAAATAAATAAACATTAACAAAAACTTAATAGACAGTGGCAGATGAGTAACACAGACGAGTAGTGCTCTTATGGTTGACCTTTATTTTTCCTACCCTTCATCTGATGGAAGATATTTTCCTGGTACTTTATATTCCCTTCAAACTCTTACAAGGAGAACAGTGTTATTGGAGTGGAGAAAAGTTCTGGGCAACGAGAGAGGTATCCAGCATAAAGTGTACAAAATATCTCTCTCATAGTCGCTGTGATTCCACCTCACCTTGGAGCATAAGCTGTATAACCTGTATGAGGGCCAGCTGCTGGTCTCCAGATCCGGTCCCACAGAGGACTGCATGCAAAGGAACAATAGTATATTCTAGTGGGAGGCTACAGGAAACTCCCTTAGTTACTTGGTTAGTTAGTTAGTTTATTGAGTTTGGGAGAGAGAGAGTACATACAGAGAGAGAAGGAGAGGGAGAATCCCAAGCAGGCTCCCGACTGTCAGCACAGAGCCTGACACAGAGCTCAATCTCACTAACTGTGGGATCGTGACCTGAGCCAAAATCAAGAGTCAGACACTTAACCCACCAAGCGATCCAGGGTGCCCCTACAATCATATTTTTAACCTAAAGTTGAAGATTCAGATTTAATATTTTAGTTAACTTCCCCTACAATTATACAGAATAGTAACATCACTACTGTACTTGGTGACAGTTTCTTTTTATGAAAAAGTACCGAAACATTAGGGTGTATTACAACTCTGTGATGAAACCAAATTAATATGCTCTACATCTTGATCTCATCATCATGTCACCTTTAATTCCAATAATGAAATATCTCCAAGAAGCTAAGGTTTTTTTGTTTTTTATTTTTTTCTGTGTTCAAATGTCTGCCGATGGGAAGATGTTGCAAGTATCTATTCAAATGATATCAAAGAGTTAGGTGAGATTATGGGTTATGTCAAGAAATTGGTTCACTCATCTAGTTTGATACAAAATGTCCTCAGAGATTGCTTTTACACTTCAAAGCATNGCTGAATTTAAAAGGCAAATAATAGTGTATATTAACCAACTCAGCTGGGGCAGAGGTCTGAAATATGTGGCTTGCAGGCCTTCTGGCTCACGGGTACACTGCGGCGTCGGCCAGCAAGACCACGGGGAGCGTCCGGGACACACCCTACTGTCTTACAGGTGCCTATTCACGTGCCAGAGCCTAAGTAAAGAATATACAATATTTTTTGGAATAGCTTGAGAAGAATTAGTATTAATTCCGTTTTAAACGTCTGGTAGAACTCCCCTGGGAAGGCATCAGGTCCAGGGCTTTTATTTGTTGGGAGATTTTTGCTAACTGATTCGATTTCTTCACTAGTTACGGGTCTGTTCAGATTTTCTATTTCTTCCCGTGTGAATTTTGGTAGTGAGTGTGTGTTTAGGAATTTGTCCGTTTCTTCTAAGTTGTCCACTTTGTTGGCATATAATTTTTCACAGTATTCCCTGATAATTGCTTGTATTTCTGAGGGGTTGGTTGTAATAAGTCCATTTTCATTCATGATTTTGTCTAGCTGAGTGCTCTCTCTTTTCTTTTTGAGAAGTGTGGCTAGAGGTTTGTCACTTTTGTTTGTTTTTTCAAAGAACCAACTCTTGGTTTCATTGATCTGTTCAGTTGTTTCTTTGGTCTCTATGTTGTTTATTTCTGCTCTGATTTTTACTATTTCTCTTCTTCTACTGGGTTTGGGGTGCTCTTGTTGCTCTGCCTCTAGTTCCTTTAGGCGAGTTGTTAGATCTTGCATTGTGCTCTCTCTAATTTCTTGAAATAGGCCTGGAGTGCAATGTACCCCAATGATTGTAGCAGCACTCTCAACAATAGCCAAAACATGGAAAGAGCCTAAGTGTCCATCAACGGACGAATGCATCAAGAAGATGTGGTTTATCTATACGATGGAATCCTACATAGTAATGAGAAAGAATGAAATCTGGCCATGTGTAGCAACGTGGATGGACCTTGAGGGTATTATGCTGAGCGAAATAAGTCAGGCAGAGAAGGACACATACCATATGTTTGCACGTATGGGAGGATTAGGAGGAACTTAACAGAAGACCAAGGGGGAGAAGAAGGGGGGAAATAGTGGGGGAGAGGGAGAGAGGAAAACCATGAAAGACTCTTGAATGCTGAGAATAAACTGAGGACTGATGGCTTGTGGGGGGAGGGGAGAGACGTGCATGAAGGAGGGCACTTGTTGGGATGAGCAATGGGTGTTATATGGAAAACAACTTGACAATAAACTATTTGTAAAAAATTGAAAAAAAGAATATAAAATAATGCAAAATCATGAAATCCTTCATCTCTTGAAAGGACTCTGTCCTTGGCAACTGTACTTGTAGAATCAAATGTTGTAGTGCATTTTGAATATCTGAGTATGATTTCTGGAAAGTTATTAGGATTTTAATCTCTTACAAAATGGGTAGTTCTGTGGAAAAAATTATTTCTGTCTGTGGAAAATTAACAGAGAATGGTCATTGCAAGGGTTTCCTATGGGGTCGCCTGGGTGGCTCAGTTGGTCAAGTATCCAATTTTGGCTGAGGTCATGATCTCGCGGTTTGTGGGTGTGAGCCCCTAGTTGGGCTCTGTGCTGACAGCTCAGAGCCTGGAGCCTGCTTTGGGTTCTGTGTTTCACTCTCTCTGCCACTTCCCTGCTCACGCTCTGTCTCTCTCTTAAAGATAAATACACATTAAAGAATAATAATAAAAATAGAGGATGCCCTATGCATAAATGTAAAGTTCGATGAGGTTCCTTTAAATCTCTATAATCCATCAGGTTGTACATGATACAACTTATGAAGAGTTACAAATAAAAAGTGGCAGATGAGGGGCGCCTGGGTGGCTCAGTCGGTTCAGTGTCCGACTTCAGCTCAGGTCACGATCTAACAGTTCATGGGATCGAGCCTCGCCTCGGGCTCTGTGCTGTCAGCTCAGAGCCTGGAGTCGGCTTCAGATTCTGTGTCTCCCTCTCTCTTTGCCCCTCGCCCACTCTCACTGTCTCTCTGTGTCTCAAAAATAAATAAACATTAACAAAAACTTAATAGACAGTGGCAGATGAGTAACACAGACGAGTAGTGCTCTTATGGTTGACCTTTATTTTTCCTACCCTTCATCTGATGGAAGATATTTTCCTGGTACTTTATATTCCCTTCAAACTCTTACAAGGAGAACAGTGTTATTGGAGTGGAGAAAAGTTCTGGGCAACGAGAGAGGTATCCAGCATAAAGTGTACAAAATATCTCTCTCATAGTCGCTGTGATTCCACCTCACCTTGGAGCATAAGCTGTATAACCTGTATGAGGGCCAGCTGCTGGTCTCCAGATCCGGTCCCACAGAGGACTGCATGCAAAGGAACAATAGTATATTCTAGTGGGAGGCTACAGGAAACTCCCTTAGTTACTTGGTTAGTTAGTTAGTTTATTGAGTTTGGGAGAGAGAGAGTACATACAGAGAGAGAAGGAGAGGGAGAATCCCAAGCAGGCTCCCGACTGTCAGCACAGAGCCTGACACAGAGCTCAATCTCACTAACTGTGGGATCGTGACCTGAGCCAAAATCAAGAGTCAGACACTTAACCCACCAAGCGATCCAGGGTGCCCCTACAATCATATTTTTAACCTAAAGTTGAAGATTCAGATTTAATATTTTAGTTAACTTCCCCTACAATTATACAGAATAGTAACATCACTACTGTACTTGGTGACAGTTTCTTTTTATGAAAAAGTACCGAAACATTAGGGTGTATTACAACTCTGTGATGAAACCAAATTAATATGCTCTACATCTTGATCTCATCATCATGTCACCTTTAATTCCAATAATGAAATATCTCCAAGAAGCTAAGGTTTTTTTGTTTTTTATTTTTTTCTGTGTTCAAATGTCTGCCGATGGGAAGATGTTGCAAGTATCTATTCAAATGATATCAAAGAGTTAGGTGAGATTATGGGTTATGTCAAGAAATTGGTTCACTCATCTAGTTTGATACAAAATGTCCTCAGAGATTGCTTTTACACTTCAAAGCATGGGTTAGTCTTGGGGTGCCTGGGTGGCTCAGTCGGTTGAGCGTCCGACTTCGGCTCAGGTCAGGAGCTCACGGTTCGTGGGTTCGAGCCCCGCATCGGGCTCTGTGCTGACAGCTAGCTCAGAGCCTGGAGCCTGTTTCCGATTCTGTGCCTCCCTCTCTCTCTGATACTCCCCTGCTCATGCTGTCTCTATCTCTCTCTCAAAAATAAATAAAATATTAAAAACAAAAAAAAAGCATGGGTTAGTCTTAGCAGCAACAAAGCACCTTAACTGGTGTTACTTAAAAAACGTGACCTCTCTCAGGCTAAAGCCACCACCACCACAGCAATAACAACAACAAGGAAAATGCTCTTTATTTCATGATGCACAGTGTACCTTGTTCTTATTCTTTTTTTTTCCTTTTCTTATTCGTAAATGAGACGAGGCATGAAAGCTCGTTCAGGATGGAGGGCACTTGTGGGGATGAGCACTGGGTGTTAGGAGGAAACTAATTTGACAATAAACAATTTGTAAAAAAAAAAAAAAAAAAGGTGTGGATACCACTAGTGCTGTATGACTACAGTCTGGACTAAGCCGAAAAAGAGCCATAGCAAATGAAACTACAATGTAGGACATAAAATTCATTCAGCGTACAGTATTCACGAGAAAAAATAATTTAGGGGAACATTTTGGGCTCTTAATATTAAAACAAAAGTGGCGAAAATCAGTAAAATAAGAAATAAGAATGTCTCTGCTCTTTTTAATGAACATGGATTTTGCAATCCCTACAGTTCTTATTTGGGGACAGAAGATTTCAAACTTGCATTCTCTTGATTTTGGAATGATCTTTTTTTTTAACCTTGAAAGGCATGTAATCTTTTCAAAGCATGAAACTTACAGCCACCTTCATCTCTTTCCACATCTGTCCTTTGTCCCATCCCTCAAAAAGGACAATTCGTGATACTTCCTATTCAAAACCTTTCAAGGATTTCTCATAACCTTCCAGATAAATTCAAAAACTTTTAGGAGGACATTCAAGGTTCTTTAGCGTAAGTTTCAAAGCATTGGAGGACCTGGCCCCCGCTCACCTCTTGCCACTCCGACATGCAAATCCATGCAAAACGTGAGCTCTTAACAGTTTCAGAATAGATCTTTTTCTCTCTTATTTCTCTCTGCCTCCGTGCATGTGCTGGGAATATCTTTTCTCCCAAACTTAATTCCTCCTAGTCGTAAAAGGACCGGGTTAAGCAATAATCTTCTACTCTCTCTGAAAAGCCTTCCTTGGCGCTCCCATTTTGGGTGACTCCTCACCCAGGTGCTCCCAGGTCAAACATGGGAATATAGAAGTTTATTCCTTTAAGTACAAGGAAAAATTACTGTCACCAAGGTATGCTACCTGTATGTATAATTAAATAATATGACTTCATAGTGGAACTGAGAAGGCTATGCGTGTCATCTACCCAGCAAGGTTTTGCCAAAGAAAAGTGATTCCCACAGTGTAAGATGGCCACACTGGCAGGGTTGATATGTTTTAGAAGGCCACTTCGCTGAGTAATTTACAGTTTATCGCTGCAGGGAACTGGGACAGTAACTTCGTCCATCGTAACAGCTACAACTGGTCATTCCATTCCCACAAATAGCAATAGTGATGGTGGTGAGTGCTTCTGCTATAGACATCATGGTGTACGTGTGTTTCATGCATTGACGTTCTGGAATTAACTGGTAGTGAGACCCTAAGCTCCTTTCTCCAAGGACCTGATACCTGACTTGGAAGGGTTGCTCATCCCAGCGGCAATCTCACGCCTATCACTTGGAGGTGGAAATGGCATGTACATCAACCTACGGCTATGACACCACTTACCTCTCATAAGAAGGCCTCACTAACATTTCTAGTCAATTTTTCAAAATCCTAGGTGACCCACAAAGTGTGACAATTCTATAAATGTTTAACTCATGAAATTAGATTGAAATCTCGGTTCCATGCACATTAGTGACATTGAAAGAGATAGTTACAGTTCTAGGATCATTATACTGGTGGAGTTCGGTGTCAGCAATTGGTTGCGTGAAGCAGGGAGAAAGCTGAAGGGCTTGTCCTGGGCTGAATTTGCATAGTAATTTCACTGTTTCTTACCTGCATGTGTCTCTTTGGGGAAGCATTTGTAGGGGAGTCTAATGAATATTCTGGTGTCCTAAACCTTGTGCCCTGGATGCCTTGACATCACCAGTGATTGCAAAAGCTATGCCAACAGCTTCATGAATATTTGTGAGTGTTGGGACTTGGATTCTAGCTTCAAATTTGCTACAAAGTATGTGCGTGATGCTAAATTGCTTTTCTCTCTTTGGATTCCAGTTTTTCCTTCTAATTGGGTTCCATGATCCTAAGATCTCTTCTAGTTGTAATATTCTATGCTATAAATGCATTTGCTTCAATAGGGTCCATGGCTTTCTCTTGGTGAAGATCTTGGTCCTAGATGCTCAATGCCATGACTTTCCACATGCTAATACATTCACTAGTAATGGTTAGCAATACTAACTGCATGCTATACACCAGGCCCTGTACTAAGATTTCACATATATTAATTCACTTGATTCCCACAACAACCCAGGAGAGTAAATACTAGTATTATTCCTGTTTTTTAGAGGCAGAAACTAACATGCATAGAGGTTAAGGAACTTGACCTAGATAGATGTGAACCACGTTCATATCCTGACCTTGGTGCCAGATTGCCTCCAGTGAGGAGTATACTAAGAAGCATAACGTCAATATAAGTTTAGTTGTATTGCATTTGGCAGTTTGATAACCCTTACCACTACTGTGCAAATAAGTAGCATGGATACTATCACCATCTGATAGACAAAGGGATTAATCAGCTTCCAAATGTTACTCCCCAGAAGTTCAGCATTCTTTCTTCTACATGTCAGTGCTTTCTAACATTGAAGGCTACAATACTAACTTTAGAGAGTATTCATTCGTTAAATATTTCTTGAAAGCTTACATGTTCCAGGCACCGTGCTATGATGAAACAGATTAAAAGGATCACCTTTTTTTTTTTTTTTTCCACAGAAATACAAGTACTACTTAATGCTTTTGTCATTAAATTGGGAATGGTCTTTGTAATGGAGGGCCTTCTAAGTAGAAACTTAAAATGATGATGCACAAAGAACCTTTTAGACAGAAGAATACAAAGGCCTTGAGATGGACTTATGCAGGTGGGTCACAGGAATTACAGACTGGTCACTGTGACTGGAGAAGGGCGATTGAGGAGAATCATTAGCATTGAAGTCAGAGAGGTAATAGGTGACCAGATCATGTAGAGCCTTAGTAGGAATTTGGGTTTCACTCTAATCAAGATGAAAAGCCATTGGAGATTTCATCAAAGGAAAGGCATGATCTGGCTTAAAATATACAATAGGTGATCAAGGATATAAGAAACAATCAGTATTATTATACTTTACTGAGTATTTTCCAGAAGTATTGCCCAGTGCCCAGATGTTTCTCTCAAACATTTTTTTAGCGACTTGACTTTCTAATAACTTTATTTTTAAATAGCTGTCAGTACTCAGATTTCTGAAGGTTTCTACAAACTCAAGTTTAGGAATAGTTTCCTTTTGTTCTTCTTCCTCTCTCTCTCTCTTTTTTCATTTCTTGTGTTCCTTTAGATTTAGCCTAGAGCATAAGTTAACATAGGGCCAGACTGATGTCTAAGATTTCATGTCCTCTGTTACAATAAGGGTCCAAAAAGCATGATGACCTCCAAAGGATGATCTACAGATAGAAGCTGTCTAAAGGTGACCTCAGTATTATTGTGCCATGGGTTATGGGAGCCAGCCTGCACAGTCTATATTTTAGTCAATAGCCAGGTATTTATATACACGGGTTCTCAAATGGAACAATGGCCTTGATCAGTGATTCTCAATTCCTATTGCCCAGGAGGACAAGGATGTTCTGACACACAATATACAGTGCCAGGGCCTTTTTGCACAGTAGAGAAGATAGAATTCAAGGTGTGCTCACTCTTCAGGACCTCAGTGAGAACCCCGACACCTTCCTTTTGCACTCCAAAAAAGCATACTGCAATGCAGGTGAGTTTGTGCGAGAGTGACATTTTAATGGCACAGTTGGGATATGAATATCCCTGGTCCAAACGCTCAGCTGAGCAAGAAATATGATGCAATTTTTCTCTAATAGTGCCTAATTTGCATGTGGCAAGAACTTGATTCAGGATTTTTGTCACCTTCCCTAGGGTTGTGTCCATCTGACATCTCCCATGTGCATCCTCCATCTGGACCTTTGCGGCTGATCCACGTCATACCTCAGTCCCAACCACAGAGCTTTTCTAATTCTGTCTCTCTGTAAGACACTTCCTTCTCCCTCTTAGGGGCATGGGAAACATTTAACTGCTTCCTTCCACTATTCTAATTCTTCTAGAACCAAGGTAGGGCTTAGGGGGCCTTTATTGCCTGCGTGCTACTCTCAGGTAGCACTCTTACTTCTGAAACGCTGTGTGCAGAACCACAGCGCACGGTAACTATGTAAGGCAGTCTTAGGCCCATCTTCCCAGATGGGTCCCGGGGACATTTCTTTCAAGTCGTCTACTCCTCTGGCCTAGAGGCAATTTTTCCTCTTTTATCCTCTCAAGAATATGGATATATTCTCATCTCTGGTTCTCAAACCGACTATTGGTTTTTGACATTCAGTTATTCTCCACCCAACAAGGACTTAGTACAGGCATGGGTTGGGAGTTCAGGCTACAGTACTCCATCTCAAGCACCAACAATATCCACTTATTCATGATAAATTATGGTACATATCTCTTCACTCCACACTTCAAGGACGGATCTTCAGATGGTCTAAGCAAATCATGACTATCCCCTGGGATATACCAGTATTTGCTAGGAAAACAAACAAATCCAAAATCTTAGTGGCTTCATATGACAAAAATTTAACCATTACCCATAATGAATATCAAGGGTGGGCTAAACTGTGCTATCCACAGGGCAGTGACTACCTAGAGTACATCACCAGGAAGTGTGGCAGAAGGAAAACAGAGCCATGGTGCACTTCACATCAGCAATTTGGTATTCTGGCCCAGAAATGATGCGTGTCATTTCTGCTACCATTCACTGATCTGAATAAGTCATGCCCCTCATTGTCTTTCCCAACCCTAATTGTCCGTCTTCGCCATATGATTGCTTTCACTATTAAAAAGCCAGTGGAAAAAATTTGGCGCAAGTTGTAAAACCACAGCATATTCTTCACGCATGTTCTACGTTTCCACTGATACACACTGGCAAAGCCTTGCTTCCTCATTCAGCCCACATCCTAGAATGGAGACGCTATTACCTAGAGCTGTAGCCAACATGCAGTCAATTAGTAGCATGAACAATAAACTTCTATTGTTATATCCCATGGATTTGTTTGTTACTGCAACATAAATGTTCCGAAACCAATTTATATAGTCTAGAAGGGAGGAGAACTGAACTATTTGGTGAAGAGCACTAATAACTTATCATACACTTCTTATGTTCTAAACATCTGGGTAAAATAATTTTAGACCTGATAAAAACCTTGAATTTATGGAAAAAGCAATTGGGGAAATAAGAAAAGGCGAATCTATTTGAACCCATTGCTAGAAATATGCTCCTTAGAGTGGCACTGATGTTCTGCCAATGTGCCCATAAAGGAAGAAATTTAATTAGGCATAATACTGTCTCAAAATAAATGATATGTATATAATCAAAACAATATCAATATTTATGGTTTTCTACCTACACAATCAACTAGATGTAAGTCAAAACTACTTAACACAATCAGTTTGGACAACCAGCCTTGACATTATAAAATAAACAGAGTGCTTATAAAGCCTGGGTGCTAGACAGAGGTAAGAATGGGTACAGCAGGGATACAGGGAAAGAAGAAGGAGGGAATTACCAATATTTCATTCTACAAAATAGGGAGTTAGGAGAAACCGTTTCTGGTTGGTAAAACAAGAAATGGAGATTTAAATACTCACTTTCAAGTAGAAGAGCTTCCCAGTGGAGACACTAGAATGATTATATATTAGTCAGAATAGGCTAAGTTAGAGTCAGCATCTTACCAGCTGCCTATTTGTGTAAATAAAGCTTTGCTGAAAAATAGGCACCCCATTTGTTTGTCTGCCTCTGGTGTCTTTCACACTGCAACAGCAGAACTGAGCAGTGGCAAGAGTCCTAAACAGAGTTTCAGCCTAAAATATTTGCTTTCTGACTCATTACGTTTAAAAATATTTGTTAACGCCTGCACTAGATTACGGTATAGTGAAAATTCAGTCTCACAAACAAATGACCTCGGGGCACCTGGGTGGCTCAGCTGGTTAAACGAATGACTTTGGCTCAGGTCATGATCTTATGGTTCGTTCGTTTGAGCCCCACATCGCGCTGTGGTAGCAGCTGGAGCCTAGAGCCTGCTTGGGGTTCTATATCTCCCTCACTCTCTGCCTCTCCCTTGCTCAGGCTCTCTCTCTCTCTCGCTCTCTCTCTCGCTCTCAAAAAGAAAACATTAAAAAACTTAAAGAAAGAAACAAAGTGGCCTAACAAAATGAGATATTTTTCTTGCTCACAACATGTCTAACATAGGTCAGTAGGGACCCTGCTCCATGTAGTCACTCAGAAGAACTAAGGTGCCTGTGTGTCCACCATCTTATGGTGGCTCCATATCAACGCATGTTTTCAGAGTTTGCCACAGCACCAGAGGAGGTCACATGAAAATACCATGCCTCTTCTGCAATGCTTTGGGGCTGGAAGCAACGTATATTCCTTTCCTTCATACCCCGTTAGCCAGCACTAATCACATGGCCCTAACTAAGCACAGGGTGGCCTGAAAGCATAATCTTCCACGGAGTTCTCTGTGTGCCTGAAAGCAGAGGAAACACAGGTGGTGGTGAAGAACTAGAAATCCTTAGCACAGATGACATAACGATATTGAGAGGAAGATGGAGAGATAGAAGTGGGAGGCTGCAAAAGATCTGAAAACACTCAATCATTACAGACAATCAACAGATAACATCTAAAGTTGATGAATAGTGTTGCACCTGCATTATGTAGAGGTAAGAAATTAACAACCAGAAGAACTAAAACTGGAAAGTCAATAAGGGATTTCTTCTGGGGCACAGAACTGGGAAGGGAGCAGTGTGGGCAGGGGACTATTGTGTTTCATAAAAAACTCTTCCATAGTCTTCTATTTTTTTTTTTTATTTATTTCTAAAGGAGAGAGAGAGAGACAGCGTGAGCAGGGGACGGTCAGAGAGAGAGGGAGTCACAGACTGGAACAGGCTCCAGGCTCTGAGCTGGCAGTCAGCACAGAGCCCGACGCGGGGCTCGAACGCGCGAACCGCGAGATCAGGACCTAAGCGAAAGTCGGACGCTTAACCGACTAAGCCACCCAGGCGCTCCCATCGTCTTCTAGAGTATTGCTTGTTTCTTAATGCATAGATGACTTAGATGCTTTACTTAAACTGGATCATTCTGGGCATGAAGAGATAACCTCTCTACACCAGCTTATTGCCCAGTTAATATCTGTTTGTTAAGATCTAGTTCACTGGCATACTAACAGATCTCTCTTTTTGTCCATCTAGTCCTCCCCCAACCTATTATCTATACTTTTGCTAGAATGATCCTTCTAATGTACACTTAAATTATTTTACTTATTCTCTCTAATTTTTCAATGTTTAGAGAGTCTGGAAAAAGAAGGCATAAACTCAGTGATGTGCTGGTAGATGCTTATCAACTGGTTCGTGAAAAAGCTCTGACTTGCAGCATTTGTAACTAGTGTGTGAACACTACCATCATGACTGATCTCCAACTGCCAACATGACTTCACTGAACACAGAGTTGAAAAGAAATGCACAGTAGCACGCCATGATCTAATATGTCCACCACGCAGATATAATAGAAGTAAACATCCTCAATAACATACATAATAGTTAAATGGAGTAAAATAATTAGGAAATGATTAGTTCTGAGGCGATATTATCTTGGTTTTTAATATATTCTCTTTAATTGCATCTCTTACATAATTTAATTTTAGTTATTAAGTTATCTCAAATTAATACTTTTCAATAATCAACTAGGTCACGAATTCTAACACACCACTGTAAGTCTTCTTAGCAACAGCTACAAAGCCCTTCATAATCACACCCTAAGCTTAGCTTCGCAGCCAATTCCATTCAGCATTCAGATCATAAAGAATGATTAATGGTTCCCTAAGGATGCTGTTCTATGTCCTTTTTCTGTGCGTTGATTCTAAATTCCCTCTGCCTGGAGGGCCACCCTTTTTATGATGATAATGGAAAACTCCTACTAGTCACACAAGATCCAGATAAGTAGTGATGACGGTGAAAGTAGTGGAGTAAGTACTTCCAGAAATTTTCTCCTTAATAAAAGCAATGAGAAAACTAGCAAAAATTATAACAATCATCTCCCTCTAAGCTCTGGACACTAGCAAAAGACTAATAACAATACGAGCATTATTTATTCAAGAAAAACGGTTGAATGCAGGTAGGAATAGTGAGCTCCGTAGCACTGCAACTTGCCCTAGTGTAATACCCAGTTCTCTAGCCGCACAGGAGCCTTGAAAACTAACGGCCTGCATTCACAGTGACGCCAGTTGTCTAGCAGCCACTGGCGGGACAGAACAGTGTTCGAGCTTTTCCTAAGCTACATTCCCAGCTGAATGTCATTATTGGATGTGCCCGACGTCTCCCAGGAAGATGTCACTTGCAAGGCTGACTGTATTCGACCTCATTCCGAGATCATCTACTCAGAAAAGCCCTTTCCCTGAAGCTTGAAGAAAACCATTAAAGGCAACTGTTTAAATTCAACACTGCCTGAGGAAGTGGATAACGGTGAAAGTGAACAATAGGGCTAACCAAAAAGCCTTCAAGGAAAAGCTAAGGAATGAGATGTCCGTAAAGACTTCAAGTCTCGAGGGCCAAGTACATACGTATGCAAAGTGGTACTGCCAACCCCAATAGACACACACAGCCCCCTGGCAAAGACTGGAAGACCTATTGGTTCCAACCGGTTAAGGAAACTTCTGTCCAGTCATTAGTTGACAACTTATCTGAGTGGAAACTTGAATGGCCGCACATGACTAAAAATAGAGATGAAAGACTTAGTTCTAATTCTGAACTAATACAGAATTAGTTCAGAGCAGTCACTAAACGAACAAATGAACAAGGACAACAATAAACAACAACAACGATCCCCGATGTACAGAATTTCATGTCCCAAGTTCCTGAATTATAGTATTTTAAATATCTCGTTTT
This sequence comes from Crocuta crocuta, assembly GCF_008692635.1. Taxonomy (NCBI): domain Eukaryota; kingdom Metazoa; phylum Chordata; class Mammalia; order Carnivora; family Hyaenidae; genus Crocuta; species Crocuta crocuta. The sequence goes on from NW_027527968.1 coordinate 25,083, forward strand.
GGACAAAAAATTATAAGACAGGCAAAGAAACAAGAAGAAACTACACACATAAATTAAAAAAGCAATCAAGAAAAACTGTCCCTCAGGAGCAGGCATTGGACTTACTAGAAAAAGAATTTTAATTAGCTATTTTAAATATGTTCAAAGAACAATAGAAAATCATTTATAACGACTTCAAGGAAATTATGAAGAGCATGTCTCACAAAAGAGAGTATATCAAAAAGAAGATAGAAAGGATATTAAAAAAACTACCAAATAGTAACTCTGATGTTGAAAAATGTAATAACTGAAATGAAAAATTCACTAGCAGTCTCAATAGCAGATTTGAGAAGGCAAAACAAAGAATGAGTGAATGTGAGATAGGTTAATTGAGATAATCTAATCTGAAAAACAGAGAAAGAAGAAAAAATGAGCAATACACAGAGCCTAACATCAGTCATACCAAAATAAGCATAAAGAGAGTCCCAGGCGAAGATAATGAGAAATGGATGCAAACTATTTGAGGAAATCATTGCCAAAACGTCCCAATTTAGGGAAACGTTGTTCTATACATCTAAGCAACTAAGTGAACTCCGAATACTATAAACTCAGAGATCTGCACCTCGCCGTGCCATAATCAAACTGACCAAAACAACATTTAAAAAAATCCTAAAAGAAGTTACAGAGAAGCAACTCATCTTCTGCAAGCGATACGCAATACATAAACTGTTTTCTCAACAGAAACCACGGAGATCAGAAAGCAGTAGGGTGGCATCTATAAAGTGCTGAAAGATAAAAGCAGTGAGCCCAAAATTTATATCCAGCAAAGCTATCCTTCAAAATGAAGGAGAAATTAAGACGTTCTCATACAAACAAAAACTGAGATAAGTCATCTCCAGCAGATATGATCTACAATAAATCCTAAAGGAAGTTCTTTGGCTTGAAACGAAAGGACACTAGGTAGTAACTCAAGTCCACTTAACGAAATAAAAAGCATCAGTAATGAAAAATGAAAAACAGCATAAATACATTTTGTGTGTGACCCTTTTTATCTTTTTGTGATTTAGAAGACAATTGCTTAAAGCAATAATTATGAATCCATGTTGATAGACATGCATTGTACAAAGATATAATTTGTATGACCCTAAGAGCACAAAAGAGGAAGGAGAAAACAGAGCTATATAGAAGGCACGATTCTATATGCTACTAAAAATAGTTATCTATCCATACTAGATTGCTATTAATTAAGATAATTGAAATCCCCAGGTAACCACGAAAAAATTAACTTAAAGGTATATTATAAAATAAATGAGGGGCACCTGCGTGGCTCAGTCGGTTAAGAGATTGACTCTTGGTTTCTGCTCAGGTCATGATCTCACAGTTTGTGAGTCTAGACCCCAAGTCGAGCTCTGTACTGACAGTGCAGAGCATGCTTGGGATTCTCTCTCTCTCTCTCTCTCTCTTTCTGTCTCTCTGTGTCTGCCCCTTCCTTCTCTCTCGAAAATAAACTTTAAAAAATAAATAAATAAATAAATAAAATAGGAATTAAAACGGTACACTACAAAATGTATATTTCACACAAAATCAGGTAGTAGTGGATTAATAGAAAAACAAAATAACATAATACAAATAAAAACAATTAGCAAAATGGCAGACACAAATCCTACCTTATCAGTAATCATGTAAATATACATAGATTAAACATTCCAATTAATAGGAAGATACTGGCAGAATGGATTAAAACTAATCCAGCCCTATGCTCTCATTTAATAGATGCACTTCAAATGCAAAGACACAAATAGGTTGAAAGTAAAAGGATGAAAAAGATATTCCATGTACACAGTAAGCAAAGAGCAATGGTGTGGCTCTCCACAAAATAGACTTCAGACAAAAATTATTAATAAAGAAAAATAAGGCCATTTTTGTGATGGTAAGTGTGTTAATCCATCAGGTACATATAAAAAGTATAAAATAATCGAACCTAACAACGGGGTCCCAAAATAAATGAAGCAAAACCCGACGGAACTGAAAATAGCTATAGATGACTCAACCATAATAACTGGAGACCTCAGTGGCCCACTCAATAACAGATGAAAAACTAGGCACGAGACCGAAAAAGAAACAGAAGACTTAGGCAATGCTATAATCCAATGAAACCTGACAAAAGTCTACTGAACACTCTACCCAGCAACAGTAGGATACACATTTTTCCCAGGTGTACACTGAACACTCTCTAGGCCAAACCATATTTTGAGGCTATAAAGCAAGTCTCAACACATTTACATACAGAGTATATTCTCTGACCACAAAAGGATGAAGTTAGAAATCAATAATTGAACAAAATTTGGAGAATATGTGTAGATTAAACAACATACTCCCCAAGAACCAATAGGTCAAATAATAAATCACAGGTAAACTTAGGAAAAACTTTAAGAGGAATGAAAATAAAAATAACAACTAACTAAAAGGAATATGAGGGGCCTCTGGGTGGCTCAGTCAGCTGAGCGACTGATTCTTGATTTCGGCTCAGATCATGATCCTAGGGTTGTGGGATCGGGCCCCGCGTTGGGCTCCATGATGAGCATGGAGCCTGCTTAAGATTCTCTCTCTTTTTCTCTGCACCTCTTCCCCACTCGCGCTCTCTCTCTCTCCAAAATGAAATTACAAAAGTAAATAAATAAATAAATAAATGTGATAGGATGCAGCCAAAGCAATGCTTGGGGAGAAATTTATAGCTGTAAACATCTATATTTTTGAAATCTCAGATAGGCAAGTAGGTGGAGAAAAGGAAACCACTGAGTGCTGTTGGGTGGGAACGGAAATTGGTGCAATCGGTATGGAAGACAGTACAGAAGTTCCTGAAAACAATTAAAAACAGAGCTATCACATGATCCAGTAATTTTACTTCTGGGTATCTATATGAAGGAAGCAAAAACATAACTCAGAAAGAGATCTTTACCCCCGTGTTCATTGCAGCATTGTTGACAAGGGCCAAAACATGGAAACAACCTAAGTGTCCATCAGTGGATGAATCTCCGCTGAATAAGAAAAGAAAATGTGGCGTGTAGATCCAATGGAATACTATTCGGCCATAAGAAGAAGGAAATCCTGCTACTGGTGACAACATGAATGCCCCTAAAGGACATTATGCTAAGTAAAGTAAGTCAGACAGAGAAAGACAAATACTACGATCTCACTTCTATGTGGAATCTAAAAACAAAAGAAATAAAACAAAAAAATGAATTCATAAATACAAAGAATGGTGGTTGCTAAGGCGGGGGCCAGTCGGGGGTGTGTGTGATGAGTGAAGGTGGTCAAAAGGTACAGACTTCCAGTTCATACGATAAGTTTAAAAAAAAAAAGCCCAAAAAACTCAACTCAATAATCTAACCTAACACATTAAGAACCTATAAGAGCATAGTAAAGCCAAATCAACTAAAATGAAGAAAATAATACAAAAAAGAGTAAACATTAATGAAATATAGGTTCGAAAAACAACGGAGAAAAACAACAAAACCACAAGTTGGTTCACTGTAACGACCGCCAAAATCAACAAAGCTTTAGCTAGACTTGAACTGAAGGAGAGAAGATTCAAACGACTAAAAGCAGGAACAGAAGAGAGGAACTGAAAACGTTTGTTCACACAAAAACTTATACACAAGCGTCACAGCAACAACCCAGTTTCAATCGACTGTGGAAAGTATAAACGGAATGTGGTGTATCCATACAATGGAATATTTTCAGTGATAAAAAGGAAAGAAGTTCTGATACATGTGACAGTATGGATAAACTTTGAGAAGATTATGCTAAGTCAAAGAAGCTAGGCCACGTAGTGTATGATCATATGTATATGAAATGTCAAAGAAGGCAAATCCATAGATACAGAAAGTAGACAAACAGCTGCCAAGTGCTAGGTAGGGAGGGGGGAATGAAGAGTGACTGCTAATGTGTACAGGGTTTCTTTGGGGGAGATGAAAATATTCTGGAATCAGATAGTGGCGGTGATAGTGCATCTTTGTGAATATAGTAAAGATCACTAAATTGTCCAATTTAAAAGGGCAAGTGTTTTCTATGTGAAAAATAATGCATAGTAAATAAGTAAATAGACAGTTATAAAACGGGAAATCTTAGTTATTATAACAAAAATTATAAATTTTTACTGTATACAAATTCAGCCAAAATATCACTGAGTGCATATAAGCGATCTCCACAATGAGTTACAAAATATTTCCATGGCACTTACTGTATCCTATTATTTCTCTGTCGTGGTTCATACAATGCATGTACCAGTTGCCTGCTTTCTTGTCTCTCTGTCTCCTCCTGTTGCTGTCAAACCACATTTCTTTAAGGGCAGGCACTGAGTTTTACTTATCTTTGTAACCCGCACACTACGTGACACACACCAGGTCCTCAAAATAATGTTTGTGAAATGGATGGGTAGTTTTCATGACACAGATTTATTAGCATCGCCATTCTGGGTGTACCATTAGCCACAGATCCCACTTCACAAGTGCCAAAAGTATGATAGGTGAAAACCACGAGAAGCAAACCATATCTATATCAAATTCCCCCCAAAACGACAATGCTTACGTAGACCTGCGTGCTATCATTATTGTTATTAATAGGAACATCATTGTTTTACATTGTTAATCACACGTTTTTGCCTTGAGACTTTTCCAAGTATTACGTCACTTTTTTTTTTTTTCAGTGATTACTTTCTCAGATTCAGCCTTGTCGTGACTTAGAAGAGACTGGAAGAACATAAACCTTTTTCTGTAGAAGACAGGAATGAATACAGAAGCAGAACATTTAGTCTGCTCTCCTCTTGGATCTCCCATGTGGGAGGCACGGAAGCAGTCCAAGGCATGGACTTCCACAGACCCCACCCAGCACCAGATCTACCCACCCACCTGCACGCGTACCATATCCACTCCCCCTTCATCCTGGTTACTCTGGATGAAGCGTTCTCACTCCTAGTGAAGACTACTTTCTTCACGAAGCATTCGATCCCATCTTCTCTTGCCACGTGAAGGACACTACTGGGGCAGATCGCCCTTTTATTTACAGTACCATCAGGTTTTCCTTCTCCGTTGCATTATTTACGTCAGCACACAAACACACTCATTCCTCCCACATTACCAGTCCACAAACAGAAACCAAACCTTTCGTGACCCCACTTCCTTTTGCTCTACACCCACTCTCCAATAAACTCATTGCAATCAGAATTTCACCCTTACTAATCCAGCTAAACTTGTTTTTATCAATGTCACTAATAAAATCTACAATGCTGCATCCAATTTCAGCTCTCAGGCCTCATATTATTCAACCTCTGTACAGCATTTGTCACAATTGCTTATTCCCTCCTCCCCAGAAAACTTTCTTTTTCCCCATTTGGGTCCTAGGACACTGCACGCTTCTTGTTTCCTCTTATTTTCCTTGTCTCTCTGAGTCTTTGCTGGTCTTTTCTCTGACTTGTCAATGATACAGATCCCCGGAACGCAAAACTAAAATCTCTGCTTTATTAAGACATCTCTCTAGGTGACTGCATTCATTCACATGGCTTTAGATACCACCTTCATGCCCATGACTCCCATATTTGTGTCTTCTGCAGACACTTCCCCTGAACTCAATACTCACGTGACTAACACAACTCGACAGGAATGCCCCAGACTAAGGTGGTGACTGTCCCCTCTGCCAAAACTTGCTCCATTCAGTCTTTTCCATCTCAGTAAATGGCCACATCCTTCCAGTTGCTCGGGCCACAAAATGTGGAGTTATCTTTGAGCCCTCGTCTTTCTCTCAGTCCTCACCTCTAATCACACAGAAATTCCTGCTGGCTCTACTCTCAAAATCTACAGTTCATCCACTTACCACTATTCCCTTGGACCATATCTTGATCCAAGCCCCATCATCTCTGGACTAGGTTATCGCAATAGCCTCCCATGGGGCCTCCTGGTTGCAGCCGCTTCCCTCCTTCGGTCTGTTCTCGACACAGTGATCCTGATAAACCTCAAGTCACATCAAGTCATTCTTTTTCTCAAAACACTCATCTTCAGAGGTAAAGCCATTTCCAAAAGGCCTTTTATAATCTGCCCACCAGAGGTCCTCCTTCTTTATTCCCAGGGACCTCGGTGAACTCATCCCTTACGACCGTCCTCAACCACTTTTACTCCTTTCCTGGCCACGTAAATTTCTTTGAATATTTTAGGCACATTCCCACTTCAGTCTTTGAAGTTGTTTCTGCTTCTTCTGAAGTTTTCTTCCTTCAGTCATCTGAATGTTTCTCTCCCTCAAGTCTGCATACTCATCTCTCTTCCAGCCTCGCGCTTTAGGCCCTGGTACAGGTTTACTAATATAGGCTTTTGGATCATGTTTTGAATAATAAAATATTTTCAATGGATGACAGGATCGTCAGCAGTTAAGCAGTCTTGGCAAGTACCAATTATCCCAAGAATTTTCCAGGTTAAGTCTCCCATGACGCTTAATGGTACCATTATCCTCTATGTTCTGTGCCCCAAATTTGGCTGTCGTCTTTGATAGCCCCTGCTTGACAGACCTCTTCTCTCCCCCTCTGTTCCATCATGCATCCGTCTCCTGAAGTTATGACTATCCCTCAGGTCCGGTTGCAATGTGGCCTCTTCCATGAAGCGTGGCCAGAAGTTCTCATTAGAGATCGGCCTACTTCCGTGGAGTTCTTACAATGCATTGCCACTGTCTGACAACACTTCACATGTGAAATATAGGGAGGAAGTTGTGGTAAAGTGGAAAGGGCATTTGGACTTAGAACATGAAGGCAGGGTTCACATTTCAGCTGTCGTTTACTAGTATGTACATATATAACACACACACACATATAAACGTGCCCCATTCTCCTCACCCACAAAACGTGGGCAATAACCACGAATCGGGATGGTTTTGAAGATCCCGTTAGCTCATATATGGAGAAACATGTGACATACAACTTGAACTATAGCAGATCAATAAATAATTATAATGCAAGGCTCACACCTGTTTCCAGACTGAAAGTCTACTGGTAACCAGGGTCATGTCCTGTCCAGCTCTATTTTATACAACCCCACCTCAGACAGTTAGCATACTGCCTTGTTCACAGTAGACAGTCAATGTTAACCGAGTTAACCTTTAAAAATGAGGATGAAAAGAAAAAAGCCCTGTTGTCCAATACTGAAGACATCTTATGCTGAGGCTTGTTCTCAAATCTTCATTTTGCCACATTAGAATAAGGTGACTCATCACATAGACCCTCTCTGATTTGGGTTGTAAAAGATGTATGTTTCAGAAGTGGACAGTATTGATGTTTCCTACAAGATGGAGGCATGTGATGGTGCTAGATCATACGTGTTAAAAGACTCTAAGCAGGACCCCACACCCTTTGATCACACATTGTTTATTTTCCATTTACACCATCGCTCCCAGAGCTCCGGCAAAGGGAGCAGGAAGACAGTTATCTAACAAACTAGAAATACATACATTTCACTTGGAATGTAAGTTGGCTAATTCCTCAATTCAACTTTTTCTTTCTGTGTGATAACTGTATCCTCATTTATAATAAAAAAAACTTAGAAATTATACTTTTCTCCCTGAAAGAAGATTGAAATGAAGGAGTAATATGAAAGATGTAATTATAATGTGCCAAAATAGGATCATTGCAAGTTGTTCTCTTTAAGAATTTATTTTGGATGACATTTAAATTAAACTGCATTTTAATTCAAATACAAAGAAGAAAGCGCACATCACTAACTAACTTTGCCAATCAACCTGTCAATACACTAATTACCAAAATTTAGCAAGGCAGAATTGCCCCCTTACAATTCTTATACTCTAGCCCCAGACACAAAGGCAATTACTTTGTTCAAGTTGTCAACTTTGTGAGTTAAGTTTAAAAGTGCATTCACCGACGGCGCTTAATAAGCCCTATCCATGAAAGAATTTTGGTAGCTATGGAAACGGCATTCCTGAACTAGAACAGATACAAATCCATCAAGGGCACAGTAGTGTGCACCCCTACACCAGCCCTGTGCACAGCTACAAACAACAAAATAATCGTGTAAAACTAGCGTAACTGCTGTCATTTATTGAGCATCTATCATTTTTAGATTTTTAAATACCTTTAATTTTCAGACTCTGAGAGATAGATATTATGGCCCATTTAATAAACAAGAAAGTGACACTAGGCTAAGTTAAGTAATTCAAACAAGGTCGCATACTTAGGAAGTGCATAGTTCAGTCAGCTTTTTCGGACTAAAGCTCTTGTGGGGTATTTTTGTTTGTTTTGTTTTTTATCCTATGCCAAAACCAGAAGAAAAAAAATGCTAGCCTTCAAACAAGATTCCTGAAATCTGACTGCCTCGGTCAAGTGCCTCAAGGGCAAGTTTACACACATAACTTCCCTCCAGGAATTATTTTTCAGCACACCTACTACTTTTTAAGGGGTTTGGACCAGAACAATTTATTCTCCTTCATCATCTTGGTAAAGTAGGAAGGGTAGCTAGATGACCTTAGCTCCTTTATGCTAAATATTTTGTATCGTAGTTCAAATACTGTATTTTTTCTCTTTAAAAATTTTCAAATGTTTATTTATTATTTTTGAGAGAGAGAGAGACAGAGGCACAACACGAACAGGGGAGGGGCAAAGAGAGGGAGACGCGGAATCTGAAGCAGGCTCCAGGCTGCTGTCAGCACAGAGCCTGATGGTGGGGCTTGAACTCACAAACAGCAAGATCGTGACCTGAGCTGAAGTTGGATGCCTAACCAACTGAGCCACACAGGGGGCCCCCCACTTTTTGTTACGAAATCTAATGGGAGATGTATGAAGAACTGAATTAATAGCATTTATGTAGTATAAATGGGAAAAATGTCAGTGCTACTTTTTATTTCAATCCCAATAGAGTGACCACACAGTGTTATACTAGTTTCAGGTGTACCATATAGTGATTCCACACGTCCATGCATCACCCTGTGCTCACCTTGGTAACTGTACTAATAATGTCAGCACTTCTTTTAAAGAAGAAACTATTCAGTGTTTTTAGTATATATGACTTGTATATTTATATGCAATCAATGCAGGCCCAAAATGTACACCTATTACAATTCTCTATGATATTTAGGTACTGTGCTTGTCCATAATTGTCCATTTCATCTAAGTTGCTAACGTACCATCATAAAGTTGTTTGATGTGCATAGTATTTTTTAAATGACTATAGGCTATACAGGGACATTCTCCCTTTCATTCCTGATGGTAGTAATTTGTATCATCTATCCTTTTCTCCAAATTAATGGAAAAAATCTTCGAAATGTACATACATAATCATTGTTTTAGGCCCTTTACTTTGTACAAATTTCTATGTGGTATATGTGTTTTCCCTTCAATCTGAAAGACTTCCTTTAACATTTATCCTGAAATAATGTTCTGCTTCTACCTCTCTTCCTTCCCTTTCTTGGACTACTAGTATACATACATTGGATCATGTAACATTATTCTATTTGTCACTAGTGGCCTGTAAGTTGCTTAATAAACATTTTTTGGATAGGTTTCCACTTACTGTAAAGATGTGAACATAGTACAGTAAGTTCACATACAAGAAAGCCCCATACTCGGTTTTTCCTATTGTTAATATCCTACATCTAATGGTGTATATATCACAACAAATGAGCCAACATGGATATACTATTATTATCTAAAGCCAGTACTTCATCGGCATTCCTTAGGTTTTACTTGATGTCCTTTGCCTGCTCCCGGATACCAAACAGGACACCCTATTACATTTAGTCCTCATCTCTCCTCATGAGGAGGACTTGTCTGTGATGACTTCGACACCTGTGAGAAGTACTGGAGAGGTCTTTTGCAGAATGTCCCTCAATGGGGATGTTTTTCTGATGCTACTGTCATTCTTAGACTGAGGCTTTGAGTTTTAGGGAAGAAGACCGCAGGGTATATGATAACATAATGACACATCGCTAATGCCGTGAGCTTTCATCACCTACTCAAAGCAGAGTATGCCACATTTCTCCACAGTCACGTTTCAAAGCAAATTATTTAGTGCGGCCAACACTCAAAGGGGCGGGGAATTAGGCTCCACTTAGAGTAGGGAGTATCAACATACATGATTTGGAGTTCTTCTCTATAGGAGGTCTGTCTCTTTTCTTCGACGTGATTATTCACCCAATAATTTATATCACTATGGACTCCTAGATATTTATTGAATAGTTTGCATCAAAAGTCAATACTGTTTACTACTTTTTTCATATTATTCCCACTTTGGTCATTGGAGGCTCTTTCTGTTGGTTTCTGCGTCCTTTTTACATGCTCCCATTCATTTGCTTTTGAGAGTTTTAAAATATCTTCTGGCATTATAAGTTGCTCTAGGCTCATGTTGTATATTTCGTGTCCTGGCCCTCAAAACAGTCATTTGTTCAAGGAGCCCTGGTTGCTTTTATTGGAGATTGAAACTAGAAACCAAGATTGAGTCCCAGGTGTGTTGGTTGCTTCTCAGCTGTCATCAATTCTAGGCACTCTGAACGGATACAGCGAGAAAGCATATGCATGTAAACTCAACTGTGTAAATATCCTTATCTACAAATATTTCTATATGTAGCCATCTCTATCTATACTAGCTAAACCTGAGTTTATACTGATGTCTTCAATTCTAACCCATTACCATTTGTATCATTCTAGCCTTCTGCCTATCTGCAATCTCCCGTCCCAACAGTGAGAAACTGAGTCCCAAATCCATCATCTATTTGCCTCATTGTTCAGTTCCAGTATAGACGCCAAATGGCTTCAGAATTGTTAGTCTGCACCCCAGTGGGAAACAATGTTATCCAATAGAGCACCGTATCTACAAAAACCATTTTGCCTTTAGTGTTATGGATTCCATTCATATCCATCTTCTCCACCTTCCTTGGTGACGTTATTTAAGACATTTGTAATATAGTCCGATTCTGTTGTCACCGTCTGAATTTTCTAATTCATTTTACTTCGGTTTAGTTTTTTTGTTTGTTTGTTTTTTTGTTTTGTTTTTGTTTTTGTTTTTGTTTTGCAGTGTCTAATGTTCTGGAAATTTCATCCACTTAGTTTCTAATTTCAGAGAGTACATGTTTTAGCTCCAAACTCTCAGGTTTTGTTTTCTATTTATCTCCTCATTATGGTCATGGTTTTCTTTAAAGTGTAAAACATAGCTACATTATTTTAAATAACTATTACAAAGCCCTTGTCGGCTAACTCCATTATCTACAATTTCCCCCTTGTTCTAGCTCGCAGGTTGCTGTTCAGTTTGTTTTGCTAGGCAGTTAAATGAAGATTTTTGGATTTTAATTTAAAGGATTTTTAAAAATAGTTTATTGCCAAGTTTGTTTCCATACAACACCCAGTGCTCATCCCCAAGGATTTTTTAATTTGATTTTTTAAATCTTGATTTTAAAGTCTGTTTTTGAAGCTTTGCGCCAGACTGAGTCTCCAGTAGCCTTTACTCTCAGACTAACTTAGCCTTTTGGTGTGTACTGGTTTATCGAAGTGTTAGGTGAGGTCTCTCCACTTTCACTAGTAGGATTTTAAAGACTTCTCAATCCTATGTGTAGAAAATAAAACAACAAAAGAAAACAACGGTCTTTGACTTCTGGGAATTGGCCTGATGCTTACAGGGCTCAGTGCTAATAGAAGCTGGCCTGACACTCACAGCTAAGCCATATTTATTCTCTTGGGGAACATAAATGATCTCACAGAACACCAATTTCAGACAATGATAAAGTGAGATAAGACAAGGCCATTTTATAATTTTGTCTAAGCACAGGCAAAAATCAGATCTCTACGTCACCCACAAAATATGGATGTCCCCTCCCTGCTGACATGAGTGACTGCTCCTTATTTGTCCAATTACAGCTTTATATTTGTTCCCGCCTGCCTTACTTCTACAGAAGATTTATTTAGATACCCAGTCATAGAGCTGTCCCTACCTTCTGGCAGTCTTCTCTCTAGAGCAACCCCCACTTCCTTAGACGCTCTTCCAAATCACCTGACCAAAGCCCAAACCCTGTATGTTCTGTCTAAACCCCTCTATTGTTAGAGTGAGCCAGATGCCCTGGTGTTCATTCTCCTTCACTTAACTCAGTAACAAACCCAACGTCTGCATCCATAGGTGTGTTCCCAGAGGGCAGTGACAGTGAGCTCTGGGAATTTTTCAAGTGGTAGCTCACAAGTGGTGACTTTTTCTCTGGTCTCATGGAACTCATCTTACAAATGTGTTGATTAGCAGACAGCCACAAATTCCAAAGGCCCTCATAAAGATTTCTGGAACTCCTTTTCCACACAGCTCCCTCCTCTCCATTATTCTGCTATGCAAATTCCAATGGTGTCAGCTTCCCCGAATTCCTATTTCTACTCTTCAGTTTAGTGAAACAACAGTGGTTTACTTGGGGTCTTCTTTCTTGTGCTAGAGTGAGTGCACAGCACACCTCATTTTTTTCCCCTTTCTCTTAGCTATCACAGTCCCGCACTGCCCATTGTCCTGATTTCTGATATGGGATTATTTCAAATGTGTGTTTTCTAGTTTTCTAGTTGTCTGTGTAGGTACGGAAAGGTCTGGCTTGGTTATTTCTTCATAGGCAGAAGTGGAAGTTCAGTAGTCACTTTTTAAAATCGAATCAGGAAAGGGAGGCAAGATGGCAGAGAGGTAGAGAGCTCTGTACATTTTGCTCGCCCCCATGTCTCAAACAGAGAAGGCCTGAAGCCATAGGACGTGGATCCGCAGGAACCTGGGAGGGAAAGAGACAGAATCCAGTAAGAAGACAGCCTCCTAGGTGCCTGAGTGCAAACTGGGGAAAATAAAAACAGGCCGGGACCTGGAGACATGGAGGGAGGGGAAGGAACCTCCNCGACTAGGTACTCTCGTCATGGGTTTGCTTAAATAGTCACATTTAATCCATTCTTTAGGTGTATAATCTACACCCCGACCGCTACCTTTCTCTCTCTCTCTCTCTGGAGTAATCAGACTATATAGTTTCTCTGAGTAACATTATCTTCATTTCTTTCTCCTTGTGTCCTACCATACTCTCCTTTTTCTCTCTCTGCTTTTAGTCTCTCTGCTTGGTCATTGTCCAATTTCGCTTCCTCCCCGCCCCTGTCATTTCTCTCTTTGTATATGCTCTTCCATCATCACTGCATACACCCTGCTCTTTATCTAGCTGGGAATTATGGTTTTATGCTTTTAGACTGTCCTTTTCTTTTGTTTTTTTCCTTTATTCTTTTTTATTTTTCTTCTTCTTCTTCTTCTTCTTTTTGGTTTTGTTTCTTTTTTCCCTTTTGGTTTGCTTGTTTGTTCAATTTGTCTGTGCATTTGCGTGCCTTTGTTCCCTGTGTGTTTGTCCATTTTCCTTTCCAGGGCTACCTCAAGAAACAAGCCAAAGTATACATGGTAGAGAGTCCCAAATACCACTATGAGTAGGAAAATAAAATAACCAAAGTCTCAATAAGAGAGACCAAGAAACGACATTAAAAGAACACTTCCTGAACGGACAGGCTCTGGACAGTCAATGAGCCTTCTTTAATATAGTGGTACTTGCAGGTGCAGAGCACATAACAAGCTTTGAAAACCAACAAGAGACAGAAAGCTAGTCAAACTTATGAAACGGAAGAACTCTCCTCTCAAGAAATTCCAGGAAGAAATGACAGCTAGAGTACTGCTCAAAACAGATATAAGCAACATCACGGAACAAGAATTTACAACAAGAGTCATGAAATTAATCGCTGGGCTTGAAAAGACATGGAAGACATCAGAGAAACTATTGCTACAAAGACCTGAGCTTCAAAATAGTTGTGATGAATCACAAAATGCTATAAATGAGGTGCATAATAAAATGGAGGCAGCCAATGCATGGATTGAAGAGGCAGAGAGGAGAATAGGTGAATTCGAAGACACGATTATAGAAAAAGAGGAAGCCGAGTAAAAGAGAGAGAAACTGATCCAGGAACATGAAAGGAGAGTTCGAGAACTGAATGATACAATCAAATGGAACAATATCCGTATCATAGGAACTCCAGAAGAGAAAAAGAGAGGGAAGGGCACAGAAGGAGTCCTTGAACAAATTATAGCTGAGAACTTCCCCAATCTGGGGAAGGCAACAGACACTGAAATCCAAGAGGCACGGAGAACTCCCCTCAGGCGTAACTTGAATCGATCTTCTACATGACGTATCATAGTGAAACTGGCAAAATATAAGGACAAAGAGAGAATTCTGAAAGCAGCACGGGAGAAAAGGGCCCAAAGACACAAAGGGAAACCTATGAGAGTGGTGACAGACCTATCTACTGAAACGTGGGAGGGCAGAAAGGAATGCCAGGAGATCTTCCATGTGATGAACAGAAAAAATAGGCAGCCAAGAATCCTCTATCCAACAAGCCTGTCATTCAGAATGGAAGGAGAGATGAAAGCCTTCCCAAAGAAACAAAAATTGAAAGAATTCATCACCACGAAACCAGCCCTATAAGAAATCCTAAGGGGGACTCTATAAGGGAAATGTTGCAAGGAACACAAGGTACCAGAGACACCACCACAAGCNCGGGAGAAAAGGGCCCAAAGACACAAAGGGAAACCTATGAGAGTGGTGACAGACCTATCTACTGAAACGTGGGAGGGCAGAAAGGAATGCCAGGAGATCTTCCATGTGATGAACAGAAAAAATAGGCAGCCAAGAATCCTCTATCCAACAAGCCTGTCATTCAGAATGGAAGGAGAGATGAAAGCCTTCCCAAAGAAACAAAAATTGAAAGAATTCATCACCACGAAACCAGCCCTATAAGAAATCCTAAGGGGGACTCTATAAGGGAANGGATAAAGGACCTGAATGTGAGACAGGAAACCATCAAAATCCTAGAAGAGAAAGCAGGGGAAAAAACTCCTTGACCTCAACCACACCAATTTCTTAGCTGACACATCCCCAAAGGCAAGGGAATCAAGAGCAAGAATGAACTACTGGGACCTCATTAAGATTAAAAGCTTCTGCACGGCAAAGGAAACAATCCATAAAACTAATAGGCAACCGACGGAATGGGAAAAGGTGGTTGCAAATGACATATCAGATAAAGGGCTAGTATCCAAAATCTATAAGGAACTCATCAAACTCCACACCTGAAAAACAAACAATCAAGTGGAAAAATGGGCAGAAGACATGAACAGACACTTCTCGAAAGAGGACATCCAGATGGCNCTAATAGGCACGACGGAATGGGAAAAGGTGGTTGCAAATGACATATCAGATAAAGGGCTAGTATCCAAAATCTATAAGGAACTCATCAAACTCCACACCTGAAAAACAAACAATCAAGTGGAAAAATGGGCAGAAGACATGAACAGACACTTCTCGAAAGAGGACATCCAGATGGCCAACAGACACATGAAACGATGCTCAGCGTCCCTCATCATCAGGGAAATACAAATCAAAACCACACTGAGATGCCACCTCATGCCACTCAGAGTATCTAAAATGAATAAATCAGGAGAATCTAGATGCGGGCGAGGATGTGGAAACACGGGCACTCTCCTACGCTGGTGGTGGGAATGTAAGCTGGTGCAACCCCTTTGGAAAACAGTATGGAGGTTCCTCAAAAAATTAACACTAGAACTCCCCCGTGACCCAGGAATAGCACTGCTAGGAATTTACCCAAGGGATACAGGAGTGGTGATGCAAAGGGGAACATGCACCCCAATGCTCATAGCAGCACTCTCAACAATAGCCAAAACGTGGAAAGAGCCTCAGTGTCCATCAACTGATGATTGGATCAAGAAGATGTGGTTTATCTATACGATGGAATACCACATGGCAATGAGAAAGAATGAAATCTGGCCATGTGTAGCAACGTGGATGGAACTAGAGGGTGTTATGCTGAGCGAAATAAGTCAGGCAGAGAAGGACACATACCATATGTTTGGATGTATGGGAGGATTAGGAGGAACTTAACGGAGGACCGGGGGCGAGTGGAAGGGGAAAAATAGTTGGGGAGAGGGAGGGAGGCAGACCATGAGAGACCCTTGAATACTGAGAACAAACTGAGGGCTGATGGGAGTGGGGGGAGAGGGGAGAGGGGGAGATGGCCATGGAGGAGGGCACCTGTGGGGATGAGCACTAGGTGTTGTATGGAAACCAACTTGACAATAACTATGAAAGGAAAAAAAAACCCAATATGATTAATAAATAAATAAAAATAAATTAATTAATTAATTAATTAATAAAGTCGGATCATGCTCTATATATTTCTCTGTTTGCTGTTCTCACGTCAACCCTTTGAAAACATCTCCAAGATATATTATTAATAAAATATAATACCTCTGAGATATGTCATAAATGCAACTCTATATCACTTAATTTTGGCTAATATCTTACAGGATATAATCACTATTAATTACATAATTGATGCACTTTCATTGTTTCTGTCTTTAACTAAAGGATAATTAACGTGCAATATTATACTTGTTTCAACAATTCCATACATTACTCTGTGCAGTGCAGTGTGATGGGTGAAAGATAATGGAGATCAAAAGGTACAAACTTTCAATTATGAAATAAATAAGCCACAAAGATGAAAAGCTAAGCATAAAGAATATAGTCAATGATATTTCAATATACTTTGAATAAATATTTGTTTCCAGTGTATATGTCTGTGCATACAGTACTTTTTCACGTGCAGCAATAATGTCACATTATTCTATTTATTGTAACAGCCATATGCCTAACAAACTTTTACTGAGACACTACTATGTACCAGGCCATATGTCTTACAATGATCATGGCTCTTATGGCTAAAAAAACTGTAAAAAGAAAAGAAGTCAATCTCATTGGCTATTTATGAGAAATGTATTTTACTTTTTCAGGCTTGACTTTCTGTAACATCTACCAGAACTGTAGTTTATGTGTCCTGATAGATTTAAATTTCTTTAAAATATCTCTTCTTATCTCTCTCTCATAAATGCATCTTAAAACCATAAGTTTGTATATACGTCGTGATTTTAGGAATCTAATTTGAAAATTTTCTTGAGGACAGTGGGTAATTGGGAGACTCAGACCTAGTTGTTCGATACATTTCATCTTCTAAGACCCTATTTAGAGCCTTGATGGGAGCAATGGCTGTAGATAGTTTGGCCAATAGGTAGTATATGGTTAAACTTACAAATGAGGAAAAACAAAGCAAAAAACCTTGAAATCTTCTCCTGGAGAAACACAATCACGGGATTTCACACTAGTCAAAAAGCTTTGCACTGTGGGGTGAGAATAGCATAAAAGGACCCAGAAATTCCAGCCTTTTCTCCCCTCGTGGTAATTTCCTCTGTGTGCTACCTAAGTCAGGGAAAGGGCAAGCTTAGAAAACGGAAAACTAGCACCTTTGATTGGTGGGAAACAGGTCGTTCTTTCTCGCTAGAAAATGAAGAACAAAGGCAAAGGTGTTTAATGTGAAACTGGCTTTAAAACTGGAGCCACAATCCTAATTCACTGTTTATTGTATATAAAAGGATATTCTTTAGAACTTCTCATGTTAATCATTACAGTTTATGTTTCTTGCAATAATGAAAAACTAGGGCCTTTTTGAAAAAAACATTTAAAGACTATTTGAGTAAAACTGATTTCCCCTTCACTTAATTATTTCCCACCTAATTTCCTTTCTAGTCCACAAATTCCTGATTCGGTACAATGTATTATATATTGAGAATAAAGATAAGTTTGAAAAACGGGAGGGGGCGGCAAGTAGAAAACAATCCAATGAAATAAACCCTTGTCTCAGACAAGTTGAAATACTAAGTCACCAATATGAACAGGCCATCATGTTTACGCACATACTGTGTTCGAGGCGGACCACAGCTTTAACCAATATCCTTTATCCCACAGCTCTGTTGAGATATAATTCACATATAACACTATGTAAGTTTAAGGTGTGCAACATTTTGACTGGATATACATATATTCGAAACTGATTGCCATCACAGCATTAACTAACACCTTCATTACGTCACATGGCTGCTGTTTCTTTTTTTGTGTTGAGAACATTTAAACAACTCTTAGCAACTTTCAAGTATATAATACAGTATTATTAATAATCATCACCGTGCTATAATTGGAAGCTCGTGCCCTTTGACCAACGTAGACCCATGTCTCCTACTCCCCAGCCCCTGGTAAGCACCAGCCTACTCTCTGTTCTTATGAGTCTGGCCTTTTTAGATTCCACATCATAAGTAAGATCATAGAGTATTTGTCCTTCTCCTTAAGATTTATTTCAAGGTTCATTCATATTGTCGCAAACATATCCTTCTTTCTCATGGCTGGATAATATTCTATTATATATTATGTATTATGTATCATAATATATATAGCATTTTCTTTTTCCATTTATCTGTTGACAGATACTTAAGTTGTTTCTTTGCTGTAAGCACTGTGCTTTTGAATCCTCAAACAAGCTCTATGAATTGGGTACTCTTATTATTTCCTGCTACATAATGAAGTTACTGAGACCCAGAGAAGTTAAGTAGCTTGTCTAAGGTCACACAACTAGTGAAAGATAAAGCTAGGTTTCAAAACTGGGTCTATGTGAATATGTCATCATAATTCTTTCTTCCCATGTTCTACTGCCTCTCTATGGAGCCTGTGTACAGTCTGTAGTCTAATTAAAGGGAATAATTGTTTCCTGTGTCTAGCTTCCATAGGATATTCTCAGGAGAACCATTTTTACATAACATGGATGACTTCTGGTCCCATGGTCCCATGACTAGGGGTTGACACCATGGCTTTGGAGGCCCATTTCTCTAATTCTATTGTTCTCTTTGGAGGTTATGGGATGAGATGAGGAAAGGCATGGGTCAGGAGCCTGACAACTCCCCTGAACGTCAGCCTTGTGTCTAATTGCCCTGCTGCTCTTGGTTGATACCTGACTCTATCCTGGGGCAGGAAAGAAGGTTCCTACCAAACAAAGATCAGTGATGAGACCTTCCCTAATGCCCCATCATCTTCATGGATTTCAATCTCCTCCACTCTAAAGGAGAGGGAACGGGGGCTCCTGGGTGGCCCAGTCGGTTAAGTGTCCGACTTCAGCTCAGGTCATGATCTCACAGTTCGTGGGTTCAAGCCCCATATCGGGTTCCGTGCTGACAACTCGGAGCCTGGAACCTGTTTCAGATCCTGCGTCTCCCTCTCTCTCTGCTCCTCCCCCACTCGTACTCTGTCTCTCTCTGTCTCAAAAAAAGTAAAACCAAGAAACAAAAATTTAAAGGAGAGGGAACATGTTTTAAGATATTTTTTAACGTTGTATCAAATGTTACGTAAGCTCACGAGATACCAAGACAAATATGGGACTGTCCCTTTTCCTGAAGAGTAGCTCACAGTCCACTAGGAGAAACAGACACTAAAGCAAATAATTAAAATTGATGTGCCATGGTCTATTACAGACAAAGTTTTAGTGGAATTCACAAGAGAGAGTTTTGTTAGGAAGAAAGCAGAGAAAGCTTCAGATAAAAGGTGATATTTGATCTAGATCTTAAAGGATATGAAAGATGATAAAAACAACATTTGCTGAGTATTATATGTCAAACACTCTGATAAATGCTTTATATGCATTCTTTCTTTAATCCTCCCAGGCAAACTATAAGCTGATTATTATGACTGTTGTTTTACAGACTCAAAGTCACACAGATAATGAGGAGAAAAATTGTGATTCAACCCTATGAATCCTCGTTTATTAATGAATAAGTATTGTTTCAGGAGCTGTCCTAGATTGGTGGCTCCCGACCAGGGCTGATTTTATCCCATAGGGGGTGTTTGGCAAAGTCCTGGGACATTTTGGGTTGTCTCAACAGGGGGTATGCTACTGGCATCTAGTGGGTAAAGGCCAGGGATCCTGCTAAATACCCTACAATGTAGAGGACAGCCGCCCACAATAAATAATTGTGAGGCACAAAATGTCAATAATGAGTTAACACATCCTGTTGACATTGAAAAGCCCTCTGTTAAATATTTAGGGTACACCAGGGAAACAATGGCTCTGGGATCAATCATTTTACACTCTTTTGGGTACAGAGAGAAGGTAAAAGTAGTGAAACTATATGTAATATAATGTCATGTTGTGACAAGTGCTATAAAGAAAAATAAAGCAGAGAACGAAAATGTGGGAAATATACACTAATTTAGAAAAAGTGGTCAGAAAATACCTCTTTGTGGAAGAAACACTTGAGCAGAATGAATGAAGGAAAAAAGCCATGCGGATGTCTAGAACGCAGCAAGTGCAAAGGCCTTGAGGCAAGAGGCATATTCTAGGAATAGAATGTCCTAGGAATGTTCTAGGAGACCAGCGTGTCTACAACGGGGTGAGCAGTGCAGAGAATGCTGGGAGATTATGAGGAGGAGTTAGTGGGAGGCCTGATCACGTAAGACTTTGTAATCCATGATAAAGACATCGGATTTTTATTTTAAGTGTGATAGAAGACCACTGGGGGGTTGTAGCAGAGAAATAACACAACGAGATTTACATTTTAGGAATAACACTGTAGCTTGGATTAGAAGAAGAGACCATTTGAGAGACTCCGCCTTCCATTAGTATATCTGGTTGAGAAGATCAACACCCTGCTAAAATTCAGTAAAACTGCTGATTAAAAACAATCTTCTTGGGGCGCCTGGGTGGCTCAGTCACTTAAGGGTCCGACTTTGGCTTAAGTCATGATCTCATGACTCGTGAGTTCGAGCCCCACAGTGGGCTGTGTTCTGCCAGCTCAGAGCCTGGAGCCTGCTTCAGATTCTGTGTCTCCCTCTCTCTGTCTGTCCCTTCCCCACTTGAGCTCTATCTCTCAAAAATAAAGAAACATTTTTTTAAAAAAACAATCTTCTTAAAAATACAGGAAAACTGAAATGAGAGTAAGAATTTATCAAGCCAAAATATAAATGAACACCGGACTTCCAAAAGCAATGAAACTACTTTTGTTGCCAAACCTGTAGAAATTCAGCTTTGTTTGTATGATCTCAGAT